>NC_029774.3:109624228-109632816 GCF_000817695.3 Arachis duranensis | reverse complement strand
ATAAGGAGAAGCACAAGCCGGATTTGAACAAGACAAAGAAGATGTCGTACTGTGGCAATAGCCACGGTGGTGATGGAGCTGAGGTTAGGGTTTCGCACATATTGGTGAAGCACCAAGGTTCGTCACTACTTTCCTTTTTGTGAAGCTGATTCTGATTCGGATCCCTCTCAGTGACACATCTCTTCTCACTCTCTGTGGAATTCCGACGAAGATATATTCGGCTCGGAAGAGAACGAAATCTCTGGTGGTGCTGGTGGAGCAGAAGGAGAAGCATAACCAACATTTGGAGCAGACGAACAAGATGTTGTGCTGTCGCAGCAGTGACGGTCGTGATGGAGATGAGGTTAGGTATCACAAAAATATCTATTTACTGAGTAGAAGAAGTTAAAAAGTGTTGTTAAGGTTTCCTATTATGTTTAGATCTTGTTTGAGCAATTAGATATCATTATGAATTGTCGTTGTTCACTCTACAATTTCTTATTTGTTGGGAACTTATCACAATAAATAGGTCACTCCCAATTTATTTTGCAGAATACTTCAAATACTGCTAGAGGATGGGAAGCATCTTGATAAATTTCGTTCTTAAAGGGATGTTTTCCTTTGCATTGGTATGTGATCAGTTGAGATTTTTGTTGGAACTATTCCAAAATTCCAAAGGGTATTGTGTTTCAATTTGGATCGCTTCATTTGTTACTTTGTTACCTTTTGGATTGATGTGTTTTTCTTTTTTTTTTAACTTCTGGTTGTGAGTTAATTGTGTGTATTGAAAATCAGTTTTATGCTTATTAATTATTGTGATGAGATACTGGTTTATGAATTCAGAGAGTCAAGTAGAGGATATGGGAACTTAAGCTGCTGGATATAACAGAGTAGTCGAAGAGAATGGAAAATTATTTATCATGGTTCAGGATCTGAAAGGATGAATTTTTAATTGTTTATTTAATTAATGGGCATTTTCTCTTTATATATTATTGACCAAAGTGGTGGTACTTATTAGTGGTATTGGCTATTGTTAAAAATCATTATTGTTGTTTTCAATCTTTCTTGTTTCTTTATTTTTTTTTTAAAAAGTAATTTGTTCAATGGAGTTAGTTGAGTTAAAAATCAGTATTTTTTCAATACACTTGAGTACAATTAGTTCTGACATTAAAAAATGTTCAATGGAGTTAGAGAATGTTCTGAACTTCTCCAACAACCTAAGAAGGGTAATCAATTTTTAAATTGATCAATTTGGTTTATATTTCAAGTTTGGTGAATATGGTTTATCCAAGTGTTGTCCATTCCAGATTTAGGCATTCCCTTGGTGTGTAGTGGCTTGCTGGTTAATCCATTGAAATGCTTAAAACATTTCAAGAATCAATTAAATTTTTCATTGATTTACTCTTATAAGCGAACAATAATTAACCACCTTATTATGTATTATGGAGTGGTTGGGTGCTTACTGCTTATGATTACTTAATCAATATTTATTTTTAAATGATCTTGTCATTTTTTTATAGGACATCTGTACGATGTTGGCCATGGGGCTTTCTGTCACTTATTCGAAAGTGAGTCTCTTCCCCAAGTTACCAATCTTTCTCACTGGAACTCTTATTTTTGTCATGTTTGTATTTTCTAGAATACAATAGACTAATTTAGAGATCTCTATTTTTATGTTTTCGAAATCCTTAAAAAACTTATTTGTATTTCATGTGGTTTTCTTTATTTTATTTCACAATCATTAATTCATTATTCACTCAATATGTTATATATTTTGTACTTCCAGGTGACAGGAACAAATGTCAGTCGATATGGTAGATTATGTTGTCAATGAACATCACATTAATGTTGATTCTGAGATGATAAAAGGAGTGCAGGTATGCCAAATGCCAATATTTATAATGACCATTTCTTGTTTTATTAAGTGTCTTTGAATTCATACAATTTACAATTCATACTATTTTGTCAACCTCCATCTGGAAACCCTAACCCATCGAGCTAAGCCGATAGATGCCGGCGATGCTGAGAGACTGAGATCTCTGTTGCGGGCTTCACATGCTCACGAAGAGCGTTTTCCCGGTGGCTTGCTTCAAGGCAACTAAAGAATCACATCCCACTTCCTCGGCAACGGCGGTTGCAACTACAAAGGTCCAATCATCATCTTTTCAAGCGTCTTCATTTTCGATTGGTAATGGCTCCGTATCCCTCGAATTCAAACCGTGTCTTCTTCCATCTTTTTATTCAATATTATGCCTATCATCTATTTCTTGATCTCTCTCTTTGATATAACTACCTGTGCGATTCGGGTTCATGGAAAAGGATCATGGGAACAAATTTTTTTTTTGTCTGATTTGTCAGATTCATTTAAAGATCGGTGGTAGTTCTCAAGAGGAAATCAGCCTAGGGTTCATGTCGCTCTGCCTCTCTCCCTTTCCATCATTTGATGTAGGTATGTAGTGGTTATGACTTGTTTCAGATTCTTTAATATTTATTTACTTTGATACTCAAGTTTCCTTCCAATTAACAGGATTTGTTTTTGCCCCTATTTGGGCGTTCTTTTCTGATTCTGTTTTGTAAATTGGGTTTTTTGTTTTGATATAAGATGTTGTGTTCCAGTAACATTAATTGTTTTTGGTCCTGTTTATCCATTCCCTTGTGATTTCCTTCTGAAAATTAGGTGGTTTTGTTTGTATTGCTGCTTGTGTGATAGGTTTAACAAATGAACTATGCTTAATGTCAACTCATTCAAAAAATCTCTTCTCTAATCCCACCCCTGGAATGAATGTTGGAAGATAACACTCAAAATCATCAGAATGTGGTTTTTAATTGATCATAGGGAGGAGAAAGAATAACATGCTTTTCTTCAGCTTCTGATAATGGATAAAGAAGTTAGTTATTATAGCTATTTTGATAGTTTTGTTGAATAAGTTTGTATAGCAAAATTTTAGTCATTTAAATTTTCTACTAACTGTTCAATGCATAAATTTAATCATGCTGGTTCAGATGCTTTTTGAACTTGGCTTAAATTAAAAATTTTATATGATGTTGACTAGAAACATAAATTGAGTTTACTAATTCACATGTGTGGAGTTTTAGTGTTGATATTTTCTTATCTTATTTGTTATCAGTTTTAATGTGTTTTTTAGTGCTTTTATTTCTATGTGAAAATTCTAAAATATCTTCAATTTCCTAACTGATTTAAGGTGCTAGAAATGACATGCTCTAAAGTTTCTCAAATAAATTTCTACTCATAAGAAGGTCCCAAATTTCTGTATAATTTATTCTTACTTTTGGTTAATGATTTGGACCCTTTTTCCCGAGTGTGAAAATTAAAAAATTGTGTTTGACTCTGTGTTCTTGCTTTTCTTTTGTTGTTTGTAGATTTTATTCCGAGCTGAAAATGCTGCAATAATTACAATACACTTTTTCTTTTGTTGTTTGTAGATTTTATTCTAAGCTGAAAATGCTGCAATAATTACAATAACACAAAGTGTAGTATTTGTGAGTTCAAATCAGTTTAACAAAAAATTTGTGGCTTTGATTAGTCACTTGAATTGGATATTGCCTAATTAGTTTAGCAAAAACTTTGTGGCTTTGATATCGCCATTATTATAACTATATATTTTCTTTAGACTCAATTATAATTTTACTTCTCATAAGATTCAATTTATTTATAAAATTATTTTTTCGAAAGATGGATATTTTAAGTTTTCAAGTATCATCTTAATTTGATAGAAGTTTTTAGATTTCATTTTGTAGTTGAAGATAATTGTTTTATTTAATATTTAATTTTCTTTTTTTTTCTTGGTTTGTGGGTTAATTAGAAACTTTATTCTACAGTACATATAAACAATTAATATCTACACAAAGTTTACTTTTTTTTATGTTATCAAAAGTTATTCATCCGGTCCATATAAAAAAAAGGAAATATTACTTAAAAAAATTGTTAGGAAGATTTTATTACTAAACATAATTTTTTATGATAAAATTATTAACAATAATTAACTTTTCTTTTAACAAGTTTCATGTATAAGAGGAAGAATCATATTTTTTTATAAAAAAATTAATACATTCTTAATTATTTTTTTACTTATTTTTTATTAATTTGTTTTATATTTCATACAATTTTCATTCAGTAATTATTTTTTTCAATTTTTTTCTGTAATTTTCTATCATTTTTTTCTCTAATTATCAATAGAAATAAAAATGGAAAAAATTGTTAAAATTAATTACACTTTGAGACAGATAAACTTTATTTATATCAAAAATTCTCAAATGAATAAAAAAAATTATATTACAGTATATTTTTCTCAATATTTAGTTATTTTTAGCTATCATAGATATTAAAAAATTTTCTGAATAATAATTGTGAAATTAATTGTATTGTCTAATGATTCATCTCTCATAACCGTTCTTTTACTGTCATTTATTTTTAAGGAATTATCTACATTATTTTAATTATAATCTTATATCTTCTATTAGTATTTCTAGCTCTTTAATATTACCAAGAAACATTAAAAAATCAAAGCTCACTCTATCTTCTCCCACTCCCCTCCCTACCCTCACACGCGCGCAATAAAAAAACAAAGCTCACAAGCATTACACACACACGCAATAAAAAAAAAGGGAGGTCAGAAAGAAGACCTAACGCCGTCGCCGTCCATCTTCTCTCTCTGGGGTCTCAGCTCACTCAACCCAGAGAGACCCCGCCCAACTTTCTGCATCGTTAAACTCCAAATAATCATACAAGATACAAACTTGTCGTCATCTCCAGTGGTCCCGGCGTATCCATTTCTTTCAACAGGTAAATTTTCTGACAATCAAATAACAAGTTACGGTTTTACCCTAACTGTTGCAGTCCCAACATGATCTTCTCTTCGGTTTTTTTTCTTGTGCTTCTCTTTTCATTTTTTCTAGCTTTCCTTTCGGTGATTTCATCAACTCAAGTTTTGTCTTTTGAAAATATTCAGTTAATACCTTTATGTGAATACTCTCAGTTCAAGTATCCTTTCTGGTTATTTTTTTGTCTAATACTAAAAATTTTATTTGTTTTCCATCTTGCTGAGTCTTAATTTTCACCAATATAAGAAATTGTCATATCTTTTGGCATGCATGTATCATTCAAGAAGAAGTTCTTCCCCGATTTAAAAAGAGAGAAGAAATTTTTTATTTCCAAAATAACGTATCTCTGACCCTTGGATATCTCTAATATCTTATTGTTTTTAATTTCTTTTTTTTTCTTTTTGTTAGCAGGTTCTCACACGTGGGTAGGTGCTACTTTTGTTAATCATCTTGATTAGGAAGCTACATTTAAGGTAACATACTAAAATCTAAGTTATTAATGTGAGAGAACTTCAAAGGATAATAACAGAAAGCTATTTTTTGTTAATTTCTTTTTAGCAAGTTAATTAATTCAGTTTCAGTGAGGTTGTATTGTCTGTGTGAAGTTCCATAATTTTGGTATTACTATGTTTTATCGAATAAGAAAAAATATTAAGCAGATAATCTAAAACATTTCTAAGAGTAAAAAAAATAAAATCGTAACTATAATTTTTTGATATTCATTCTGGTCTTTTATATTTTATTATTCATCTAATTTTTGTATATTCCCTTTTTTTTGGTTGTTTGTAATGCATATTCTAATTAACAAATTCATAATTCATGATTGTTTCTGTAGATTACTATTAGTAGTAGTTGTTAGCTTTCTTAAACTTCTCAACATTATCATTAGAATTTAGTAGAAATTTAATTTACTAGAATAAATAATGATATTTTTGTTCCTGTATCTCTTCTTTTGTTTATGAATGGTTGCTGTTCTTTCTTTATGTTTGTTCTTTAAGTTTCTTTATTCAATTTTATCACCTGTTTTTCTTGAATTTGTTGAAATATGCTGTTAGGGTTTACTTTATTATAATGCTCTCTTTTGCAGTAAGAGATAACATCTTTTTTTTCTTCTTGAATCTTTATATGAAGCCTCTCTATTTGATAAGTATGAATGGCCATGGATGCCAATAGAGAAGATCCAAATAGGTATGGTGCTGAGCATTAGAGAAGATGTTTTCTTTGCTGCATTTTCAATTCAATTGAAGTCTCATTTACTTTTCCATTCAATATTTTTCAGATTAACTTATGAAAATTTTAATGTCAATTAAATATCGATGTAATGCCATCTATAGTTTTTTTTTTAATTCTTACTCAGATATTTTTCATGTTGTAATTTAATTTTATTGGCTTCTCATTTGTATGTGGGCCAGATTTCAGAAGTTGTTGTAATTTATACAATATGTTGTATAGTAATTTTCTAACGTGGTCTCTTGGGTATTTTTCATTAATGTGCTTTTAGTTTGTTACTATTTTTTTTGTATACTTAGTCAGTTGTTTTCTTGGTTAAAAGTCTCAGTCTTAAATTCTAATCATGCCATTATGTGCTAATAGGAGGTTTTTAGCAACCCAGCTATATTGGCCCAGCGGAAAATAACTAGTTTTTAGATTTCGCGATTTCAGTTAGCAGGTAACGAAATATAATGGCCAATGTGCAGTTTTGGACAGTAGTATCAATCTTAATTAATTAGATTACTGATTTGGCTTGATGTTCTTTAATTTGTTATTTTCTACTATTTTCTGCATGTGTGAGACTGATTACTTTGCCCCTTTGTCGCTTTTCTATGGATATTTTGTTTAAATTCATTGAGCTGTTTACTGAACTAGAATCTTCTCAATTATTTATTCTAAAGCTTTCTTCTCATTATAATGTTAGTTCATTTACGTGATTATTGTTCTCTTGTGTTGCTCAGTTGGTAATAATGGTAGATTTAAAATACCTCTATTTGCTAAATAATTAGGTAAAATTATGTGAAGCTTTTTTAGCATGTTTTGTTACACGAGTTAACTTTGGAAAGAAATTTGAATATAGGGTGACAGAGCTCTTCCCTCAAATTTTGTTTCAACTCATGGGGAAGGATTAGGGCCAATATTGTATGTCATTGATGAGTTAGATAATTGTTTATCGCTGGAGGTGATCAGAAAAAATGATCAGTTGCTCATAACTGAGTACTCATTTGAACTGATTAGAACTTTCTATCTTATCGATAGACCGGCATCTGTTCAATTTAGGTATGTTGGTTTTGGAATTTTTTTATTTCATTGTTCGATAAGGACAACCAACCCATCCAACTTCACGTTGATCCTGACTGCTATGTTCCTGAGCTAATGGACCTAGAGACACTTGATAATGTATCAAGAGTCTTCCACATAAAGTATACCAGGATGGAAGAGGACTCATCAGCTGATGTGATTGTTCTATCTGGGTCTGAACCATCAGATGATCAGTTTTCATCGGATGGTGATGAAGACAATGATCAAGATGGGCCACTGGTGGGGGATAATCCACATAATCCCATAGATTTGTCTAGTGGCAGCAGTTTATCATTGGAAGTTGATGAACACATTAACGCGTCAAATGAATTGGCTGATCCTAGGTAATGCTACATGTAACTATTTTTCTTGTGTTTTGTATTTTAATATCATGGGATAGCTTTCTATTTTTTACTGTGGTGACTAAGATTCATATTATCTTGAATTAGATATGCTCCAGAGGTTTCTTATGAAAAGAAGATCACAGCTTCGGATCTTGGACAATCTAGATTGGTAACTTGATCTTAAAGAGTGTTTTCTTTTTTTTCTGCAAACTTAGTGGATGTTCTTCCTAAATCTGTTATTCATTGTGTATGAAAATATTATGTTTATGTTAACTATGAATTATTCGTTGCAGTATTTGGCTTCAAAATTTGCTGTGTATCTTAAACCATCTGGAGATGGTTCGATTTGGACGATCACTGGTCCAGATTCCAATGTAGAGAAAAATGTGTTCTTTTTTCACTTACTGAATAGTGGAGGAAGAGGTACAGAATGGAAATTTGGGGTCGGGTGGAGTGAATGTTGTAGTACATACAATTTAAAGGAGGGTGATAGCATTACTTTGAAACTCAGCTCGATAGCTAACCACCAGATAGAGTTATCGATTCAGCGACGTTAGGCCTCCTATGTATAACTCTATTTGATGGATATTTTGAATTATATGTTAAGTTATCTTGGACATATTTTATTTTTTGTTTAATGAACAAATTTATATATGTTGTATATATTTTGTTTTGCTAACAGTAAGTATCCTGACGTTATGTGTTCTTAAGATAATACGTAATAGTAAACTACATCTCTGTTGTACTTTTTTTCTGTTTTTTTTTTTAGTGTTTAGCAATTGTTTGAATATTTTATTAACTTTTATTATCTTACAAAATATGTTATATATTTATTGACATATTGAATAATTGTTGTAATCTATTTTTTTATTTTAGTCTAATGATAATTTTGTAATTATTCAAAATTAATACAACATATCTATTTTTATAGAATACATTTTAGTTATATTCTTAGTATTTTTATTTTAAAAAGGTTTAAATTTCGTGAATCCCGTGCATTGCACGGGTTATCACGCTAGTTATTATATACTACAAGTATTTATTAAAAAATAATACTAATAGATATTATACAATTATGAAAAAAATAAATTTATAATTATTGTTAAATAATAATATAATTAATTTAAAATA
>NC_029774.3:109589621-109624157 GCF_000817695.3 Arachis duranensis | reverse complement strand
CTGTGAGTTTTTTTTTTTTTTTCATTTGTTACCTTTGTAAATCTTATCTTATATTTATATTATCACAAACACATTATTCAAGGTAAATATAGAAAGGCAACTGATATGGCTTACTGTATCTGGTCCAATAAGAGAATCAACATATAAGGTGTCAGGGTATACTACACTTTTCACATTGGTTGATGCCCACATCAACCTCTGCTTCTTGGCACCTCTCTTCTCCAGCCTCTCCCATCGCAGGCCGCAAAACTTTTTCCGGTAAAGCTGGTACGCCAAAACTGCTTGTGCAACTGAGGAATTGTCAAGTAAAACAAACATTATTTGGTTGTCTGATATTTATACAACAAAAACAACCAAGTATTTTTTCATTAGGTGAAGTCAGCATTATGATTGGTTCTAATCATACCTTTTCCCTAAGATCAAGAAACTCAAGTACCAAGTTGCTCAAGTTTCTTGTCAATTGTAACGTCCACTCTACTGATGTAGAAAGCAGCAGAACTTGAAACCTTGAGAGATCAGCCATCTCAGAATCTTCAAGACCATCCAAGTAAGCATCGATTACTGCTTCATATTGAGAGAGACAGAATATAAGCTGTTAAAAAATACACAAAAACAATGAGCATATTGTTGCTTCTGTATGCTGCAAGGATCAAATTTTGGTGACATCATAACGCGCATAACAACTTGCAGTGACATTTACACTTATTCCATGAGAAATGACCTCCTTTACAGAAGAGATGGACTCTTTAGTTGCAGGTATTTTTATATAAACATTTAGAAATCCAATCCTATTGTGAAGCCATTTTGCTGCCTCAGTTGTCCCTTTGGTGTTATTTGCAAGTTTTGGAGAAACTTCAAAAGAAACATACCCATGTAACCCATTATTTTCATTGTAAATTGGCTCCAAGGGTTTGCATGCATCCTTTATGTCCTTTACGACCCCTTCCCAATAGGCACTTTCTAAGTCCTTCCCTGACCCTACCAAATTCCTAATTGACCACAAATCAAATTATTAGCCCTTTGAATTACGTTACTAATAGTCAACGAATTTCTGTGTCATATGTCTGAATCTTTTTTCTCAATACGGAAGATCAGAATAATGAGTTCACCAATTTGATTCAATAGAATTTACCCAAATTTTTTTATCTAGAGTTTATACCTTTGGCTTAATCATAAGAGAAAAGTAGATAAAAAAGTATATCACAACCTACTTCAAATCTATATTCTATGCAAAACATTATATATTGAAAATCAAGTACAAAAGGAAACTTACCTCAACTGTTCATTGTAAGTATTTGACAAAGTTATGGCTCTTTCAAAAATCTGCCAATTAAGAAGATTGTAAAGGAATTAAATGCAATACACAAAAGAAGTTTTCTGTTAAAGATGTTGATGAAGATAAATCATAAAGTACCGTGGGGTTGCTAGTAACACCCCTGATTCCAGCAGCAATGAATGGAGGAAGCAAATCAGAGATGGGACGAGAAAGATTATCATAGTAAGGGCTCTGACTGTGCTTCCCATACAGATCATGCAGAATTGTTCCGTTACCATTACTAATCTTTCCCCCAAACATTGCAATCTGTGGATTCGTAAGTGCAACTAAACTAGAATACAGATAGAAAGTGTCATTTATTTATGGCATGAAATGGAAAAGCAACTAACATTGTAATAATATATCCTGGTATGGTGCAAATGCAACTGTTTTGGTAGTTACAAAAGAAGCAGCATTGTAACTAACTTCAATCTGAAGGGTCTAGTGTGGCATGTGGAACAATGTGATTGACCATGGAACTCATGAAAGGTTTTGGTGTGAAAGGAACTTATTATTGTGGAGGGGGTTGCTGAAGCCATTGCAATTTGTCATTTGGCATCACGTGATGGGGACATGATTTAAGAAAAGTGAAAACTCAGGTGCAGTCGACTTCACGTGAAGTTGATAACTGATAGCCGTTAGATAAAAAATTAGTTAAATCATCTAACAGCTCTCAGTTATTAATTTTAGGTAAAATCGACTGCATCTGAGTTTTCACCTTTAAACCTTTAAAAAAACGTTGAAAAGGAAAATTTACTGAATCTAGTAAATTATAATGGATGGTTCTCAGTGCATCTGATAAGATTCTAGCAACAACCAACATTCTTTCGTTCATTCATTTCATTTAAGTGAGGATAAGGCTTGTCCGTAGGGATGGCGAGGGAGATTTTGTATTCACAGGAGACTTGAGTTTTTGCGAACATTCGCTGATTTTTTCAAAAAATAATAAAAATTAAAAAAATTAAAAAAATAAAAATAATTGAGGATTTTTTAAAAAAATAATAAAAATTGAAAAAAATAAAAATAATCTTCAATTATTAATACAAACATAATTTTTATAGTCTTCAAAAGACTTAAATTGTAATAACCAACAAATATTTGATATCAAACATATTCACAAACAACCAAACATAATTCATCATATTGTAAAAAAATAATTTTAAATTTTTTTATCACATTGTGTAGCACTCAAATTCTATGTTAGTTGTGGTACCAAATTTATTTCAAAGTCAATCTTAATTACACACTAAAGCCTCTAATGTATTCAGGTGCAACCTACTATATATAATGTGGTGTAATAAATTGACCACCCGTACTAAATAAAGATTCAGAGACAACTTTAGAGATAGAAATTACCAAAAAAATTTTAGCAATAACTTGCAAAGTAAGAAACTTCACTCCATTTGATTCCCACCAATTTGAGATATCAAAATTATGTTCACTTTGTGGCACTAGTCTCTTTCAATATAATAATTCAACTCGCTTTTTGTATCAATAAATGCATATTTCTCATTTACATGTGCAGCAAAATCAGCTTGCCAAGATTTATAACAAATTTTCTTCTCCCTTGAACTAGATGGAATTGGTGGTGGCGGTGGCATATCTAATTGAGTAACTTGGTCTCTCTCTCTTCTCTTTGTTGCATATTTTAAAACTAAATCTTGTACTACCCTTTTCGCTTGACCAATTACAACAGATGCTTTCGTCTCACCATATATTTTACGAAAAAAAATTTAACAAATACATCATGTACCTAAGATCTAAAAGAGTCCCAATAGACATAACTGCATTAATCACATCCCAATACTTTTTAAACTTAACTATCATGCTAGTAGCCATTACTTCAATTACCTCATTTTCACAATTTTTTCACTTCATTAAAGCCAACTTAATCATGCAAACTTTAGAAAAATAAAGATTTGATATAGGATAAGTTGTTTCAGAAAATAATTCGGTCACATAAAAAAATACCTTCAATCTTTAAAAAATTTCATTTGTCATATTCCAATCCTTATCAAAAGACAAAGATTTATATTGACTTTCACGCATTGACAATCTTTCAAACACATCTTTATATATAGTTGTAACTTCAAGCATAAAAAATTGAATAATAGAACACAATTTTTTATAATATGTAACTTAAAACTCAAAAGATAATGAGTGTGTTTAGAAATTTTAATGAGATGGAATTAAATTGAATTTTGAAAAAAATTGATTTGTAATTCAATTTTTGTTTGCCATTCCCCTCCCTATCCGTTTCTTGATCCCTCATTCCACGAATTCGTTGTTACTTTTTCATTCAAGGACTGAAAGCTTTTCGTTTTATGAAGACTCCCCACTTCTTTGTCTTATTAGCGCAGGTGTTCGTCAACGATGAAAGCCGCTGAACTTAAGACTCGAGTTGAGATAGAGGGCTAGGCCAAGGATCATCTTTCGACCTTTCTAATTGCTTTAATAATAAGCGCTAACCCGCTCCCTGAAGGGTAGGTGCCCCCGACGCTATACTAAGATAGGAGGGAAGTGCCGATTGTATTTGATTCCTTTCGGAATCTCAATGTTGCCCCACCAAAGAAAACCCAATGCCAATCGCTGATCTGTTAGTGGACAGAGCTTATGGGCAATAAATTCTGTCATTCATGGCCTTAGCGTACATGCACTTAGGTGATTAATGCTGTTGAAGGTTATGAAATAAAAGATGGCATCCTTGAAACTGATTCTGCAGAAGCTCTAAGTCTGATTACAAATGCTGAGATTGAGGATCACCCGTGAAGAGCTCAATTCTTAAATTTGGAATAAAAAGAATTGAATAGAAAACAATGGTTAAATTAGATGTAATATTATTATGTTACTCTTAATAAGAGTAAAAAGAAAGAAAAAGAGAATTTGGTATATTTGCAAAACCAAATTATGTTAGGGTTAATTTAGATATTTTAATTTAAATATAAATTTTAGTAGATTGAATTTGCAAATTGGATCTATTTTAGTCAAGTTTACTTTGGACTTGAAGATGAAAATTATAATTTTTAAAAGAATTTAAACTTTAAATTTATGTATTTTTTATGTTTCAAAATAAAAAAAAGGATTTAATTTTTAAAGAGAATTTTAATTCTATGGTTTCTAAAAACACTTAATGTGTTTTTATTTGTGAGATAAGTGTGACATTGACGCATCATAGTTAACACTAGAAATTGATTATATTATATAGTATATTTAATATATTTATGGTTTAGAGATTGATTAGATAATATATAAACCAATATTAAATGTAAAGTATTTTATATCGTAAATATTTTACAAAATATTTATTTGACAATTTGTATATAACTTCATATAATTATTTAACTAAAATATAATACAAATTAAAAAAGACAATTTTTTATTACAGTTATATAAAATTATATCTTTATTTATTGTTTTTATTTTTATATTTGTTTTAATAAATTAAAAAATGAATGAAAATAAAAATAACAAAAATGTAATGTAAAGTTTTGAATTAATTTTATATTCATAATATATTTGAATATATTTAGTAAAAAAATATATTAAATTTGAACTTGTTTACCAGAGTTTTTGACAATCCATACTAGAGATTAAGAAATGAACTAATAGTAGTAAGAGGTTGGCCAAATAATATAATACTAAGAACTCTATACATCATGTATAAGTTGCGAATTTAAATATTTGTAATTAAAATTTTTTATAATAATAATTATTATTATTATGATATTTTTAATGTATATATTTATTATATTTAATTAGAATTTTATGTTTTAGTTAAATAATAATAAGTAAGACATTTTTTTAATTTTTTAATTAAAATATGATTGGATGATTTTTATTTTTTTACAAGTAATTAGAAGGGGTAAATATTGTTTTGGTCCCTAACGTTTAAAGTCAGAATCGAAACTGTTTCCAACGTCATTTTTGATTTAGAATCGTTCTTAACGTTTTATTTTGTATTAAAATCGTTTTTTTAACTTTTTACGGACAAAAATATCCTCCACCACCACCAGCACCTTTACCACCACCACCACTTCCCTTACTCCTATCAAATACTAATAATCAGATTCATGAATACCAACAATAACATATTATTCAACAACAATATCAAATTCAACACACAACAACAATAAAATCAGAAAAATAATAAATCAAAATCAAAATCAGAAGCAGAAACAAAGCAGAAATAAAGCAGAAGCAAAAGCAGATACAGACATAGAAACAGAAGAAGAAGCAGATGCAGATGCAGAAGCAGAATCAGAAACAGATGCAGAAAAAGCAAATACAGAAGCCGAAGCAAAAGAAGAAGCCGAAGCAGAAGAAGAAGCAGATGCAGATGCAGATGCAGAAGCAGAATCGGAAACAGATGCAGAAGAAGAAGCAGATGCAGATGCAGGAGTCGAAGCAGAACCACCAGCACCGCCCGTGCCTCTTCCCCTTCCGTCATTGCCTCGCGCTTCGTCCTTTCTCCTTCCTCGCGCGCCACCCACCGCGGAACGAGCCAAGCTCTCTCCCTAGCTCGCGTCTCCTCTCTCCCTCGCGAGCTCTGAGTCCCGACGGCGACATTAGAAAAGACGATTTTAATACGAAATAAAACGTTAAGAACGAACCTAAATAAAAAATTACGTTAGAGACGATTTCGATTCTGACCCTAAACATTAGGGACCAAAAATAATATTTATCTTTAATTAGAATTGTTAATATAACATTATTAAAAAAATGGCTTAAACTCGTTGTATAAAAAATTGGTATCAATTTTTATATGTTATAAATAGATAAGTAGATAGAAAGAAGAGAAATCTGTGCCATTAATATATTGTAACGTGTATAAACTAAAGGCTCCAAAAAGTTTGTTAAACACCAAATCACCTATATTTGAGTGATTCATCAAAACTAAAATAATATATAAAATAATTAGCTAAACTAGTTAGCTCTGACAAATGAATACTATATCTATCATTTTTATTAAATTAAAACAACATTAAAATGTTATATTAGTTTTTCTGTTGTGCATGATTTAACTTTACATTATGTTTAGTTTAAGGGAAAATAAATAAAAAAATAAAAAAAAAGAAAAAAAATGAGTGAGAATTTTTATTTTTTTTTTGTTTGGATACTTAAGAATATAGAAAGAAAAAAAATTAGTGTGGATCCTACTAAAAAAATTTCTCTTTATTACAAGCAAGAAAATAAAAAAATATCTTTTATGTATTTACAATATTATCCATAGTTTTATTATTATTAATAATTATCAATATAAATTTAGCTTTAATAGTTTTAATATATTATTGTAATAGAGATTTACATTTAAACATTATATATGTATTAGATAAATAATTTAAATTAAATATATAAAATTATAAATATTTTATAATATTTATAAAATACAATAAAACATAACTAAATAAAAATATTTATACTTTATTTTATTATTATAAGAGTATTAATGTAATTATATACCATTATGATTTTTTTTTTTACTTTTTTTTTTATCTAAACAATTTTTTTTATTTTCTTTCTATATATTTTCTCTTTATCTAAATAACACATAAATAATTCTTTTTTTATTTTTTTACTTTTATTTTTTTTATTTTTTTTCTATATCCAAATAAAGTCTTAATGTTATGTTATTCCTCAATCTTCCCTGATAGAAACGAAAGTAAACGCTAAATGGAATAAAAATAAAAATTCAAACAGGGTTACCTATAAAAAGAAAACTTTAACGACTCAACTAATTGAGAAGGGAAATCACCCGATAGCTATAGAATAAGACTTCTTGTTGATTTTTTTTTTTTTTTAATAAAGAAAAGTTCGTTATTTATTATTATTGATATAATTTTAACGTTTATAGATATGGATGGAGCATCAGATTGACCCTTTTTTTGGTCAAGTGGATTGGACAGATGTTGGGCATTATACCCATACTTTACACACCCACACAACACACTCACACACATTACATGGATGCACATAATGGGTTCTTAAACAGCATCTAGCCTCAACTAGAATTTGAACCCAGGTGCAGGTTGTAAGAGGCATACAGATATGCCATTTGTGCTAAGCCTTCGTTGCATCAGATTGACCTTATTAAGTTATTCCACAAACACTGCCAACAAAATAAAAACAAATTGGCCTTCCTAATAGGAGGGGCATTAGATTATATGACAAACTTATACACACCATGAATCAAAATCAATTCAACTATAAATAAATAAATAAATGGATCACAAAAGAAAATCGAATTTAACAACTAGCCAACTACAAAAATGTAAGAAGAATAAGCAGTATTTATCTCTTTACCACCAACCACCCTATCCAAAACAAATGTGAAATGGTACGTAGTCAATAGCTTCCTCAAAATAATAATAATAATAATAATAATAATAATAATAATAATAATAATAAATTGGGTAATTTGAAGAACAAAACCAGAAGTTTACCAAAACATGAAACCATGTTAATTTTTATTGTTCTCATGACAAGCACAAACAGGTCAATCCATCAAAGTCCTCATTCGAGATTGTAGAGTTAATTACTATAATCAGAACAGGAAAACATAGATATGAGACATTTGTATTGCCACCAATTTGATTTTGATTTTAATAGTCGTGATCAGCAATTAAGGGTAAGCATACTATGATATCAATCAACCTGCAAAATGGATTACATGATCTAATAATTTGTCCAACAAGACATCAAAATTTACAATGTCAAAAAAGAAAATGCATCTCAAGTACCAAACCCCTATGAACAATTTGGGAGGACTGACCAAGAAATATAAAATATCCTGATAGCCTCAGAAAACTGTTACAATTGCTACCAAGGTTTAAGGTCACCCACAGGTCCAGCAGTCCAATTCAAGACCTTCTCCCCTGGTTTCAAGAACGCATTCTTGTTGTGTGGCAATTTCCGGGCAAGGCCATTCAAAACTTGATGGAAAGCATCTCCCGGTTGAGCAGGTTGCGGGAAAAGCATAGCTTGCTTCATGGAAGGGTTAGCAAGCAATCTTTGTTTCCTTAGTATAACTTCTGGTGGGATGGATGTGAGTATAGTATCCAACTTAGGGACATCCTCCTCATCGACAAACACCCCGATCTCTTCCCATGGAATTGCATCAGCAAATGGCAGGACAATATCATCTGCAATAATAACAGGGATGCAACCAAATATCACAGCCTCAACCAATCTTGGGCTCCAAGGGGCCCATCCAAGCGGACACAAACAAAACACCGCTCGTTGCATGTCCTCATAGTATGTGGTTGGATGCTCGGTGGAAATGTCAAATAATGGATTGTCCTTAAAGTTCTCCCACACTGCTGCTCTTGCACCTCTGTAAGATTCAAAAACAAAATCAGGATAATTTTTCCATCTGAGTTTGATCTGTTATGAAAGCATAAATGCATTAACCAAACATCATGTGTGATTTTCTTCAATTTTCAATCAGAGGCTTCGGCCATGAATAGAATTAATCTCAATATGGTTAACCAGTTTTTATTAATTATATAACTCAAAGCCATTCATTCTTCATAAGATGAAAATAAATGAAAGGTCTCGCACACGAAAATTCCAACGAACTTGTAAAAGAACTACCTTGCATAGTATCCACCTTCAGGGTCATTTCCAACATCATAAAAAAGTCCTCTGAAGTAAACAAAAATGGACCTGGGGGTCTTATCAGGAATTAAGTGTGTATGCATTTTTTGTGGTGGAGCATATGGAGGAATGGTGATTGAGCCCTCTTTCAAGCATACATGATTCCTCTGTCCAAATGTTTGGACCAATGTTGCACGCTGTAGCAGCGGAAGAATCCCTCTCTCAATTGCCTTTTCTTCCTGAGACAACATAAATAATATAAATGCACAAAGGATAATCCACAATCCATTAATGGTGGAAGTGGGAGTACTTCTCAAGAAATTACACATTTGGTTCAAATAGTTAAGTAGCACTAATAGTGATATAAATAATAAGGTAAAAATTTATATACTAAATTTCTTACTTGATAATGAAAACATGCCCCAAAGTCATGAGGAACTACAAAGAAATGATCAGCCCCTTCTGTCCGGTTCCAATAAGGCCAATTTGCAGAAATAAGTTGTATGGCACTTCTCATCATTCGTGGTGATTTGAAGGGCAAAGGGAGACCATTTGGTGTCAAGTCACAGGTAGTATATACAGGGGTATAAAACCAATCAGCTTCTTCAGGATTAAGAGTTCGGACAGGGCTAGATAATAGAAACCGGTGCATAAAGATCTCGGCAGCAAACATATGGTTGAGGCATCTCGGGTCCTTTTGCAGAATTTTCTTATTATATTTACTT
Source organism: Arachis duranensis (assembly GCF_000817695.3). Taxonomy (NCBI): domain Eukaryota; kingdom Viridiplantae; phylum Streptophyta; class Magnoliopsida; order Fabales; family Fabaceae; genus Arachis; species Arachis duranensis. Next base: position 109,614,524 of record NC_029774.3, on the reverse strand, counting down.
GGAAGTTCATAAACAAAAACTTTCAACCTTCCCACTGGATCATCCTCCAATACATCACCAGCACTACCTACAATCAATTTGACAACAGCACGCTAAATGCTTAAAGAATGATCTCTCCAGAAACAAAATTGCTTAATGCAAGTGTAGAAATAGCACACAAGACTGCGTAGAAGGCTATAAGCACCTTACATATGCACTTATGCATTTTCAAAGCTCTAGACCTAATTGTCGGCACTGATCTTTAGGAAGATGTAAACAAATACCAACTAGAGCAGAACTATAAAAGACAAGAATCTGTCTGGGGCACGCCCTTCAAGTGAAATCCTTCTTTAACTAATCGAAGTAATTTCAATGCATAACTTACTATTGCTAAACACAGACCATTTACGGAAAACAGGTAAGAGTCAGCACAGCCAATCCATTAATTCTGAAGTTACTCAATATAGTTAATAGGTAATTATGGCATTGCCAATCATTGGAGAAAACAACCTCAGCTCCTAAATGGATTATGCTACGTCATTAAACTTGAAACAATATATGTTTTAGTATTTATAGTATCTAACTAGAAGGCTTGGAACTTCAAAAATTTGGATCTTAAGAGTAACTAACAATGCTTTCTGATTGAAATTGCAACCTCAAATACACTACTAAACCTCAATCCAAAATAAAGGAAAGAAGTAGAGAAAACCAAACTCACCTGAAATCCTTTCGGTGGGTTGGTTCCTGCGCAGCTCGACAGAATCAATTGCAAAGAGAGAAGCAGAAAGAAGAACCCCAAGAAGAGCCCACTTCAAAGGTCCCATTTTTATGTTTAGCTCGGTGACACAACCCCAAGAAGAAAAGGAAGAAGGGTAAGTGAAGAGCTATAATAATAAGGAAACGAATGTTTGCGAGGAGGCGATGGTTAAGAAGTCGCGAGGGAAAGCGGTTGTGGGAGGGTTTCTTAGGAATGGGGCTTCTTCTTCACACAGCAAATCAGCTTCAACGAAAGGGAAAGACAAGAGAAAGAAGTGAATTTGTTTTGAATCTCGGGCTTGGATGGGGATTTTTCTGGTTTAGTGCGGTTTTCTTCAAGGCAGGTTGGATGACACGTCAATCTCAGACAACCATTTACGTCAACTTGTATTCTAAACGACTCCATTATTCCCCTAATAGGTTTTTGTTTTGGTGCCACCAATATATTTTCATTTCAAAAGAATAGTCAACATTTGGATATATTTTTTATTTATATTAATTAGTTAGGAATTTAATTTTAAAATATTTTATTATGGTTATCTAAATAAATTATGTATTTAAATAATAAATTTTACTTTTAATTAATCTTATGTAATAATATACTATTTGTTAGAATATTTTTATACAAACAATGTATAAAATTTATATTTTTAGTTAAATATACATAAATTATCTAATCATTTTTTGTTATATGATTTTTTTGTTTTTATTAAGAACTTTGACAAATATTCTTAGCATTTGTTAGTTAAATGTTCAAATTTGATATTATCACTTTTTTGAACTAACATTAGTAATAATTATTGAGTAAATTATTATTTTTATACATAAAACTTAGAATATTGTGGGGGGTTGGGTCGAGGATGCAGTGCTCAGGAACACAGCACTGCTGTTTAAGTGGTAGTAGCGGTTTTTTTAAGAAAGATTGTCCATTATGGAAGAAGATTGTCTGTTCGTGTAACAATTTGAATCCCAAGGTTATGCTTTCTAGTCAGACTTTACCGGTGAAGGGAGGCCCCTCGAAAGAGATATGTCAGTTGGATATAAAAGCACAACAGGTAAAAGAAAAAGTTATTAGTGGGCTGGCAATGAAAGTTAATGATGGACGAAGGACACTATTTTTGGAAGATATCTGGTCCAGGGTGGTCCTCTGAAAGTGCGTTTTTCAAGGCTCTTCTCTGTTTTAAACTAGCAAGGATCTGTGATAGGGGATTGTGGGTTCTAGGACGGATTAGAGTGGATTTGAAATTTTCATTGGAGGAGAGAGCTGTTTCAATGGGAGTTGGAACTAGTTCCCCAACTTCATGATATGTTAAGACCAGTGAAGCTGTCAGCTGACAGAGAAGATAATCTTGTTTGGAAATTTGATATAAAGGTATTTTTTCTACTAACTCTTTTCTGCAGGTGTTGCAATCGGAGACTCTTTCGGAGGAGATTACGAGTTATAGCTTCACAAGTTCGATCTGGAAAGGGTTGGTTCCGCCTAGAATTGAACTGTTTGGTTGGTTTGTTTTAGTCGGTAGAGTGAATACTAAAGAAAGGTTGAGTAGATTAGGCATAGCTCGCCAGCATGATAGTATTTGTGTCTTGTATAAAAAAGAGATCGAATGTGTTCATCAATTGTTTGTGTTCTATGAGTTTACGTGGCAGGTGTGGTGCGTCTGGTTGAGATATTTTCATAGAGATTCGGCTATCCCAGAAAGTATTGAAGGCTTGTTTGAGAGTTGGAATGGAACACCTAATAGAAAAAAGGAGCAGAAAAGGTGGCTGACTGGGTTCTTTGCGGTTATTTGGAACGTCTGGTTGGAACGCAATAACAGAATTTTTGTAAGGTCCCACATTGGTTGGGGAGGGGAACGAAGCATGCCTTATAAGGGTGTGGATACCTCTCCCTAGCATGACGCGTTTTGACGAGTGAGTGTGGGGGGCTTAGGCTAGCATCCCTATCGTCAAAGACAAACCGTGAGACCTTGTGTGCCAAAGCGGACAATATCGTGCTAGCGGGTGGTCTGGGCTGTTACAAATGGTATCAGAGCCAGAACCCAGATCGATGTGCCAGCGAGGGCGCTGGGCTTCCTTAGGGGGGTGGATTGTAAGGTCCCACATCGGTTGGGGAGGGAAATGAAGCATGCCTTATAAAGGTGTGGATACCTCTCCCTAGCATGACGCGTTTTGACGAGTGAGTGTGGGGAGCTTCGGCTAGCATCCCTATCGTCAAAGGCAAAACTGTGAGGCCTTGTGTGCCAAAGCGGATAATATCGTGCTAGCGAGTGGTCTGGGTTATTACAATTTTCAACAATAAAGAGGTAACTGTTGATGTCATACAGAACAGGACATTTTTGAGCTACAAGGAGTGGACTGGTATTGATCCTACTAGTTGTTGATGGCAATGCCGGAGATAACATAGGATTGTTAACCTTGTATTTAGATTTGCTTTTGTATCTGTCTGTTTTATGCTCCACTCTCATGTGTCGAGCTTCATTTGTTTAAAAAAAACTTACAATATTGATAAATTTGTTTATAAAAAAAATAAAACTCACTTTGTATCTAAAAAATGAGTTTTGGTGGATAAAATTTTTTAAACCCTAAAATATTACCTAAAAATTTCAAATGGCTTTTTTTAACCTAACACAATCACTAATTTTTAATTTCCAAAACCCACTTCACCTACTATTGTCTCGTTTCACCCTCAATTCTATTACACTGTCGGACTGTCCTCATCCTGTCTTTCTCACTTCCATCATCTTTGCACTTTTTCAATTTTCCTTTTGCAAAAATTCAGTTGCTTCTCTGCTGGAACAGTGTTTTCACGATATAATTCAACTAATCATTCATTCTTAGACTTTGTCAATACAGGCAAATCATTTTATTCAATTTCTTACCTCACATTTACACCATCATAGTAAATAAGTTATAATGTGTATTTGTAAGATTTTGAGGACAATGTTGCACTATGAGAAAAACTCTTGACACAAGTAAGAGAGATAGTGTTGGCAAAGAATTGAGAGTTGGCCCTAATGAATATGTAGAGGAGCATTTACCAAATGTTGGGTTTGAAAAGTTTGGACGTGATGGAAAGCCATCTCATGAAGTAGTCGAAACAGTTTATGAAGGAGCTCATGGCGAGGACCCTAAGGAAAAGCGATCTCGTTAATAAGACTGGAGAGAACACCCAAATTGAAGCCCAGGTCCTTGAAGAAGTTTAAGAGGTTGATGGTGGTTTGATCATAGCTTGAAAAATTTTTGATGTCGTTAGAGTAGAAGCCAAACATGTGGGTTCCTCCTGAGGTTGATGTGACTAGGAAAGATGCAAACCCTACGAGCCACCATCCTATTATGACTTACACAGTTAGAGCCTTTATGTCTGTTGCCATGGATTAACATTTTCCTACTCCTCTTCCTACTACTACAATCGCCATAGCTATAGTGCTTTGATTGATTTATAGTGAATGACAAAGGTTCAGAGAGAGAGATTGTGATGAGCGGATATTTTATACGCTTTTTACCATCATTTTCATATAGTTTTTATTATGCATTAGTTAAGTTTTAATATATTTTCATAGGTTTTTGTGCAAAATTTACATTTTTGGATTCTACTTTGAGTTGTGGTGTTTTATGATGATTTCAGGTATTTTCTAGCTGAAATCAGAGAGTTTTGTAAAAGTCTGATTCAGAGACAGAGAAAGGACTGCAGATGTTGTCGGATTCTGACCTCCGTGCACTCGAAGGAACATTTTTGGAGCTACAGAAGTCCAAATAGCGCGCTCTTAATGGAATTGGAAAGCTAACATCCAGGGCTTTCCAGCAATGTATAATAGTTTATACTCTGCTCGGAAATGAAGGCTCAAAAATGGTACCAGTTTCTTACCCCATTTTTGGCGTTGGACGCCCAAAAGGGAGCAGCTGACGTCCAACGCCCAAAAGGGAGTCCATAGCCTGTGTTCAATGCCCAAGAGGGATCCTAGAATGTGGAGACACCCTTAGCTCAGCCCAAACACTCACCAAGTGGGCCCTAGAAGTAGATTTTCGTACTATTAACCCTAGTCTATCATATTTCTGTAATCTCTAGTTATTAGATTATTATATATAGACAAGAGTTCACCCTTGTTAAGGACTCTTGCCCACTTTTACTTTTGAATATTACTTATGTACAGTATGAGTCTCTAAACCTCATAGGTTAAGGTTAGGATCTCTACTGATTTTCATGGATTAATAAAAGTATTACTATTCTATTTCAATTCGTGTGTGACTCTATTCTAAGATGTATCTTCGTTCTTCAACCTTATGAATGGGATGACCCGTGACAATCATCCTTTTTCTAATATAGATTAGGTGTGAGTCCTTGGCGGGAGATCACTAAACTATAAGCTTGATTATACATCTCTTAGACGGCTAATCCATGACTTCATTGGAGACTTCTCGAAACATCAGTTCAATAGAGGTATGAGGAGATTAGGATCTTTGTGGTAGAGGCTAGAACCAAGGCGTATCATTCTCTGATCCAGAAGATTCGACCTTGTCTATGGCATTTTAAGTAGGATCATCAGGGGGATGAACTGCAGGAGCTTCACCCCATTCAGATTGGGTGCACATTAAACCTGGCATTCGGCCTAAGAGAGGAAGATTGGCAGCCCTGACCCGGGAGTTGATCACTTACAGCCTGCCATGGAAGAAATCACTCACAGTTGCAGTAGACAGTAAGAAAAGTTGACCCCGAAGAATGAAGCATCTCTGAGGACTCAACCTTCTTCTTATCATTGAATTCACAACCTCTGAGTAATTTTATCTTTACTTTATTTCTATGCGTTTTTCAACAACATCTTTTATATCAGCCTGACTAAGATTTACAAGATAGCCATTGCTTGATTCAAGCCGACAATCTCCGTGGAATCGACCCTCACTCACCTTAGGTATTACTTGGACGAACCAGTACATTTGGTGGTTCAGTTGTGCGAGTTGTAATTTCGCGCACCAGATTGCGAGGGGAAATGCAATGGAATTGCCATGGTAATGGTGAGATTAAGGGCTGGGTGGAAAAGGATGAGATGGGATGAGGTATTGGTGGCTCCTGTTGGAATGGAGTGGTAGTAAAGAGTTGGAATTGAAAATTTGGGATTAGATTAGGTTAAGGAGGATAATTTAAAAATTTTGGATAAATTTTTAAGATTTCAGTAGTTTTGTCTATTGAAATCTATCTTTCATAGGTATAAAGTTAATTTTATTTTTTTGTAAGTAAATTTGTCAACTTCTAAGTTTTTGTTGGTAGAAATCATAGTTTAATCAATCGGTGTTATAATTTTTTTGTTTTACATTTTGAGGGCTAGTTGTAGTGTACAAATAAGATATTTTTTTACATAAGTACCAAATAAAACATCAATTTGACTCTTAAAAATTTATAATTTTGAATTTTGATAAAATGATCTTGAAAATAAGAAATGATCATTCAAGACTTCGAAAAAAAGATAAAATATTTCTTACTTTTTGTTCCACTAATATTTTAGTCCGGATCATTTGAAAATATTTTTAAGTCCGTGGTGGAAGAAAGCCAAACTGCTCCCCCAATTCGAACTCCACTTCAATGGATAACAATTCTGAGCAACAAATGGGTTGTTCATTGGTAAAGTAGCTAGCTTGCTACAACAAAATCACCTGTGACAGGGCTTTTTGCATTCTCCTCAAAACATGGCTCCTTTTTCTCTATGACCATCTCTTCGACAACGACACCAAGAAGCTCTAGAAGGGCCTCTTCTTCTGCTTCTGGAACTTCGACAAGTCCCTCCCTCAAACTGAACTCACCAACCTCTCTCTCTCTCTCTCTCTTTCCCCCCAGTATCTCTCCACCTTCTTCCTCACCATGAGTCTCGAGTGACCTTCCACTGATGCCTTCTGTCTCGACAAGTTATACATTTTTCTCTGTAGGTTTATTTCTACTCTCTTGTTTCTCTTGAAAAAGAATTCTTCAGATTTGGAACTTGTTCACCGGCACATTGACAATTTGGACGAAGACACTTTTTCCGTCGAGGATAAGTTTTAAGGTAGTAATGGCGTTTGTTACCATTTTGCCATTATTTTTCTAGAGGAGCTTAGGCTGTTTCTTCCTATTAGAGTTGAGATTCTCAATATTCTATTTGTGCTAATTTTTTCTATTTTGGGGAGGATGCTGGATGGGATTTTGTTAGGAAAGATTAAGTCTGTCTTGTTTGATTTGTGTTGCTAAAGAATGGGAGAAGATTATTGGAGGTAAGGATGGGTGGTGAGTAGGTTGGTTCGGAGAACGATGATAGTATTCTTGAGACTGTGGGTTTGGTTATGGAGTTTTCTAGTAGGTTTTATGGTATTGGTTTTGATCCTAGGTGTTGTTAAGGGAATAGGAAGGTATTATTTGGGTTTCATGAGCAGTTTTAAAGCTTGATAAGGATGCTGCAGCCTTTGGATTTGAGTTCTTAATTTTACATTTTCTTGGTTAGAATGATGATATTGATGAGGTACCAATTCAAGTTCTCATTGGTAATAGCATAGAGGTGGATGCTCTGGTAGCCAAGGACGAGGATGATAACTTTGTTAATATCAACGATGTCATTTTTAAAAAGGAGTCTAATTTGTCATGTTTTAAAATAGCAAGCTCCACGTGTGCCACCGTAATGGCTAGATCAACACAACAAGGGCTATCACACATTTTCATTAGGTCTAATGAACCCATATGAATGGAAGGATACATATATTTAACTTTTGAAAAGATTAGGAAATTAAAAATATTTTTAAGTAGTTAGATACTAAAATGTTCACAAGACAAAAGGTCAAGGATCTATTTATTCTTTTTTTTATAATTTTAAAATTATTTTAATTTGATAAAATATAAAATATCATTTAAAAAAATTTTAGAATTAAAATTTTAACACAATTTTTTGTAAGCTTATTTAGTGAAATAAAATATTTTTATATCCTAAATTTGATCATTTTATATTAAATGAATTTTTTTATATAAATAATAAAGTTCAACAAAAAATTAAAAAGTTTCTAGAGATAGATTTTTTTCTTTTATTTTTATATACGCATTTAAAATAATATCTTAAATATTTTTTCAAAAACTTTGATCAAAGTGGACTATTTGTCATTTATAAAAAAAAAGTAGAGTTTGTTTACTTAAATTATTTAAAAATAAAATCAAAATATCATTTTTCTAAGACTATTTTATATCAAAAGTTAAATATCTTTAAGATAAAAATAATAATTTAGTCTATAATTAGGCTGCCAACCCGATCCGCTGCGGGTAGGGTTGCCAACCTGATCCGCGCAGAGCGGGTAGGGTACGGGTTGAGTCTCAACCCTACCCGCCCAATCCACACCCCCATAATATGTGTTATATATGTTTAAAAATGTCACATATGAGAGTTGAACCAAAGACCTTAAACATGTGCTAAAGGTTTTTAGCCATTGAACCAAATTTATAAATTTGTAAGCTTTACTCATTTATTTATATAAAACGTATTTCTCAATTTGTGTTGTTTGAATGCTTGTGTTATTTGAATGCTCATGGGATAACTTGTGTTATTTGATGGTTATGTTGTGTAAGAGATACTTGTGTTATTTATGAAATGCTTGTGTCATTATAATATTTTTTTGTCAACCCGCGGGTAGGGTCGGATACCCGCGGGTTGAGTGCGGGTAGGATTAGGGTTGGGTTGAGTGTTGGTTAAAAACTCAACCCGCGGATAGGGTTAGGTTTGAATTCAAACCTTATCCTACCCTACCCATTGCCACCCCTATCTATAATTGGCTCTTTCATCTAGAAAATATTCTTCGTTTTATGCAATATAAATGCGATGTGATGCCAAGAGACATATCATATCCAAAAAAATTAGTAACTTGATGGAGTGAGGGACTATGAATCGGCCATGTAGATTGTGCAAATAAACCAGATATAGTTATAAGCAAAAATTGTCCACAAACAAAGTTTTGAATTACATCCTAATCGTAATTAATAATTAATTATCGCTTCAACTCGAGATATTCATCAATTTCTTCCTCGCTTTCTCTCTCCCCACAAACAAGGCATTAAGACCTAATGGGTTAGTACATAATTTGGTTATGGGTCTAATATTTAGTTTTATTTGAAATATGCAGTTAATAAATTAAGTGTACTCTCATTCCAATACTTTGTATTGGTGTTATTTAACTCTGCCATTGTTACAGCAATTTCAATAAAAATAAAATTCTGCCATTGTTATGTTATATTAGAGAGCAGCTCGCGCATATGCGCATGCGAGACATATAAATTTTTTTATATAAATTTGACCTTTTATATTAAAGATCGTTATTTTAAGTATAATTGATGCTTGGTATAATATATGATAAAAAATTAATGAAATTTTAAATTTGAATAAGTAACATATATAATAGTAAATATAAATGAAAGAGGTCACAATATTCTTAATTTTGTTCTATAATTAACACGATTTAAAATAAAAGATGAGTATGTTGGTACATGTGACATTGTAGTTTGTCTTTGTGATAGAGATTTAATGAAATTCGATATTTTAATAAAGTAATACTAAACAATTTAGATTCAAATTTTTAAGATAATGTATTTATCAAAACTAATATGACTGAGAGTCTTACACAACATAAGTAATTAGACATAAAATATAAGTTGGCTAACCAAAAATGAAATAAATGACATTGTGGTCAAGTTTCTTTTATAATCTATATTATTGTTAAAAAAAAGGAAAATATGTTAATAGAATATGATATTGTTGTAGTTTATATTTGTCATGAATAAGAAATATTGATAAATAAAAGCTACCAATAATTGACATATATATAATTTGTATTTCGATAAATCACATTATTTATTGTAGTAGAATTCTCAAAATTACCATGAAATATGACAATTTCGAGCCTTTTTTGTGGTTACCCTTAATATTGCAACATAAAATTTTTTGTGTAAAAACTGGTTGTTTTAGAAGTAAGCTTATACAATCTAGTCTAGTAACTGTCATGGAATTTTATTTATAGTAATTTTATATGATAACATCAAAGAAAATTGACAATGTTAAAATTTAAAAAGTCGTTTAGTATCTGATGGAGTTAATGTCACTCTTGGAATAAAGACCTTTTTTTATTATTTTCGGATAAGATTTTTGCTTCAATGACTTTCTCACCAAGCCTAGTAATGATCGACCTAGTTCCATTACAAAGTTTAGATGAATGATCAATATTTCGAAGCAACATAATCAGGCATCTTTCTTTGAATGAAAGTTCATAATTTGGAAGTCCATAAGATTTTATGGTTGCCAAAAATTCAAGAGTATGTATGCTAGCAGCTATGTTATTGGTTCCTTCTTTGAAGCAAGGTGAGTCAGACTGAGATATATTTTGTTCTCATTATCATTCAAAGATAGCATATAATTATTTACGGATTAAATCCTCTAAATTTTAAATTTCACTTTAGAATGTAAAGTATGATCTATCATCATTTATTTTATAAGTGGGACCAAGAAAAAATATAAGAGAAAAAATATAAGAGAAAAAATATTCAATGGTGAGAGATCTCACTTTATCCTCTAAAGTGAAAATTTAAAATTTAGAGGATCCAAATTCATCATTTACCTGATCAACAATGTTAATAGTTAGGGGCAAGAATAGCTTTACCTGATCAACAATGTTAATAGTTGGGATGATAATTAAAATTAATTTGACAATTTTAAAGGTCTAGAAAATATATTTAGTCAGTTAAGCTCAATTAAAAATAATTCACAAAAATATATATTTACAAAGATTAAATACAAATTTGATAAATTTTATTCTTTTCAACTAAAAAATTATCATAAAATACAAAATTTTCATTTATCAAACATACATTCTCCTATATTTTTACCAACAATCTGTGTTTACACCTCATCTTTTGTAATAGAAGCTACTCTAATCTGACCCCAACAATTTAGGTGGCATGCTCTAACTTTTCTATTCTTCCAAACAATTTTGACACACAAAAAAAGAACACAAAAGCATCAATAAATAGACAATTATATATAGTTAATATTAAACCTAGCTAAAAAATTAATTAAACTCACGTGGATATAAGAAATGAAATGAGAGAAAACACGAGAGAAAGTGAAGAGGAAAATACCAATGGATAGAGATTAGGAGAAGAAAACCATGGCAGCAACACCAAGATGTGAAACCACACGGAGTTTTTACTAGGCGAGGGAGAGATAAGAAAATTACAAAAAGCTTTTAGAGATTGGAGCAAATACAATGGTTATGGAAATTGTTTAGTACAGAAGGACAGGTAGTAGACGTATATTTGTCAACGAAGAATAAAGTGAAAACAAAATTTAGATTTGCATTTGTACGTTATGCTTTCAAGAACCACGCGAAAAGAGTGGTAAGAAATCTTAACGAGTATGATGTGAATGGTGTTCAAATTAGGGTAATAGAATCAAAATTTAAGAGAAGAACAAAAGAAACCAATAGAACAGTGCTAACATTGCTAACCGAATGAACAAAGGATGAGAAGATATGTGACCTAACAAGGATAAGAGCGACATCGAAAGGGAGGGAAAAACCATTCAAGGATGCACTGTTGGGGGACAACATTAATGGCGACAAACAACTGAATCAAATAGAAGAACAGAAAAAACTAACGATGCTTAGAGAGATTAAGGAAAAATTGATCCGAAGATGGTGGAAAAACTTGAGGTCTATTGTGGGTGAGTCCGTTATTCCATTGAGGCGTGATGAAGTTATTCCAAATCTCTTCAATGATTGGCACACCCTTGTGGAGGTTAACCTTTAAAATGATCATTGTCTTTAATTCGGTTGAGAATATGTAAGAAGCATTGCGGTCATCATTTTTACTCAACCATTTTGGCGAGATAAGAAAGTGGTCGGTTGAGGAAATGAATAGATCTAGAAAGGCGTGGATTGAGATCTTTGGCCTCCCTCTCCATGCTTGGTATAAAGATAATGTTCATGATATAGCAGCTGTGTGAGGATCAATCTTGAAAATTGATGAAGACTACATGAAAGGTGATGGCTTTGATTCGGTCAAGGTCCTGGTGGACACTAATTGGGTAACGGTGATCATGATAGAGTAAGTTTGATTCTTGATGATGGAAATTTTGAAATTTTTGTAAGAGAAACTTGGGGAGGGAGAAATGATGACGGCACAAAGCAGCCAATGGTGGAAAATTCAAATATTCTGGTGAAGGAGACAGAGGAGGAAGATGATGGAAAATTCAAGAAAAATTATGAGATGGTGGGTGGAGTTAATGAGTCGCATTTATGGTTGCATAGAGAAAATACATCGCATGAAGAGAGAAGTGGCGTACTTGATCTGCAACAGTTGGAATTTTTTAATCGGGTTGAATCTTCAAGTTCCACAAGATGCTTATTTGATGATTAGAAGAAGTGAAGAGCTAATTTAGGAGACCCAGTTGGACCTCAAAGGTGACCCAATACATAACTTTGAGGATCAACATGAAGAAGAAGAGAGAGATGAGTCATTCTCTGGCCCATTAACACCATTGGATTTTGAGAACATAACTATGCATGGGCTTGAGAAGGAAAGCCCCCTATTAAGAAAAAAGAAGAAAAAAATGAAGTATCTCAAAGAAAGAAAGAAATATGCAATAGACAAGGAGATATTTGAACTACATAGAATAAGAACAAAATAAAGAATTATAAATAGAGGGTTAAGAAAAAGCACACGTGCAAAGAAGAGGGGAGTGGTAAAAATAACTAAGAAGAAAAATTTTTTATCAAGAGCCAAGAAGGGTAGAAACTTGAAAAAAGGGGTAGAGCGATAAAAAAAATCAGAGGAAGTAAAGGGTTTGCCAAGTGGAGAAGATAGTAAAGAGGATGGCATTAGGGATGAAGCACTTAAAGCATAGAGGATTGGCTCCCAAGTTTTGATGTACTACAGTGATGAGAAAAAAGCACTAAAGCATTTAAGGAAGGCGACTCAAAATAATGGAGAAGAGCATGATGAGATCTATTTCAAAACACAGTCAAGAAAAAAAGTAAAAAGATCTCTTAAACAGGTCGGTGTCTCTAAATCTCAGATATGTTAATTTTTTGGAATTGTAGAGGACTGAGGAGTAGAGAAAAAGTAGGTTGCATAAAAGATATGGTTAGAAATAAAATACCGTGATTTGCAGGTATAGTTGAAACAAAAATGAAGAGTATAACAGCTAATTTAGTAAAAATAATTGTGGGTCCAAAATTATTTTGATTGGGAATTTGTTCAATCAAATTATGCAAGTGGTGGTTTATTGTGTATTTGGGATAAGGAACAATTTTGTGAAACTGAATGATTGAAAGAAAGGTGAATCTACTTGAAGGGTAGTCTTAAACAATAAAATCTGAAACTGGTAGTCATGATTATCTATGAAAATCATTCTGTAAAGGATAGAAAAGTTTTATGAGAGAAAACAATGGAGATCAAGAATAGGATGGAAGTTCCATTCATAGCTATGAGAGACTATAATGAAGTCTTGTGCGAAGAGGAAAGAAGTAGTGGCAGAGGCAGCTTGGTGGCTATGTCAGATTTTATAAGCTGGTTACAAGATATGACAAAAGAACATGTGAGGAGGAGCTAGTAAGATCATTAGTAAATTCAGAAATGCCAAGATATAGGCCTGAACTCACAACTCCAGGGTTGAAATCCATAGAGAATGAGGCCAGAAAGGCAGGGATAAGGAGGAGAAAAGAGGAACAAAACAATTGGGTGGAGGAGCTGTGGGAGGCGCGTGAAAGAAGTATGTAAGGAAGAGAGTGGCTGAAAAGACAAGCTCAGAAGAACAGAGGGGAGTCAAGTCTAGGGGATGTGAGAAGCTCCCAAGCTAGTGCCTCTGCCAAATTCTGGTACAGATTTGCAAATCCACAAGAACAAATGGGAGAGAGACAGGTGGTAATACAAGAAGAGCAAGATCAAGATGAAGGGGCTGATGAGGATGGAATGAATGGTGATAAACACAAAAATACCCTTAGGTTAAAGGATGATGGGATAGCAAATCATAAAAAAAGGCAAAAAGGAAGAGGTCATCCCACAAAATCAGCAAGGCAGTGAGTCAGTAACAATGGGAAACGTGAAGGAGGCTAGGGAAAAAGAAAAGGCAGAGAAGAATCTAGAGGAAGGGAGCAACATTCCTAGGCAGCCTAAAGGGAAAGGTGGGCCAGGTATGAAAAAGATAGACAGCACAAAAAGAGGGGCATGGGATTTCACTAATCAAAGGCCCAACAGAAACAGACATCAAACTAGAAGTGGGCCAATTGAAGAAGAAAGAAACCTCACAATCAGAGAAATATTGAAGGAGTTTAACAAAAACATGGCTAAAGAGAAAAGGAGGAAAAGCACAGAAAAGGAAATAGAAGAGGAGGCCCACAACAGAAATAACATGGACATTGATGGAGCAATTGGACACCACAGAACAGATGAACAAGAATCAATACAGAGAGGTAAACAGATTGTCATAGAGAGCGAAGGAGGCTTCTACTACGTGGAACTAGCAGAAGAAGAAGAGGAGATAGAGCAGAAGAGCAGCAAAGCAATAGTAGTGGCCAGAGGATATGAAGCAGAACTTGTTCAGAGAATGGAGAAAAAATTAAAACTCAAAAGAAAGAGGGAGGAGGACCAACCGGAGCAGACTGCAGAATTGGGGAAAGAAGAAGAGGAAGCTAGGCAGATGGGGAGGGCCTACAAGAAGAACAGATGGAGCAGAAGACATACAGAAGGAGGAGCGTATCAGGAAGGATCACAAATCAGAGATGACTGGGAAGACTCAATGGCTGAGGAGGCAGGCCTACACATGCCCCCAACTCAACCATGAGTATAATAAGCTGGAACTGTCGCGGGGTAGCGGCTCCCCGGACGGTTTCTAAATTGCACAGCATGTGCAAGCAATTGAAGCCTGCAATAGTATTTTTAATGGAGACTAGAGCAAGAGAAAGCACCATTAAGAAGTTGAAAAGAAGATTACATTTTGAGAATGTATTTCACATAGAACCCCAGGGACTATCCAGAGGACTATGCCTTTTGTGGAATGAAATATATAATATTGATATTTACTTTTGGTGTGATAATCATATAAAGGCTCGTATCGATGATAGAAAAGGAAAAATATGGGAGGGTAACTTTATATATGGAAATCCATGTTTTGCAAGAAGAAAAGAGCAATGGAGAACCATCACTGCAAGCAATAGCAACAAAGGGGAGCCACAACTATTCATAGGGGATTTTAATGACATTTTAAGCCAAGAAGAGAAAATAGGTCTACATCCGAAGCCACTAAATCAGGTGAGAGAGTTCAGGCAGTTTGTTGATCTGAATTATCTTATGGATTTAAATATCAAAGGAGGAAGATTCACATGGTTTGGAAATCCGAGGAATGGAGTTATAACAAGGGAGAGGATAGATAGGGCATTAGTCAATTGGGAATGGAGAGTCTTGTTCTAGCAGGCATCACTCAAAGCTCTACCGGCTATCAGTTCTGATCATTGCCCATTAGTTTTGGATGTTAATCAAGTTCAAAGAATAGAGAAGACTTTCAAGTTTGAGGCCTTTTGGACTGATCATGAGGAGTGTGAGAATACGGTAAGGAAGGGATGGGAAATGGAAAACGTCCAAGGATGCGCCTGGAAAGGAATAACAACAAGAATGGAGAACTGTAAAGAGGAACTTAAAAAGTGGAGCAGGAGGACACTAAAACGAGCAGATAAAGAAATCCACAAGCTGAAGGAGGAATTAAAAAAGCTACAAGAGTCAGACCTAACACAAGAGAAGCAGGAGAAAATACAGCAGATAAAAGAGAATATAGCAATATTATGGAAACAGGAGGAAAAATATTGGGGACAAAGAGCCAGGTTAAAGTGGCTAAAATGGGGAGACAAGAACAGATCCTTTTTCCATGCCACAACCGTTCAAAGAAGAGGAAGGAACCGAACTGAAAAGTTGAGAAACGAAGCGGGTTCCTGGATAAAGGATAGGAAAGGAATTATGAGGCACATCGAGGAACATTTTGACACTCTTTTCACTTCGAGTAATAATAGAAACTGCGAACCAGCCTTAAGAAACATTCCAGGGAGGGTCACGGAAGACATGAATAGGGAGTTAATCTCAGATGTCACAGAAGATGAAATCAGAAAAGTAGTTTTTAGCATGGGCAGTCTCAAGGCTCCTGGACAAGATGGCTTAAATGGATTGTTCTATCAATTGCACTGGGAGATAATCAAGAAGGAGGTATGTGCAGTAGTCAAAGAATTCTTTCGGAATGGGTTCTTACCGGAAGAGATTGGTGAAACCATAGTAGTTTTAATTCCAAAGGTCAAGGATCCGGAAGAACTAAATCAATTAAGACCAATCAGCTGCTGCAACTTTATTTATAAAATTATAACCAGGGTTATAGTGTTGAGGCTGAAAGGGTTTCTCAAGGATATAGTATCCCCAACCTAGAGTGCGTTTGTGGGAGGAAGGCAGATACAAGATAATGTTGTAATTGCCCAAGAAGTTTATCATATCCTAAATAAGAAAGGAAGAGAGGGATCACAAAATATAGCAATCAAGTTAGACATGAATAAGGCATATTACAGGCTAGAATGGGATTTCCTGGAAATGGTGCACATAAAATTAGGATTTGCCGAAAAGTGGATTGATTTGGTAATGAAATGCGTGAGAAGCGCAAGTTATAGGATCAAGGTCAATGGAGAACTATCGAAGAAGATTAAGCCTCAGAGGAGTCTTCGACAAGGGGATCCATTATCACCATACCTTTTCATTTTAGCAGCTGAGGTATTCACGACTCTAATGCAAGAGGCTAGATCGAAAGGGAATATAACAGGCCTAAAGATAGCCCCAACAACTCCCACTCTTACTCACCTGTTATTTGCAGACGATTGCATAATATTTGCGAAAGCGAAAGAAGAGGAGATATTTCAGATCATAACTGTGCTAAATGAATACACAGAGGCATCCGGACAAAGGATCAACATGAACAAGTCAGGCATTTCCTTTGGGAGTCAAGTGCCGATACAAACGAGGGTAGACATAGAAGAGATTTTAGGAATGACAACATGGGACACGCCAGGAAAATACCTGGGATTACCAGCAATATGGGAAAGATCTCAGAACAAGGCACTAGCATGGATTGAAGAAAAGATCATGAATAAACTAGAAGGATGGAAAGAAAGGTTGCTGAATCAAGCAGGCAAAGAAACACTAATAAAGGCTGTAATTCAGGCCATGCCATCATATATCATGAATGTCATAAAATTCCCAAAAAGCTTTTGCAGGAGAATTTGCGCAAAGGTTGCAAGATTCTGGTGGGCAGCATCGGGGAAGGAACGAGGCATCCACTGGAAGAAATGGGATAGCATTACTGAGAGCAAGAGAAATGGAGGACTGGGGTTTAAAGATCTTGAAAATCAAAATTTAGCCTACCTTGCAAAACAAGCATGGAGAGCATTGAAGAACCCAAATGCAATCTGGGTGCAAACTTTGAAATCGATCTACTTTTCGGACGGTAACTTTTGGACAGCATCGGGCAAAAAGGGTGCGTCATGGATCTGGAGAAGCTTATTACAGGGAAGAGAAATATTAAAGAAGAGTGCAAAGTGGAGCATAGGAGATGGATCTAAAGTCAGAATTTGGAAAGATAATTGGATAGCTGGGAGAAGTGGGCCTCTCAATACAAACAGCACGGATGACTCAAGGGTTAAGGATCTTATTGTAAACGGGGAAGGGTGGAATAAAAGGAAGATCGAAAGCATGTTTTCCCAAGATATTTTCAAAGAGATTCTCAGCACCCCTGTCAGTGTGATGAACAAAGAGGACTGCTTATATTGGCCATGGAGGGAAGATGGAAATTATTCAATAAGAACAGGTTATTATGCATCGAGAAGAATTGGGCAAAACTGGAAATATGAAAATCCATCAACAAGTGAGGATAAAAGGGAGATATGGAAGGAGGTGTGGAGAATGGAAGTCCCCCAGAAGATCAAAATGTTCTTATGGAAAGCATGCCATGATATATTACCAGTAGGGTCTAATTTATATAAAAGAAAGATGGCATCAGATCCAGTATGCAAAATATGCTTAAAAAGTCAAGAAACGGTAGAACATGCTTTACTACTATGCGACTGGGCCAGGGCCACATGGTTCGGAGCGGAGTGCCAATGGACCCCAACAGTTGAGACAGTTAGCTCAATCGGGAAGTGGATGGTTGAATGCATAAAGAGGCTGAGAGCAGGGGGTGGAGAAGACCAGGAAAAGAGAATTAGCAAACTAGGATTTCTCATGTGGGAGATATGAAAAACTAGGAATAATAAGTTGTTTCAACAACAGGAGGTTAATCCTAAATGGACAATTTGCAGGGCAACAACACTAGAGGCAACCTACTGGAAGCTAGCAGAAAAATAGCAAATCCACAAAACAGAAACGAATAGAAGGAAAACTAACCTGGTGAAATGGAGACCTCCCCCTGAGAACTGGCTAAAGGCAAATGTTGATGCAGCCTTCAAGAAGGACACTGGAACAGGAGCAATAGCTGTAGTTATAAGAGATCACAGGGGAAGGATCATGTTAGGATTCTCAGGCAAAATTCAAGCTAGATCAAGTACCATGGCAGAAGCCCAGGCGATCAGGCAAGCATTAATCATAGTAAACAATCTACAAATAGGTAGAATTCTAATTGAATCTGACAATTTAAAGCTAGTACAAGCAATCAAATCCAAGACAGATTTAGGGGAGGCTTTGGCAATAATCCAAGACATTGAAATCCTAATGGAAACTTCACCTGAAAAGGGAGTAACTTGGACCCCCAGAAATGGAAATCGTTTAGCCCATGCAGTGGCGAAAGTAGCAGAAGCAGAAACACTACGAGTGAGTTGGAGCACCAAACCACCTGCAAACATACAGAGCATTATTAGAGAAGAGGTCCAAATGTGAAGCAATAATCATAAAAGAACAAAAGGAAGGTAGAGATTAGGCAGAATTGGATAGGCTCGAACCAGGCAACGAGACAGGGAAATCAGGATTTCATCCAGATCGTCAGTGATCTGAGATAGAAGATCAACATGCAACCCAAGACATGGCTATTTTAGAGTGCGACCGCAGGACTATGAGGCAGGGGAGCCACAGTGCGGATCATGGGCTGAGATATAAGGAGGCTGTGGAGTCTAAGCTCTGGGCAACGGATGACATAGACCCATACACCCTGACTGAGACTCCGAAAGGAATGGAGCGCCGGGTTCCTTCTGCTCCGAATTCTGGACGGAAGACAGTGTGATGAAGCTTGGCCAGGCGATGATGGAGGCCGATGTTGATTAAGCCTGGTTGCTGCTTCGGAGAGAAGATGGTGCAACGACAAATCAGATGGGAAGAGTCCACGTCTTGATTCCGGGACAACAACAACCATGCAAGAGCAGATAAGGTCGCCGGCTACCTGTTGCGAAGGAACCACGAAGGAGCAAAACATAGTCTCTTACTCTAGCGGCAATCGAAGGATTCTTCATTGGATAATGGGTCGGTTCGGATATAACGGGTCGGTTTAGGGGGCATGGATCTCTGTTCTGGACCTGGGCTAGTTTGTTGGCCTGGGTCCCCGTCCAAAAAAAAAAGCAAGTAGATTTGATAAAATATGTGTGGATCCATGTTAGATTCAACATTTTTCACACTCCATATTAGAGGTGATTAAATACTCAAAGTCGGATCATGTCCCTCTAATCCTAAAGACGGAAAAAAAGATTGGGGGCCCAAACCACTCCGATCATTAGATATCCCCATGGTAGAAGAGGTGTGGAACAGACTTGGAAATGTGCCAGTCCAAGAAAAAATAAAGATACTCAAAAGATGCATATAGAAGTGGAACAGAGAAGTCTTCGGTAATATTGATGGAAATATAAGAAAATTTGAAGAGAAAATTGCAAAAGTGGATGCAAAACTTGAAGAGGAGATTGAAACTGATATGAATTTGAATTGAAAAAATGCTCTAATGAGTTAGCTTGATTTTTTGTGCAAAAAAAACGAGAGAGAATTTTGGAAGCAAATGCCAAGAGATAAATATATAAAAGAAGTGGATAAAAATACGAAATACTTTCATACAGTGGTAGCAATCAGAAATAGAAGAAAACATATTGCGGAGCTTAGATTGGGAGGAAGAAAGATCAGAAATCCAAAGAGGATAAAACAAGAGGCTCGGAATTTCTTCAAATTATACAACCAACGAGAAATTAAGAAAGTTTCTTAATAGGATCACGGAGGAGCAAGCAACAGACTTGGAAAGTTTTCTAACAATGGAAGAAATTAAGAAAGCGGTATGCAGCTGTTGATCAACTAAAGATACTGGACCGGATGGCTTTAATATGTTCTTCATCAAGAGGATTTGGGGGATCATTGGTGGAGAGTTCAGAGAGACCGTGATGGAATTCTTCAGAACAGGTTATTTACAAAAAAATCTGAACATGACATGGGTGATGTTGGCTTCAAAGGTTGAGATTCCAATAGAGATAAAAGACTTCAGGCCGATAAGCATGATTGGAAGTGTATATAAAGTCATCTCAAAGGTTATTGTAGACAGAATATAGAAGGTAATGAAAATTTTAGTAGGAGAAGTACAAACAACTTTCATTCAGGATAGGCAGATCCTAGATGGCGCTCTCACTGCATGTAAAACAATGGCGTGGTTGAAAAAGAAAATAAAAGAGGAGATTATCTTGCAGCTGGCTTTTCAGAAAGCTTACGAAATGATCAGATGGATCTTTGTGGAGCATGTCTTAGATAGGATGGGGTTCGGATTTAAGTGGAAATGGTGGATACAAAGACTTCTAAAAATATCAATGATATCAATCTTGATAAATGGCAGCCCAACTAAACCGTTTCAGATGAAATGTGGGCTACAACAGGGGACCCTATTTCACCCTTCCTCTTTATTCTGATAGCCGAAATTCTAAACAAAATGTTGGGGATGGCGATAGAGAAAGGCCTAACAAGGGGTATAGAGGTGAGAGGAGACAAAATTTTCTTATCATACCTACAGTTTGCAGATGACACAGTTTTGTTCTATCCGCCAAAAAAAGGTGATAAGGAATAACAAAAGAATATTATATTGCTTTGGATTAATGTCTGGTCTCTGGTTATAAATTACAAGAAATTAGTTCTAATTCCAATAAATGTGATAGAATCAGAAGTGAAGAGACTAGCAGATGAAATGAGATGCCAGTTGGTAAGCTCACGATGTCTTATTTGGGTATACCGTTTGGGATAAAATCAAGAAGAGTGTCAACATGAAAACTGGTGATAGAAAAAATTGAGAAGAAGCTAGCCAAGTGGAAGGTAGGTCTATTGTCAAGAGCAAGGAGATTAGTCATGATCAAAGCAATGATAAATAATCTGCCTTTATACTATCTGAGTTTGTTCAAAATGTCTAAAGTAGTGGGAAAAAAGATTATATTACTATAATCAAATTTATTTTAGGAGAGAGGGACGAAAAGAAATCGATACCAACTATTAGCTGGTACCAAATTCAAAAATCAAAAGAGCATGGCGGCTTAGGAGTAGGAGACATCATTATAAAAAAATGCTGCGCTCCTCTTTGTATGGTGGTGGAGATTCTCTGCAGAAAGCAAGCCTCTTTTAAAGCATATTATGGCCTCTTGTAATGGCAGTAACTTAGAAAAAACAGTGATGAAAAATGAAGAACCCAAATCAAATGGCTCCTGAAGCGACGTAGTAAAAGGTGTCAAACAATGTAACTGGTTAAAAGATGTTGCGTGGAAAGGAATTAAAATGTGTATAGGAGATGGTTGTAAAATAAAATTTTGAAAAGATACATGGATGGGAGAAATGTGCCTAAAAGATAAACTGTGGAAGAAATTTCAATCTTCAAATAAAGCCGACGTAATAGCAAATTGTGGTTTTTGGGATAGTTTATCCTGGTGTTGTAATTTTCAATGGCGGAGAAGGCTTTTCGAATGAGAATATAAACTTTGTGAGAAATTACATTATCTTTTACAGAGTGTTTTCGGATGGTAGCTTCTCAATCAAGTCTATGAACAATGCGGCAAATGAGAAAGAGATGGGACTGTCTGAATCGAAATATATTTTTGATAATATTTGGAGGGGAACAGTACCTCCAAGGGTTGAAATCATGCATGGACTACAAGTTTTGGAAGATTGAATACAAGAAAAAGATTAACTAGATTGAATATTATAAGTCAAAATGAAACGAAATGTATGTTTTGTGGGCTGGCCATGGAGGATGAGAATGGTAGCTTTGTGGAATTGATATGGGCAAAGGCAATGCATCTTGAAAACATTTGTTGGGTGAAACTGAAAGCATAATTATCAAAACCGAACCGGTAATTAATCCGATCAAGTTAGTAGGTCACTGGGTCAATAATTCAACCAATAAATTATTGGACAAACCGTTTGACCCGATAATAATTAAATAAATATATAAAATTATAATTTATAAAACAAAAGATACAATAAAAAATATTTCAAATAACTTAAATTTAATTAAATTATATATAAATTTTAATTTAACCAATAATTTTAGTGTAAAAAAATCTAAAAAGATATTAAATAATACTATTACTACAACTATATCAACAAAAAAAATTTAAAAAGATTTAAAAGAAGTAAAATAGGTGATAAAATTATTATGCTAATCAAAACAAAAATAAATAAAATAAAATAAATTAAAAGTAAGATGAAGTACAAATAGCAGCAATCCTAAATTGATTGGAAGTTAGCACTTGATTGTTATATACATATATAATATATATTAGAAAAAATTTCAAGTGTACTTGAAATACCGATGTTTTAGTTGAAGGTGTTCAAAATCGATTCAGACCGAACAAAATCGATTAACTAAATCGAAAAAATCGAAAATCGAACAAATCAAAAACAAAAAAAATTATGTTTTGCTGTTTTTTTTTACGGTTTAATTCGATTTTTGATTTTGACATTAAAAATCCTAACTGAACCGAATCAAACCGATCACTTAAAAAACCCCTAAAAGGCCAACCGCCAAAGGCCCAAACACTAACCTAAACCTAGTAAGTAGCAACGCCACTCTTAATCTCTCACAGTCTCTCTCTAACGAAGGAACATCAATCCCCAATCCCCAAGCCCCAGCTGTCGAGCCCCTTCCACCGTCTTCCTTCACCGTCCACATCACCGTCGTCAACTCACCAAACAGAGCCTCGCGGACAGCACCTCGGCGCGGTCCTCTCTCCCTCCCTCCCTCCTTTCGCAGTTCACAGTTGCTGTTTCCCTCTCTCGCTGTCACAGCCTCTCCTTTCCTTCCATCGCAGGTGAAGCCGCCGTCGCCTGTCGCCCGTCAGTCACACTTCAAAAATGTTGTCCATTGTCGTTCGCACTGCAGTCAGTACAGTAGCATTCCTTTGTACCTAGAATAGGGATGCCTCTCAAGTAAATTATTTGTTCTAATTTTTTTTTTATCTGGTTATTTGTTCTTAGTTCTGTTCTAATATTTAGTTCTATTTATATTTTGCTATTATGATTTTTAGTTTAGGATTCTTACTTCTATTCTTTCTAATTTGTTCTTGCAGTTTTGATAATTTGTAGTTCTCTAACTTAAAAATTTGTGGCTCTTAGATATTTTTTTTTTGAAAAATTGTTCTGAGTGTTCTTGTTTCAATTATCTAATTTGAATTTGTGGTTTGCTGTTCTAATTTATGTAGTTTTAATTTTAGCGTTGTTCTAATTTTGACCTGTTTTTAATTATTTATTTAATTTTTCTTGTATATATATTATTATTTGATTATAGTTCTCTATTCTTTACTGAATTTATTCATTGAAAATAATAATGATTGAGCTCTAAAATATAATCGGCATATAGTCAAGTAGTCAACCATGTTGCTAAAGTATTCATATTTTTATAATATTTTTTTGGAAGACAGAATTTTAAATCACCTTATACATGTACAGCGTATAGAAGTAGTGATTGATTGATAATAGTTATAATATTTTTTTGGAAGACAGAATTTTAAATCACCTTATACATGTACAGCGTATAGAAGTAGTGATTGATTGATAATAGGTGGTGCTTTCCACCACCACCCATATTCTTATTGCTATGATTTGGTCAATTTCTTTGTCAGTTAAGTTTTGCTTACTATGATTCATATGACTCTCGTATTATGGCTTAATTTTATTAGGCAAGGATGGCTATAGTTTTATATTGGATAAAGTATATTTTTTACCCTTAAAATTTGACAAAAATTTTAAAAATATTCTTAAGTTTTATTTTGTTTTAATTTTGTCTTAAAATTTTTTTATTTACACAAAATATATTCTCGATGGTTAAATTTTTAAAAAATTTAAGATCAATCTAACAATAATGTATGAAAATTATGCTTGATTTGCTTGTGTTGAAGGGTTGTTCTTATGAAATTGTTGTTGAATCGGTTTTAAATTGTTTGAAAAATTAGCCGTCAGGGGTATATTTGATGCAAATCGAAAACTTCTGGGATAAAATTGAAACAAAATAAAACTTAGGGGTATTTTTAAAATTTTTGTCAAATTTTAGGGACAAAAAGTATACTTTATCCTTTTATATTTTTCTAATGATTGAAAAAATCGAACAAACTGAACCAAATCAAACCGATTTTAATTGATTTGGTTTGGTTTGGATGGTTTTGGTAAAAAACTTAACCAAACCGAATCGCAATTCAATTAAACGATTGGATCGGATGACTTTTCTCTAAAAAATCGAAGCAAACCGCACCGCAAATACTCCTAGTTCCAGTTGTTTTAACTGTTGATTTTAATTAATATATATTATATATATTTTTTATAATTCAGATCAACGGTTAAAACAATTGGAATACCAACACTTGAAACTCTTCCTATGTATTACTATCAAGGTTCTGAAAACCGAACCGGTCATCGAACCGTTCTGGGTACTGGTTCACTGGTTTATAGGTTCAACCGGTTTGACCGTGGTTGAACCGTAAAAACCGTTTTATAATAAAATAATAAATAAAACATAAATAAGCACATGAAAATATAATTATAGTCTAATCTAAACTTTAAAATATCATTCAAATTAAAAGTACTACATAAACCAAATGTTATAATCTTATTCAAATACAAATTCAAAGTTCAAAAGTCAACAAACAAACAACCAAACACAACACAGCAGCAGC
>NC_029774.3:109584936-109589282 GCF_000817695.3 Arachis duranensis | reverse complement strand
TCACAGTTTCATGACTTTCATCACAGTTCACAGAGTTCACAAAGTTCACAGTTTCATGACTTTCATCACAGTCTAGCAGTTCACAGTGTCACAAAATCAAAGATCACAAAACCATGTCACAAAATCAGAGTTTACAAGATCAGACTTCACAAAATCATGTCACAGAATCAGAGTTAACAAAATCAGATTTCACAAAATCATGTCACAAAATCAAAATTCAGTTCACAAAATGAGTTCAGAAAATCAAAGTTCACAGTTTCAGAATTCAGAGTTCATCATGTCACAAAATCAAAGAGCTACTCAATGAACAGAGTTCACAATATCAGATTTCATCACAGCATCAGAGACTCAGAGTTCATCACAGTATCACAGTATTCACACTTCACAGTATTTAGAGTTCATCACAGTTTTCAGAGTTCATCAAAGTATCACAGTATCACAGTATTCAGAGTTCATCACAGCTACTCAATGAACAAATTAATAAGTTCATAACTAAAATTTCAATTACCTGGAACTCGAAGGCTTTCTCTCAGAGCTCGAAAGGAACCTTCAGGCTTCAACGCGGAGTCGAGTGGTGACGGAGAGTGGGAGAGTGAGAGACAGACAGCGACGCCGACTCGAGTGGTGACGGAGCTCACTTCGCGGCGGAGCTCACTTCATCAGAATCAATGTAATCACAAAATGAACTCATAACAGTTTCAAGAAATCAACAGAACAAGACTCCCAAATCTCAGCTATCAACAGAACAAGACTCGCAGCAGCATCAACAGAAATTCAAGAAAAAAGAGAGGCCGAAATCGATGCAAATTCAGATTCAACAAGCAATTTAGCAACAAATCCAACAACAGATCACAAATTCAATTTCACAAGATCAGTTCACAAATCAACAAATCCAGAATATGAAATTGACGAAGAAGAAGAATCAGATTTCAATTTTGAATTTCAACCACAACAACAATATGAAGAATTAGACAGAAATTGCAGATCAAGCACGAATTCAATAAAAAATAACTCTAAATCCAGAAAATCAAGTACGCTTTTATCATGGAGTCTTCAGCAGTGACTTTCGGCGGGGGTGACTTCTCCTCTCTCGCAGCTTTGGTCTCTCATGCTTCCTTCCTCACGTGACAGCGACGACGATGGCTTTGCGCAGCTCCAACAAACCCTAGCAGCGGCGATGATGGATTGGCAGCGATGGAGGCACGACGGCGACGCAGCAGAGGCTCCCTCCTCCCCTGCGGTGGCTGCGATTTTCGAAGGCTGACTTCGTGACGGTTCGTGGCTGCGCGCGAATAGAGCTAGCTGACGTTAGCACAACGGAAGTTGTGACGGCGGCGGTGGCTCGACGGAAGTTGCACCGGAAGCTTGAGGTGAGTCAGACTGGAGACGTGAGAGGTGAGAGTGGAGGCTGAGGCTCGAGAGGAGAGGAGAGGAGTGGGTCTGTGCCTCTGGGTGACTAGGGTTCTCTTTTGGCCCTTTCACTCTCAGCATGCAAAACGCAACGTTTTGCCCAAATTTAAAAAACCGGCCGGGTCACGGTTCGGTTCGACCGACCGGTTCCCGGCCGGTTTGGCGGTTCAACTCCGGTTTTTAAAATTGGCGGTTTTACTATCTGTCCGAACCGTATTTAACAGCGGTTCTCGGTTCGACCGGTTCGACCGGCCGGTTCGAACCGGTTTTCAGAACATTGATTACTATTGCCAATGTATGGCTTAGTGGAAGGAGCGTGCTTCCTACTGTGAACCCGCACACTGCTTGTCCACCAATGGATGCGCACGGTTCATTCAACAAAACTGCGTTCGGGTCGTGCTAAATTGTCCATTTTTTGGCGGGTTTGACTAGTCAATACCGGGTTAAATGCAGGAATGGTCTAAAAGACAAATCAAACTGGCTAGATTATCAGTTTACTGAGTTTTCAGTCGAATCGACCAGTCCGGTCCGATTTTAATAACTATGACCGAAAGGGCTTAAAGACTTCTTTGATGCTTGGTGTAACCAAAAATGGTAAATCAATAAATCATACAAAAAAACAGTGGATCAATCTATGGTTCGCTATTATTTGATCTACATAAAAGACAAAAAACAAAAAAATTTTGAAAATAAAGAAATCATTAGTGAACAAGTTTGGGATGAAATTATGTTTTATTGGTCAGAATGAGTAAAGATTAACATAAAAAGGGCTCAATGAAAACAAAAGAAGATATTCGAGAGAAGACTTGCTACTAATCAAAGTAATGGCAAGAAGGTTTGGTAGTTCTGTGTAGAATTCATATGTGAAAAACAGATGACGGCAGATTATCTCCTCAATTCAAATAATATTTCTTTGGTGTTCTTATGTGAGTTCTTGAATGCTGAAAATAATGTTATAGGCAAGGTAAAAGGAGTAAAATATTGTCCAATTTATTCTTGAAGAAGCAATAACTTCAGTGGAAAAGCTTGTCATTATCACCACGAGTCAAAACTTGGTACACTGGTTAATAAACGAAAACCTCAAGAATTGACATCTCAATTTTGAACGAAATAGGTTGATAAACCTCATAAAAAGTCTTGGATCATTGGAAATTAAGCATGGAGTATTAAGAGACTTTAGCGACTTGAATAAGTGGAGAAGCATTGCAAGAGCATCAGAAGCTATGAGGGCAACATGGTATAATAATTTTTAATTTTATCACAGAAAGATAGTATACATGGATGAATTTCAAAGAATGTAAACTATGATTGTTATTTTTCTGCTATATGATTTATAAAGTGAAATGTTTAACTATTCTCAACTTAAAACCATGAGTCTGGAATTAAATACATTATTCGACAGAAGTGTATAGAACATTAGTGGCTTATATATTTGAGGACAGAGTGTTATTTGGTGTTAACAAAGAAAGATGTCATTGATTGAAGGGTGTTACGAGAAGATAATGCATTTGATGTGAATAGACTTAGTTATTGTGAGTGTTAATTTCTGTAGAAAGGTGAAGTATGAATTTTTGATTTGGCATTTATTATTGAAAGTTTATGAAATTTTTAGAAGGTGAAAATCTAGCTATGTTGATGTCTCAAGAGTGAATATTTAGTTAGTATTTTTAAGTGTTTTTGTAATTTTCTAAGCTTGATTTTTCTATTGATGCCAAATTTTTTATGTTTGACTTTGACTTAATTAATTTTGATTGATTATTTATCTTTGATAGCAATGCTAAAAAAAATTAATTAATTAAATATCAGTTTTTAAATGTGGTTCATTTTTTTAGTTATTATAAAAAACATGGTGTAATGCCTCAATATTGGAAGTGAGGGTGTTTTGCAAAACTGTGGCGGTGGGACAATTCGCACTCTGCGAATTGTCAGGAGCAGATTCTGCCTGCCACAGCCATGAAGACAATACGCAAAGGACGGATTGTAATTTTATAATATTTAAGGGACAATACACAGTCTGCGTATTGTGTTATTTAATATTAAAGAGACAATACACAGTCTGCGTATTGTCAATACACAGACTGCGCAAAAACACAAATTGCGTATTGTTAATCCGCAAATTGCGTATTGTATTTTCGTAAATAAAAAATTATAATTGAAGTACTATAAAAGGAGGAACGGTATTAGGTTGATTGAGTGTGAGAGTGTTTTATTTTTTTGAGAATGTAAGAGTATAAAAATGAAAAGAGGTATTAGTTTGAAAATGTATTATAATGGTCAAATCTTTCCCCAAACATCTGAGGGTGTGAGTTCTGTTTGTGAGAATCCATGTGATATTGTTATTCCTTTTGCAATAACATACGAGGAATTTAAGAGTATACTTTGTCAATGTGGTGAATCAAGTATTAAAGAGAGTCGTTAATATTTTTTATAGACAGCCTGCTTTAGTGTTCGGTGGTTTTGTTCAGTTTCAAATGATGCATGTGGTTGACGAAGGAAGTATGCAAGGAATGTTTTCGATCTAGCAACAAACATGGGCACAAGTGTCTATTCTCGAATTGTATGCTGAGTTTGAAGAATTAGTTGAGGTTGATTTACCGGAGGCTAACATCGACTGGACTGTTTATAACAGTGAAAGCGAAGAGGAATTTGAGGGCACCTACCATATTGTTGGTCCAACTGAAGAAGTGGGTGAAGATGATATAATAGTTGAGTCTAACGTAGCAGATGTGGCAAATGCACTGGCGAGCCAATATCCATTTAGAGAGCCTTCTTTCATGCACGCCTTGGATGTAGACGCTATGAATGCACCAGAATTTCCTAAATATATCAATTCAAGTAAGCAGTTATTATTATTATTATTATTATTATTATTATTATTATTATTATTATTATTATTATTATTATTATTATTATTATTATTATTATTATTATTATTG
>NC_029774.3:109583241-109583805 GCF_000817695.3 Arachis duranensis | reverse complement strand
AGACTTTCCGGATTCCCAGGATCCTACTCGGAATACCACAGACAAGGTGAGACTTTCCGGATCCTCATAAATGCCGCCATCTATCTAGCTTATACCACGAAGATTCTGTTGGGGAATCTAAGAGATACGCATTCAAGCTCTGTTGCATGTAGAACGGAAGTGGTTGTCAATCACGTGCGTTCATAAGTGAGAATGATAATGAGGGTTACTTGTCATCACATTCATCATGTTCTTGGGTACGAATGAATATCTTGGAATAAGAATAAGAGAGATTTGAATAAAAGATAATAGAATTGCATTAATACTTGAGGTATAGCAGAGCTCCACACCCTTAATCTATGGTGTGCAAAAACTCCACCGCTGAAAATACATAAGTAAAGGGTTCAGGCATGGCCGAATGGCCAGCCCTCTCCATGATCAAGTGACCGAATGATAAAAGACTTAAAGTGGTCAAAAAGATCTCTAATACAATAGATAAATGTTCTATTTATAATAAACTAGCTCCTAGGGTTTACATAAGTAAGTATTTGATGTATAAATCCACTTCCAGGGCCCACTTGGTGT
>NC_029774.3:109580920-109582837 GCF_000817695.3 Arachis duranensis | reverse complement strand
GTTATTGATTCTCCTAGTTAAGTTTGTTGATTCTTGAACACAGCTACTTATGAGTCTTGGCCGTGGCCCTAAGCATTTTGTTTTCCAGTATTACCACCGGATACATCAATGCCACAGACACATAACTGGGTGAACCTTTTCAGATTGTGACTTAGCTTTGCTAGAGTCCCCAGTTAGTGGTGTCCAGAGCTCTTAAGCACACTCTTTTGCCTTGGATCACGACTTTAACCACTTAGTCTCAAGCTTTTCACTTGGACCTTCATGACACAAGCACATGGTTAGGGACAGCATGATTTAGCCATTTAGGCCTGGATTTTATTTCCTTAGGCCCTCCTATCCATTGATGCTCAAAGCCTTGGATCCTTTTTACCCTTGCCTTTTGGTTTTAAGGGCTATTGGCTTTTTCTCCTTACTTTTTCTTTTTCTTTCTATTTTTTTTTTTGCCATTTTTTTCGCAAGCTTCCTTTTTCACTGCTTTTTCTTGCTTCAAGAATCAATTTCATGATTTTTCAGATCATCAATAACATTTCTCTTTGTTCATCATTCTTTCAAGAGCCAACAATTTTAACACTCATAAACAACAAGATCAAAAATATGCACTGTTCAAGCATTCATTCAGAAAACAAAAAGTATTGCCACCACATCAATATAATTAAATTAAATTCAATGATAAATTCGAAATTTATGTACTTCTTGTTCTTTTGAATTAAAACATTTTTCATTTAAGAGAGGTGAAGGATTAATGGAATTTATTCATAGCTTTAAGGCATGGTTACATACTAATGATCATGAAGTAGAGACATAAAAACATAGATAAACACAACATTTAAAAACCGAAAACAGAAAGAAATAAAGAACAAGGAATGAATCCACCTGAATGAGGGTGGCGCCTTCTTGAAGAACCAATGGTGTTCTTTAGCTCTTCTATGTCCCTTCCTTGCCTTTGTTGCTCCTCCCTCATTGCTCTTTGATCTTCTCTTATTTCTTGGAGAATGATGGAGTGCTCATGATGTTCCACCCTTAATTGTTCCACATTGTGACTCAAACCTTCTAAAGAAGTGTTGAGTTGCTCCCACTAGTTGTTTGGAGGAAAAACTTATCCCTTGAGGTATCTCAGGGATCTCTTGATTTGCAGCCACATGTTCTACCACTGAGCTATGACGGCTTATATTAGTCTTTCCATCTCCCATGACTCAGAGGTGGAAGCTTGTGTCTTCTCTTTGAGGTTTCTCTGGCCTTAGGTGCCATTAATGGTAATGGAAAAGCAAAAAAAGCTATGCTTTTACCACACCAAACTTAAAATATTGCTCACCCTCGAGCAAGAAACGAAAGAAGAGAAGAAGAAGAAGAAGATGGAGGTGAGTGAGGGGAGATGGATTCGGCTATATGGGTGGGATTGGGGGGGAAAAAGAAGTTGAATTGTAAAGGTAGGCGGGGTGTATGTGGAAGAGTGGATAGATGTAGGTGGTGAATGAAAAACAGAAGGGATGACCATGAATGGAGTGAGAGAGGGCGAGGTAGGTGGGGATCCTGTGAGGTCCACAGATCCTGAGGTGTCAAGGAATTCCATCCCTGCACCAAATAGGCATGTAAAATGCCTTGGCACACTATTCTGGCGTTTAAACGCCCATTGGTGCACATTCTGGGCGTTCAACGCCCATGTAAAGCATGTTTCTGGCGTTGAACGCCAGTTTGATGCTTGTTACTGGCGTTCAGCGCCAGTTTTTCCTCTCTGGCACATTCCTGGCGTTCAGCGCCAGAATGTTGCTTGTTTCTGGCGTTCAGCGCCAGAATGGTGCTCTGTTCTGGCGTTGAACGCCGGCCAGATGCACCTTCTGGGCGTTGAACGCCAGCCCGTGCGTCCTCCAGGGTGAAAAATTTTTTTCTCCTGTTTTTGAC
This sequence comes from Arachis duranensis, assembly GCF_000817695.3. Lineage (NCBI taxonomy): Eukaryota > Viridiplantae > Streptophyta > Magnoliopsida > Fabales > Fabaceae > Arachis > Arachis duranensis. Next base: position 109,580,938 of record NC_029774.3, on the reverse strand, counting down.
TCTGTTTTTAATTTTTTT
>NC_029774.3:109579604-109579929 GCF_000817695.3 Arachis duranensis | reverse complement strand
TTTGATCAAATCAATGGCCTTGCACTCTCCTTTTGGATTCTCTTCTGTATTGCTTGGGAGAATACTGGGAGGAGTTTCAACGACTTTCTTACTCAGCTGGCCCACTTGTGCCTCCAAATTTCTAATGGAGGATCTTGTTTCATTCATGAAACTGAAAGTGGCTTTTGACAGATCAGAGACTATATTGGCTAAATTAGAAGTGTTTTGTTTTGAATTCTCTGTCTGTTGCTGAGAAGATGATGGATATGGCTTACTATTGCTCAGCCTATTGCGTCCACCATTGTTAAAGCCTTGTTGAGGCTTTTGTTGATCCTTCCAGGAGAAT
>NC_029774.3:109571731-109576497 GCF_000817695.3 Arachis duranensis | reverse complement strand
CATTAATACTTGAGGTACAGCAGAGCTCCACACCCTTAATCTATGGTGTGCAGAAACTCCACCGTTGAAAATACATAAGCAAAGAGTTCAGGCATGGCCGAATGGCCAGCCCTCTCTAACGTGATCACAGGATTCAATTTACAATCCAGGATGTCTAATACAATAGATAAATGTTCTATTTATAATAAACTAGCTCTTAGGGTTTACATGAGTAAGTAATTGATGCATAAATTCACTTCCGGGGCCCACTTGGTGTATGTTTGGGCTGAGCTTGATCAATTCACGAGCTAAGGCTTCTCTTGGAGTTGAACTTCGAGTTATGACGTGTTTTTGGCGTTCAACTCCGGATCATGACGTTTTTCTAGCGTTTAACTCCAGTCAGCAGCATGAACTTGGCGTTCAACGCCAAGTTACATCGTCAATCTTCGAATAAAGTATGGACTATTATATATTGCTGGAAAGCCCTAGATGTCTACTTTCCAACGCCGTTGAGAGCGCGCCAATTGGAGTTCTGTAGCTCCAGAAAATCCATTTCGAGTGCAGGGAGGTCAGATTCCAACAGCATCAGTAGTCCTTTTGTCAGCCTTCTTCAGAGTTTTGCTTAAATCCCTCAATTTCAGCCAGAATTTACCTGAAATCACAGAAAAACACACAAACTCATAGTAAAGTCCAAAAATGTGAATTTAACATAAAAACTAATGAAAACATCCCTAAAAGTAGCTCAAACTTACTAAAAACTACCTAAAAACAATGCCAAAAAGCGTATAAATTATCCGCTCATCAGTAGTCCATGATGTAAGGATACTGACGCGGGTATTTTGGAGCTTTTATCCTTGCATCAGAGCATTTAGGAGCTGCAAGCCAATCGTACAGGTGGATGGGACACATCTGTACGGGAAATATAAAGGAGCTCTACTAGTTGCAGTTTCTCAGGATGGCAATGGCAATATTGTGCCTCTTGCATTTGCCGTTGTTGAGTGTGAGACTTCTGATGCATGGCACTTCTTTCTTACTCATTTACGCACACATGTGGTGACTCGAGATGGTATTGGGCTTATCTCTGATCGTTACGACTCTATTACCTCAGCAATAGCTCGTAGTAATGGATCATGGGAACCTCCAAGAGCTATCCGAATGTTTTGTGTTAGGCACATAGCATCCAACTTTTTGAGGAATTTCAAGGCACCATATTTACAGAAGCTGATAGTCAATATGGGTACGTAGATTATTGTGAAACTAAGGCGTATTTGTTTTTACATGGCATATAGCATCCATTTTATTGATTTTGTTTTGTTGGTTATTTACAGGCTATTATAGGACTGTGCGTGAATTTAATGTGCAGTATGCAAGATTGTGTGAACATGGTGAGGCTCCATATTCGTCATTATACCATTGCATATACGCTTCAGATGCTTCATATTGCACTACAGGATCACCAACCAGAATAGAGGTCAAACGGTTTGTCCATCTCATAATGTATGCATAATGCTCATCTCTCCAATCTTTGTTCTTTGGTCCAGTCAGGACCATGTTGTGAGCTTCTGCAAGCATCATCGGTTGACTAGGAACTTCCTAGTGTAAACCAAATTGTCTTTTGACCCTATCTGATGCATGCCATTCAATGCACTCAAATGATATCAGTGGCACAGTTGCACTCCACATTAAGTGATGTTGCAAGATTTCATTAGGAACTACAATGTTTCCCTTACGTTCATGGCTGTACGGGTTCCACACAAACTGCAAACGCATAACAAAACAAACGTATAAACATAACTACAAAACAATGCACAATAATAATAAAACTAACAAATGTAATAAAAAAAACTTACCCCATCTGCAGGAATATCATCTATTAACTGCCTAATATGTGTGATGGTCCACTTTTTATAGCCATGAAATTGCAAGCTCCAAGCAATCCAGCTAAAATAAAATGAAACTATATTATACTAAGCCCATATATTTAAATCATATATTTGAACAATGCATACTAAATAATTCATAGTAACATGTTATATTAACATTAGTAACCTTACCTGCACGCAAGCGGAAAGCTTGGTTGCGATCGCACAGGTGCTAGGAACGGTAACCGTTCCCAAGCCCATACACAAAGCAGTGCCAATGGACTATCCACATCTTTACAATTATAACGTGATGCCCGACATAGTGTCCTATACAAATGTGCCAGGTAAACTGAACCCCAACTAAAGTTCCTAATCTCAGCAAAATTACGGAGTAGAGGCAAGAACTTTCAGTGGATTGTCATTCCGGACTTGTCACAAAATAAATTTGTGCCGAACAATAATAATATATGAATCTTTATGTACATTTGCCTGCCCAAGGCGGTATCTAACTGCATGCGCCGCTTTAGGGTGCGGAGCCATGCAAGTTTGACACCGCTTCCTTTGTGATCAGCTGCAGTAGGTACTGTCACAAATTGTATCATGAATTCATTTTCGAGGCTACTACTACTGCTATCTGTGAATCCTGACACCGGTAAACCATCCGTGGGGAGTCCAAAAATCATTGCAACATCTTCCAAGGTAATCGTGCATTCACCGTATGGAAGGTGGAATGTGTGAGTTTCCGGGCGCCATCTTTCAATCAAGGCATTGATAAGTGCATTGTGCAAAGTAAGTTTTCCTAGTATCTGAGATATGTGATAAAATCCAATATTCCGTAACTCGATTTCAACTCGGGGATCATACACATCTTGGTGGAGATATCTTGATCCCAAATCTCTTGAATTCTGAAACAAAATAAGAAATATAATGAGTATCAAAAACAAAAACAACAACAACAACAATAAGAACAATAATAATAACAATAATAATAATAAATGAACAAAGATAAAAAATAATTACATATGGTGGACGATCCAGATATTCAACAATATGATCTTCAGGATGCGTAATGTCACGAACCATATTCTGCGTTTATTTTTTCCTGAAAAAAATATATTATATAAACTTTATTAGTCTGAATTTAAATATTCATATTTAAATTAAATTTGAATTTAAAAAATTAACTCTTATTTAAATTTATTATATTTAGATATTTATAAAAAATATCAAATATCTTTAACATATTTAAAATATATTTAAATTAAAAAATATTTTAAATCAAACTTAAATATATATTTAAATACATATTAAATTAACAATTAAAAACATTTTAGAGCGTTCAGACACTGCAAGCCAGTTGTCCAGGTTGATGGGACTCACTTGTACGGAAAGTATAAGGGTTGTTTGTTGGTCGCCGTTTCACAGGATGGTAACAATAATATCGTCCCTATTGCGTTTGCAATTGTGGAGGGGGAGACTTCTGATGCATGGCACTTCTTTCTTACTCATTTACGCACACATGTGGTGACTCGAGATGGTGTTGGGCTTATCTCTGATCGTCACGACTCTATTACCTCAGCAATAGCTCGTAGTAATGGATCATGGGAACCTCCAAGAGCTATCCGAATGTTTTGTGTTAGGCACATAGCATCCAACTTTTTGAGGAATTTCAAGGCACCGTATTTACAGAAGCTGATAGTCAATATGGGTACGTAGATTATTGTGAAACTAAGGCGTATTTGTTTTTACCAGGCATAATTATAAATATATATTTACATATGTTTAAATTTAAATTTAATTTTATAAACAAAGCTAAAATATAGTAACGTCAAATTTACTTATATACATAAATTCAAAATATATTTAAATTCAAATATCAATATAAAATTAAAACTGAAACATATTTAAATATTTATTTAAATTTAAACTTTTTAACATATAAATTAAATTCACAATTATATTTTATTTTCTGATTTAAATAGCCTAACTAAAATATATTTAAATTTAAAATATATTTAATTAATACTAATTACTAATTAACATCATCATCATTCATCTAAATATATAATAAAGGTATAATTTTTATTTATATATTTTTTTAACTGCTAATAAATAAATACTATTTAATTTAAATAACAACTATATATATTATTATCACATTATCTCTATTTCAAATAAAAAAAACCAGAAATTAATTTCTAAATGGAAAACAGAATGGTGAAATGCAGATAAATGGATGCATGAGGTGATATCCATAAATGTGGACCTGTGAAGATCAGAGACCTGCAAAACGCAGGTAACGTTTTGCAGGAAGAAGAAACAGAAAATTGCAGGCCCTGCAAAACGCAGGCTGCGATTGGCGTGGAAATGGAACAAAAAATTGAAACGTGTCCTGCATGCCGACAGGACCAAACTTGACCAACTTCGAACTGAGCAAAACGCAGAATGCGTTTGTCAGTGAACCAGAGCAAAACGCTGGTTACGTTTTGCAGGCTCTATACATGCATGCGTGCCACGTGTTTTGGGAGGGGTTCAGCTGGGTCCTTATAAGTGAGAAACGCAGATTGAAGAAGCATAGTTACTGAAGCAAACTCATTACCAAAGAAATAGTTGGGGGAGAGTGAAAGAGCTGTGAATCAGCTCGGTGAAGAAGAGCTACATGGTATGGTATAGGAAAAAAAAATGGTGCGTGACTATACCAAACCAGAAGATCATATTATTGAGTATTTGGATCATCCCCATTTTGTAAGTAAATTTTTTTAATATTTAACAATAAATATATAAATTTATTTAAATTTTATTTATTTGTGTTGTAATTAGTAGTATTGAGGTTATTAATATAATATTATTATAATTAATATTTTGCGTTACGTCTTAAATTTTTTAATACCATTATTATTATTATTATTAGGCAAATTATATTAT
>NC_029774.3:109529750-109567644 GCF_000817695.3 Arachis duranensis | reverse complement strand
CAAATATGGAGCCTTGAACCTCCTTAAGAAGTTGGATCCGATGTGCCTGATGCAATACATGTGCCACGCCCTTGGTGGTGACCATGCACCGTTACTGCGAGCTATTGCAGCGTCGATGGAGGTATGGCGGTCAGAAATAATACCCACACCATCAATAGTAACAACATATCTCCGCAAATTGGTTAGAAAAAACTCCCACGCGTCTGCTGTCTCGCCCTCGACAATCGCAAATGCAATAGGCACAATGTTTTGATTCCCATCTTGTGCAACCGCTACAAGAAGTGCTCCTTTATATTTTCCGTACAGGTGCGTGCCATCAACCTGCACCAGTGGCTTGCAGTGTTTGAATGCTACAATACACGGATAGAAGCTCCAAAAAACACGGTGCAGAACTCTTACACCTTGAACCTCCTCACTCTCGCGGTAAACAGGGAGCGTTTTAATTTGAACACGAGACCTTGGCATCTTCACTGTCATTGCTTTCAACCATACTGGCAGAGTTTGGTAAGAAACTTCCCAATCGCCGAAAATTTTGGCGACAACTTTCTGCTTTGCCAACCAAGCCTTACGGTAACTCACAGTATAGTTGAACTTGCCTTGAACTTCTGTAATAACAGACTTCACCTTTATCGAGGGGTCTGCTTCGACCAATGGCCTAATGGCATCTGCAATTGTGTCTGAGTCCAACTTTGCATGATCTTGTGAAATCGTGCCCATAGTGCACGTGTGCTTGCCATTGTATCTCCTGATCTCCCAACAAGCTTTTTTTCGAATCAAGCTAGCTCGGATAAGCCAGTCACACCCTGCACCATACCCCTTGCATTTCGCATAGAATGTCTGCGGCTCAGACTCATACACAGTGTAATCAACTCCTCTAGAGATGGTGTAGCCTTTGATTGCAGATATCACCGACTCTCTCGAACCAAATTCCATTCCGACACTAAACTCGCCATCTTCTGCCGCAACATTGCCTTCACCTACGACATGCGCACCGCCATCAGTCAGACAAGGCAAATAAAATAAGCACTATAGAAAACTTCAGTTAATAATTATGACATACCTGTATTCGCATACTCAGGAAATTCCGGAGCATGCATGGCTTCGAGATCTAGATGCCGTATAAAAGACGGAACACCAAACGGGTGCTGGCTTACAATCGCATTTGCTTCATCTTGCACCGCCGGATTGCCTGCCAAGTCTCCGTCATCGTTTTCGTCATCGACTTCATAGTTAGCTTCGAATTCGTCTTCACTGTTATTATCTTCTTCCCAATCTATATCCCCGAGCTCATCAACATTGACCTCCTCGCCGACCGCGCCCAGCCCTAACTGCTGTGTAAACTCAACATACAGCTCTATCATCGGCACGTGAAATTAGGTTTGTTGATAAATACAACATCTGCTGCATACTGCCATCATCAGTGATGGACATTATTTGAAACTGTATCAGCCCACCAGATACTTGCACATGATTTCTGTATAAAAGATTGCTCACCCTTTTCAAAATGTGGCTTTGAATGTTATTACAAAGACCATTTTGCAACTCGACAAAACCCATGGTACATGGAATGGCAAACGACAACGGACATTCACAAACAAAAGTGACTCCTTCATGTGTGTTTGTTACAACCTCACCGTTATAATATACTCGCAAGTTTGCAACACCTTCCATAACTTCAGCCTTAACTAACTATATTTTTTTGACACAGTTATCTGCCAAAAAAACACCTCTCTAAAGACTTTATGCAAGAAAAAACAAGAGGAGAAGTGAAGATGAAAATGAACATCACCGGACTTCATATTTATAGGCAAACTTGTGGATTTAAATATTATTTTGTGTACAAAACGCAACCTGCGTTTTGGGACTTCCAAAAAAAAATTTCTGACCCTAACAAAACGCAACTTACGTTTTGTGGGCTTCAAAAAATTTTTCCTTTTTCTGACATAGTAAAACGCAACCTGCGTTTACTATTAAAAAAAAAAAAACAAAACCAAAACGTAAGCTACGTTTGGTATATTTTAAAATTCAAAAAAAATAAATAAACACAAAACGTAAGTTACGTTTTGCTCTGACCCATAGCAGTGTAATATTTTGCATTCCTTCCATTTCATGGTGATACACATGGCTTCTTTCCATAAGCAAAAAAATCAGCCAAAAAAACACACAGTTAATCTACTAATTATATTAATAATATTTAAATAACTTACTTGTTAAAACTTGAAGAAACAACAAATTTGACAAATGAAGACGAAGTCTGTGCAGGAGGAAGCATGGAAGGATAGAACTGAAGAAGTATTAAAGAGTAGAAGGAAAAGAACGTTTGAAACTGTGGTTGTCTCTGAAAATATTTGCAAATTGGGGAAGCTTGTGTACATTGACGAGAGAGAGACAGTCAAACATCACCTTATTCACGGGCTTGCAGTTCTTTTACGCGTGTCGACCATGCACGCAATACGGATTTTGCGTATTGTAGGGGAATACGCACTTTGCGTATTGTGCTTCCCAAAGAATGCACCCCCAGACTCCTGTTAAACACCATTTTTTCTAATATTTTCGTAAATCTCACTCTCTTCATCAATAATGAAATAAAAAATCCTTTGTATGTTTCTCCTCTTTTTGAGTTGAGGTTGTAACGCAATAATCGAAGAGAAAAAAGCTCACGTGGATATTCTTATAACATTTATCAATTCATTTGCTGCAATTCTTCTTCCTTGTGTAAATTCTCTTGAAAAGTTCATTTCGAGTGGATAAACCACTGAACTCGCTTTTCTGTATAACATAATAAAATAGTGAGTAAAGTATTATTTTTTGTCCTCAATGTTTGGGATAAATCTTATTTGTGTCCCTAACGTTTAAATCATTTTATTTGCATCCTTAACGTTTGTAAAAGTGATTCAATGTTATCCTGTCGTTAATTATACATCATGAACGCTTTAGTTTGAATTTTAAAAATCTTTTTTTGAAGTTAGAATAGAAATGTCTAGATAGAATCAATGATCCATTCCGAAAAATAGCTCATCAAAAGTTGAAACTAATTCCTACAACATTTACATAATTCACTTTTCTATAGACATAATTGAATCTAAACACAAATAGTGGGTATAATATTAAAATTGAACACATTCAAGTAAGACCTAATTGAGAATGAATACATCCAAGTGAGAATAATTAAAAAATATAATCCGCTTTGTTAGTATAATTGATAATAGGATAACATTGAATCACTTTTATAAACGTTAGGGATACAAATAAGACAATTTAAACGTTAAGGACACAAATAGGATTTATCCTAAATGTTGGAGACAAAAACGATACTTTACTCTAAAATAGTTGAAGACATTTAATACTTAAGTACAAAATATAATTATTTAATCATAAATTATACAGCTTATCAAAAATAGAGAAAAAGAAAACCCTTATTCTTCTTAACTTGGACAAATTAAACAAAGTGATAAATGTATATACATTTTTAAAGTATTCATGATCATAAAATATGCAATCATGAGTACTCTTTACCCGATAGCCTAAATATGTTAGTGGCTCATTTGCCCATTTGTTGTCAATTCCGAAATTAGGTACCGGAAATTAAGTCAAATGCCAAACTAAAAGCAGTTCAACATGGTTACACGGAAATATATATCCGATATTTCTTTCACATTTAATAATAAAATAATGAGACATTATTTTTTATGATGTTAATTAGTATATTTATTTGCATGTATATTAATTTTTTAATAATATATATAAGTTGCAGACTTTTGTAATTACTATTTTTTTTGTTTATTTTTATTTTTATGATAGAATCACTACAAAAAAGAGAATTATTTTAATATTATCTTTTAAATAGCCCTAATTAAGTGTAAAAATTAATATATATTTTTAATAAATATCACAAATGTCAAATTTTTTATTTTTTTGATGAATAATTTAACCGTAAAAAATTACTCTTCAATTTTGACATTCATTTATTTTTAATTTACTCCACTATTCCTCTTCTTCTTTGCACTCCGTCAATTTTGGCATCACACTATTTTCAATTTGGGATCATACTATTCATTCTTTATCTTCAAAATCTTAGTTTATTCTTCGATTTCAAGATCTTATCTCATTCTTTGTTGAAAATTTTTGTTGAAAATTTTTTATGGTCAATAAATGTCAAAATAAATAGTATTTTTGACGGTTAATAAGTATCATAGAAAATATATTCTCAAATTTTTTAACAAATTATTTTTGACAGTCAATATTTATCAAAATAAGATTTAAATTTTTTTACAATTACTTATATGTTAAAAATATTATTTTTGACAAAACTTTTATTAATATATTTTCATAGTTAAAATAATGTCAAAATTTATTTTTTTGACGAATTTTAATTTTTTTTTTACACATATAACCCAAAAAAAAATAATTTATATTGTTGTAGTGAATGAATTTGATAAGTGTACCAAATTAATTCAAATAATATTATGATGAGAAAATATTATTTTTACAATAATTAAAAAATTGAACAAACAGTACTTAATTGAAATTCTAATTAAATTCACAAAGTATTATAAGAAATAATAACAATTGATTTTGTAAAGTTTATGAATGATAAAATAAGTATATAATGAACGAAAATGTTAGGGGATTAGAGATATTTAATTCTCACGAAGGAAACATTTATGTTTATTATTTTGACTTATGCAGAGATATATTCACGACAAATTATATATAATCAAATTCTAATTTTTTGATGATTTAATTTTTGTTTATCCTAGCAGTTGATAGTCAAATTTTTGATCAATTAATCAGCACTAAAAGAGTTATAGTGTAGTTCTGATTTAATGTCACAACATTTAAAGCTATTTTTGAACAATTGAAAAGTTATAAGAATGAGTTTTAAATTAATCTCAATACTAATAACTTTTCTAACATAATAAAGGAATACAAAATATAATAGAGATATTTTTTAATATCTTTAATCACTTAAAATAAAACAAAGTCCAAATTCTTAAAAAGTATCAACGCATTAATCAAGATAAAAGAACAATCCTTACCAATTTATAAAACTAAACAAAATTCCTAACTCTAACACAAAAGAATTAGTGACTCACGAAAACAACCGAAGACAAAAGATAAAATATGTTAATTAATGCTAAATGCTGAGACTGCTCTTCTCACTACAAAAAAAAACGCTGAATACTATTAGATTTTTTGTCTGAAAAAATGAACAAAATTTGACGATAATTAAGTTACTGACGAATTTACCGTCGAAAGAAATCAGACAGTATAAATCTCGTCGATAAATATTTACTGTCGGATTTTTTGTCCAATAATAATTATCGTCAGATATTACGACGGATTACTTGCTCGAAAAAATTATTTAGTTACCAGTGATTTTTTTGCCACCATATATTATTTTCTGCACTATTATCATCGGATTATTCCCTCAGTAAATCCGACAGTAATGCCAAATTTTTTTTTAAAAATGTGAAATAAATGGTTAATATTAATTTTTTTATTTAAATTTATTTTTCACATAATTAATGGTCAATTTATAAATAATAAAAACTTATTATTTAAAATAAATAATAAAATATTTAAATAAATTAACAGTCAAGTAAATCAAATAAATACAATGAAATAATAAATCAAAACACTAATCACTAAAGATTCAGGTAGTATGCGTCGTCGTCATTCCTGTGGCCTTAATGAAGCGGCACAAAAGGCAGTGATGTCTGTTTTCCACCTACAAGACCGCTGCCACCAGCAGTAATAATGCCAACAACGCGCATTTGAGCTTGGTACTCCTCCATTTGAGCCTCCATCTAGTACAACAGGAAATAATCAAGAATTAACATCCATAAATCCACTAAATCTACTAAACTAGAATTAATAATCAAACACTTTTAGCAATTCAATAATAAAAAAACATGAAACACTTCAGCCATTCAAACTTACAACCCTAAATCCATTAAACTAGAATCAATAATCAAATACTTTCAGCAATTCAATAATTAGGAAACATGAGACACTTTTAGCCATTCAAACCTACAACCCTAAATCTACTAAACTATAATCAATAATCGGATACTTTCAACAATTCAATAATCAGAAAATATAAAAGACTTAAAGTAATACTTATCACGTGCCGCCATCAGGCCAAATCATCAACTGTATGATGAGAGGTGGTGGAGGGACACCAACTGCCTCACTTTCATGAAAGTTTCCGGGGTCGTGGCTTCCGTCGTTGGAGGCAACTTCGCCGTGGCAGCGGTCTACTGAGCATTTAGAGGCGACGTCGTCACTGTAGACAGCGGGACGCAGTTGGAGTTAGGGACCATGATAAACGGCCGGTCCGCTAAATCCGCAACTTGTGACGTCATCGGGATAGTCAGAGTAGAGAGAGAGGATCCAAAATTTCCAGGGGTACCAGAAAAAACTCTCCCTCTACCACGACCACGACTACGACCACGTCTACAACCAGTAGCCTGACTCGCTGAACCTTCACATGTCATCATGTCTGCAAATAGCATACCAATTAACTACGTTAAACTTAGTTCAGAAATCCAACAAAGAGAACTAAATGAATAATAATCAATACAAATCAACAATAATTAACACAATAAACAATAATTAAAAACTCAAATCAACAAATCAACCTTATAAATTATAATAACTAGTTCAAAACAAATCAACGATAATCAAAACATGTTTTAATTAGAATCAGAATAAATCATAACTAAATAAGGAACAGAAATTAGAATAAATTAATTTCAACATTTGAAATTCATTCCTGATATAATCCAAAACCAATTAAACATACAAAGTTGACCTAATTGGGTTAAAAAGGACCCGCTTAATTAACCTTGTACTATTAAATAAATGCGTCAATCATTCAAAACTTCAAAAGTTTTGGTAAATTAAAAATAAATCAAATTCCATTATCAATGCATAATAACAATCATAACATGCAAACCAGCATTATTTTCAAGAATTAGACCAAAAATTGTATTAAAAACTCTGAGACATATTGATGAACACTTGGTGTGAACAAATACTAAACATGAAAAATCAAGATCAAATAGCAATTGACAACCCCAATTTCAAATCAACAATCAACATCAGCAATAAATAATTTAAACTTGATAACAACCAAGCATAATTCAAATAATCCAAATATTTTTTAGCAATTCAGAATCTAATATCGTAATCTAACTTATCTTAACCATTTAAATCCACTAATAGAAAAGTAATTCTAACTAACTAACTAGAAATCAGATTAATGAAACTAAAACTAACTAAAACATAAATTAAAAACAGAATATAACTTAGGTGACCAAAACAGAACAGAACAAAAAAGATGAAAGCAGTTGCAGGGACACTATGATGTTGCCAGTGCAAGAAGCAGAAAACAAATGGTCGCTGTAGTTGGAAGCTAGCTGGAATGAGCTACGAACAGGGGCTCTGTAACAGGGTCGAGCTATAGTGGCTTGGAGAGAGAAGGAAAGAAAGAGAAGGAAAAAAACTCGACGATAAACCATTGTGGGTCATCAAAACGCAGTGTTTCACTAAGTGGGCTTACCATCGGATTTTTTCGACGGTAAATCTGACCTTAAGGCTGCGTTTCTTTCTGAGAACAAGACACTGAGAACAAGACATAAAGGACAGAGACACAAAATCTTGTGTTCTTGTATTCTGTTCGGTTATAAAATAGAACAAATTATGAAAATCTAATTTATTCTCATTTTTTTCTTTTAAAAAATTTGAGATGACAAATATAATAATAAAAAATATAATTATGAAAAATCAACAAGAATAATAAAAGAAAAAATAAAAAATAAGTTGTGTCTATTATTAGTGTTTCCGTGTCCTTCCTGTCAGAATGGTCATAAAACATTAATTCAATGTCTCTGGACACATTGTCTCTGTCCATGTCTCCTTTGTCAAACATGATTTTGTATCTCTGTATCTTTATCTCAGTGTCCTGTCTCTGTAAACAAATGCAGCCTAAAGTACATGCCAATTTATTTTTGTTTCCCTCCAAATGTTATCGACGAATTTACCGTGGAAACATAAATCAACTGATAATTACTTAACCTTTTGAATTCAACACCATTTCCGCCAGTAAATCTGACGGTAACTCCGCCGCTACTCTACGATGCTAAATCTGATGGTACTTAGCATTTTTCTTGTAGTGTCTCCAACTTATTTATAATCTATATCTTAACCTAATATTTTTATTTTAAACTAAACCTAATCTTATCTTTTCAAGAAGAATAAGATAAACTAAACAGAATCTTAAATTTAATCTAACTGAAATCAAATCTTAAATTCTTGGAGTATGTGAGTCGTTTTAAATGTTCATGTTATTTTTGCTGAAGGAAGACTGGTCCTTCAATGAGTGTATGGGCACTGGGTGGCACCGGCCCATGCGTTAGGCGCCAGGGCTTTTTGATTTGCTCTTGAAGCACCAATTATGATCATTGCTTTGTCTTTCTTTGAAGTTGGGAACTTGGTGCTGGACCTTGGATGTGAAGAAAAACTTGGCCGCTGGGCATAAAGAAGTGGCGCTGGGTGCTGAAGGAAGATACTGGATGCGTGGTGCCCTCTTTTAGGAGTGCACATGACCCAACCCGACCCGAAAATCCGATTTGGATCCGAATAATTTAGAACTATTTTGGTGTGATTTTATTGAGTCTAGAACTGGGTAAGGGTTTCAAAAATAGACCCAGTCATTATTTATGATTGGGTCATGACAAATTCGGCTTTACTCGACCCATGTGCACCCTAGGGGGACTAAAAAAGGTATATATATTTTAAATTAATTCTAATATTATGTAATATTAATTATAAGCTTATTGATTTAGTTTTAATCACATTTGTTGAATTAGAAAATAGATCAAAGAAGTATGGAATTTGAATTTATACACAATTCTAAAATAATTTCAAATAAAACAGATTAAGTAAAAATTTTAATAAACCTAAAAAACTATGGATTTTTTATTTAAATAAATTAAATAAAATCAATAATTACAGAAATAGATAAATTTAAAAAAAATTACAAAATTTGTCACCCTTGCTTATCTTGTTTACACTGTAAACGAGATAACTTTGCATGTATCTCGTTTAGTCTGTAAAGGAGATACAGTGAGACAAACCTTCATCAACTATACAAGGATGTGTAACCCTTGGCATTCTCCACATACATTTCACTTCTTATTTTGTCCCATTTTTTTCACAAAATAAGGACAACAATGGCCAGTAATAGTGTATACGTAGTTGTGTGTGTTTACCCCAATTGTCGTATGAGAAATGGCGAGAATGGAATGATAATTGAGTGTGAAAATTCGATACTGTTGCGCACTCAGCGTGTAAGTACGTTAATGGAGTTACAAAGGTTGATATCTCACAACCTCGGTGGCACAGAACCGAGGGGGGTCGGTAGCGTGGGATATAGGTTGTTGGCACCCGTGGGTAATGGAGTTTTCCAGTTTCGACTATTTCGGCTTCTAGGGGACAAGCATGTGTGACTCATGTTTGACATCCATGGGAGAATCATGGCGGAACAAGTGATGGAACTTTCCTATGAGGTTGGAAACGGTGGTTGTGGTGGTTCTGTGCAGTCGACATACGTACAGGACGACTGACCTCTCGCACCACTACCTATTCATATCTTCATCCCAGAGGAAGAGGTGGATGTGGGTGAGGAAGAAACTGACAGATTATGTGGCCGATAGTGATTCATCTGAAGGGATTGATGAGGATGAGTTTGTACTAGAAACGCCCAACAAGACTGTGGCACGCCATGTTTTGCCTCCTCCCCTCCCAATTCTGGCACTATCAGATATACCAAGTCACTATCGTACGTTGGACCTGGACGCCAAGCACGAGAGAACTCCATTTTCCAACACAAGAGAAGAGGATTACAACCTAAACAGTCGGATAGAGTTTTGTGTCGGCCATAGATTCAAGTGTCAGGATGCAGTGCTGTAGGGTGTGAAGAACTAGAGTATACGGCGGAATGCTGAGTACCGGGTGCTCGAATAGGACAGATTAAAGTACCATGTGCAATGTCGTCAAGCTGCAAATGGGTGTCCATAGAGTTTCTGTGTTTCCCTTTGAGCGAACGTCGGATACCGGTGAGTTCAAATTTAATTGAGGCGTACTTAGTTATTTATGGTTACCGTATATTAAGTCATTTTAAATGATGGTTGATCCTTGGCTGTTTTATTACGTCAGGGAGGTACGGAGGTCTAGTGGAGCGCACACCTATTTAGAACCCACCATGTCACAAGACTATCGATAGTTAGATGGTAGTATCATCTGTAAGGTCATTCTGCCGATGATACAGTCCAACCCCTCCGTGAGCATTCCTGTCCTACAAGGTGCAGTCCAAGCAAGCTATCACTTCAAACCCTCCTACAGAAAGGTGTGGATGGCAAATCAAAAGGCAATTGTGTAGATCTATAGGAATTGGGAGGAGTCGTACAAGAAGGTGCCAAAACTGCTTCAGGCACTACAAAGTTGTTTCCCCGGAACGATTTGCGAGCTACAAGCCAACCCGTACTACGAGGGGCACCTGCTGGTCCGCAACTGTAGCAAGTTCGATAAAGTATTTTGGGATTTCCCATCATGTATTGAGGCTTCCAAGCATTGCAAGCCATTTGTTTCTGTCGATAGAATGCATCTTTATGGCAGATACAGTGGGGTGTTTCTTATTGCTGTGGCACAAGACGACAACAGTAATATCCTACCTATTTCTTTTTTCATTGTGGAGTTGGAGAGTACCAAGTCATGGTCGTTCTTCCTTAATAATCTGAGACGCCATGTCACCCCACAAGAAGGCCTGCTGGTCATCTCCGACAAATCGCAAGCCATTAAGGCTGCACTCAATGCCGATGATAGCGGTTGGCATTCCTCCAAGGCGTTCCATGCTTACTGTATCAGACACATGGTCGTGAACCTCCCTCATACGCCTACGGCAATTTAATACTCCCCGAGGAATGTGAAGATCGTCCCTCGCCTGGCTGGCAGTGTGCTGTACGTCAGCGGGTAACTCGGCTAGCCTCGGATCCTCTAAAACCTCCTCGCCTGACAGGTGTCTAACTCGGTAAGCCCTACGCCACCAATCATAATACTCACGGGTTGGCTTGGTGTCAAATTGTGCTGAATGGAGATCCTGCGACCAGGATCAAAACGCCTATGCTAGCCCTCGTACCACTCAACATGTCTATCAGGCCACATTACATCCTCACCCCAGTCAGTGGACGTCAAGAACCTGTCACGATAAGCAAAAAAGAAATAACTAACCCTGATGTGATTGAATGAATAACATGTGATAATTATAATAACTAAAATCTTAACTCAAGTAAGCCAACATGAATAAGACATAAGCGATACCTGTCAAGGTTGACTGGGGTGACAGAGACCTGTTGCTTTTAATTGAACTACCGCCTCACCCGGTCAACATGGTGAAACTGCACAATATTGAAGCAGACGAGGAGGAGGACGGACATCCATGTCCCCTACTCATCCTCCTCAATAAACCAGGGAGGGCACAGACGTTGGAGATCAGGGTCGTCGTATGCTCTCCATACAAACTGAGACAACCGTAATAGAACTAATACTTAGCACGTCATAAAAGAAAGTAACATAAACGACTAACATGAAAAAATGGTGGTATTAAACGTGGAACTAAGCTCATCAAATTGTAAACGATTGATCAATACTCTCCATAAAAGGACCCAAGACTCATGCTGATCTCTGCTCTGCTACTGTAGTCCAACCAACCTGAAACCAACAACAAAAGTAAAAGCATTTTGTTATGCACCGAGTCGTAAGAATATACAAAATGATAACCAAATACTAAAATAAATAGTGCTTACCTTGTAGCCATAGGATACATATAGACCCCTTTATCTGGTGGACACCACTGAGAAAATCTCTGGTATATCCAAGATATCAACAGTGGAGTGCAGCCAGCGATGTCGGTGACCCCTCTATGTGCTTCCGAGTACAGGGACTGGTACGTCCAGTCCAGCACGACTGAGCCCTATGAGAAATCCCGAAACTGCCCAAAGTCCTGAAGAAGTGGGAGCCAACGCAGGTGGACTAAGTTGTTCGACTTATCCGTCATCAAATACCCTCCAATCAGTAGCATAACGTAGCACCTGGCGTACTGTCGGAGGGTCTCTAGATCGTTTGTAGGGGGCATCTGCCTGACACGGTCCCGCAGCCAAACCAACTTTAGCGTGAACGACTCCTTCCTCTGAGCCGCCTGCTGTGGAGCCATCGGAGGCATGGCACCCAGCAGTCACTCCACCAATGCCCACATCTCCGTGTGGTACCACTGACCGAAGTCACGGAGGCAACCCTCCAATTGGGTCCCCGTGTGCCCGTAGACTTAGGTGGTACGCTACGTCCTGCAGGGTGATAGTAGCCTCACCCCACGGGAGACGAAACGTATAGGTTTCTGGCTATCACTCTACGAATGCCGTAATCAGGAAATTGTCAAACATGAAATCCATGAGGGGCACCGTGTCACCGAATCTAGTCTCAACCAGATACAAGACGATGGCGTCGGGTGGAAGAAGGGTATGACTCACTCGTCCGGACAGTAGAAGGCGAGGCCTCTAGAGAAAAATATTAAATTTAAATAAATATTTCTTTATAAATTGAAGATATTTATAATTAGAAACATATTTAGATCTTTAATTACATGTTTCCAAGACAAATATTATTATGTTAATTTTATTAATCTTTACTTTCGAAAAACCAAACTATAATACATTAAAAATTATAAATCTCTAATTACAGATTTGACAAACTTATAAGAAATAAAATAGAGTTCTAAACTAATAATTATTTCGTAATAACCTAACACAAGTTAAATAACATAGATAGAGTTCCAAATTTCTACCAGTGACCTATTTCTAGCGCTACAAACTATATCCTAGCTAGTTCTGGATGAATACCCTAACAATGGCTACATACAAAAATCATATGGGATTTGCACAAAATTCAACTCAACAGAACTAATCTCAAAGTCTGCTGCCTCGACGTAATGTGAAGTCTCGTTCAACCTGTTAATATTTACATCGTTCACTGCTCCACGCGCCATGGCAGTATTTCTTGCTAATATGGTCAAGAAGGGGTAAAAGAGAGGAGAAAGTGGTTGAAAATGTTAAACTGGGACCCAATCAAACGTTGTAAACGACTTATATTTATAGCCGTTTTTCAACCTTATCTCGTTTACACTGTAAACAATATACGTACAAAATTATCTCGTTTACAGTGTAAATAAAATAAGCAAATGCCAAGAAGTTTTTGTAATTTTTTTAAAATTTATCATTTTCGTAATTATTGAATTTACTTAATTTATTTAAAACAAAAATCCAAAAAAACTATTAATATTTATAAAAAAAATTACTTTAAAAAAGACTACTAAATATGACAAGGCATCAATGGCTATCATCCCTAAATATGTTAGTGGCTCATTTGCCCATTTGTTGTCAATTCCAAAATTAGGCGCTAGAACTTAAGTCAAATGCCAAACTAAAAGCAGCTCAACATCGAAATATATATCCGATTTTTTCACATTTAATAATAAAATAATGAGACATTATTTTTTATGATGTTAATTAGTATATTTATTTGCATGTATATTAATCTTCTTAATAATATCTATAAGTTGCAGACTTTTGAAACTACTATTTTTTGTTTTTCTTTTTAAATGCTTTAAATCCCAAACTCTAAGTGTTCAAGTGGCAAAGCCAATTGAAAAAAATAAAATAAAATAAGAAAAACATCTTTTCTGAAGCAAAGATCTCTGATTAAGACCTTTCTTGCTATTAAACATTTTAGGTTATGATAAGGAATACAAAATTAATATGGCTTTGATAGGATATCCGCAAAAATAAAAGAAAAAAATAAATTATGGATGTTAGAGAGTGGTTGAACCCTCAGCCCCATATTCATGGAAGTGGAAGCAGCATTAATTGAGTAGCTCAACACCCTTTATATATGTTATGTGTGTGGCATGTATGTTATATCTACCAAGCTGCTACAACACACAAACTAAAGTTAGAAGAGTTTGTAGAAAGGGCTACCTACAAAATCATATCTTTGCATCCTTTACAACAAAACAGAAAGAGAAGAATGGCTTTTTGGAGATCCACAACACTTGAATCCGACAAACACGACTTGAATACCTATGCAAATGCTACAACAACAACAACAGCAACAACGGACAAGGACGCCACTACTACTCATGCTGAGCTCACCAAAATCCCTCTTATGAGAGCCTTCATTGAAACGCACGATCCCTCTTCTATGGTAACCATTCTTTCCACTTTCCTTGCTTGATTTTCTAATTAATTGTTTTTATTTAATTTAGACGGAAGTAGTATTCATGACCAGTTAGTTTGATATGTTTGAACAAACAAGTTGGGAGAAAAAGAAGCCTAAATCTTGTTCACTTGTATTATGGTTTGATTTTTTCTTTCAGTAATATCACAATGCCTTTGTCATTATTCTCTAAGCATATATGAATGGTGGAAATTCAGTGGTCAACAAACACGTAAGTGGATAGAATCTAATAATAAAAGTGAGGATAAAACTCTCCTAGTTAAGTTGTTTAATACATTTCAATCTATTCCATTTTGCTAATTTAAATAATATTTTTCAAATCAAACTAATAGCTTTTTACCCCTTTTTCTTTTACTAGACAATGTTCAAATTATATTTAGATGTGAAGATTAGATGATCGATAATGTTTGTACTCGTGGGCTACAAATTTTATGAGAAATACTTGTACAACAATTTTAGCAAGGACCTAATTTAATTTATGTTTTTTTTTTAATTTTTTCAAAAAAAATATTATTTGTATATTAAAATTAGTCATCAATATATTTATGTATAAATACATGTATGATTTAATTTATTTTTAATGTGTATTAATATTCTAAAATATATTTTATACTGATAATTGATTTTAATAACTGATTTTAGTATACACGTAGTAGTATAGTTTTTTTTTTTTTAATGAGGTTTCTAATATAAGGAATAATTTATTCTTCTAATAGATTTTTTAAACATATATCTAAATATTAAATAAAATAATTAGTTGCTTTTAAGATTTCAAACATTAATCAATTGAATTAATTTTTTATTTAATAATTAGAAGGAAAAAATGTATTATTACCCTACTGTTGTCACATCTATTGAATGCTCTACATACATACATAAATGCTTCCATCATTTGCATGACATTGTCGCTAGATTTTCCTTCTAAAAGCTAAATGCGATGTGATTGATGCTCATCGTAACTTTAATAGTTAACCTTTCTAGTTTCTGGAAGAGTTTATTTTGATACAGTAAAAAATTATGTTTATTTAAGAGTTACTAATATTCTGATATTCATGAGTAAAAAATTATGTTTATTTAAGCTCCCCGCTTGCATGCTCTGGTGTCACTGATCCTCGGATAAAACACATGCTCACCATTTAGGCATTTACAACTTCAATTCCTTCCCTAATCACTTATTTTTTTTTTCCGAGCTAAGAAGATGTCGATTCATTTAAACTGATGAGTTAAATAAATTGATTTGTTTGGCTTGTGTTTACATTTTTATATTTTCAAAAAACTAATATAAAATTATTTGATAATTTTAATTTATTTCCTCAAAAATGTTATTATATATTATATATCTTTATATTAAATGAATTAATTCTAAAAATTTAACTAAAAAAATAATATTATAATAAAAAAGCATTTATGTATTATTTAAAAAAGAATTTATATATTATTAAGTCAAAATGATATGCTTATAAATAAGCCATAATTTAGTCACTTAAAAAAGTCATATTTTTTTTTTATTTGTCTAACTTTACGAACAAACCAAACTGACTTGTATGCAGTTGCCATTTTGACAACTCTATCTACACTGGTCTCTCCCTCTCTAACTAGCTTGCCAGCTTCAACCAATCAAATGCTCCTTAGATTAGTTGGTCTCTCGGTCCATTCAAAACCATCAGAGACAAGTGGTTTTTCCTTCAGTTCCATTGCAAGAATTTTCTGGATTTGAAATTGTGCATAGGAATAATATTTGTGTGTTTTTTATATGCATATATTTATATATAATTTTTATAGTATAATGGATACTTTTTTTATTTTTTTATAAATTATTTTTATAATAAAAAATAATTTAATTTTGATGTATTATATAAAATAATTTTATATATATATTCAATTACTAAATATTTTACACGGTTAATATAAAATATTATTTGCTTCAAGGTTCTAGCCCGGCAGTAAGGACAGCGGTAGCGTCATTAGGGTAGTGCATCTCAGGACCTGCCAGTAAGATTTTGACATGTGTCATAACAACCAACAGAATTTATGAGACCGTCCAATCTGAAATCTAACCATTAAATGTGATTGGAATCTCTCAATGGTCAAAACTGCTATTAAAGAAGAAATAATGCCTTCATATAACTTGAATAGAAATATTTGATAAAAAAATTAATCAAAAATAGTTTAAATTTTGGTTTTAACATTTATTAATATTATTAGAATAAAAATGCATTTTCATAATAAAAGCGATTTGTAGCTTTAACCATACGTACGCATTTGGAAAATGTAATAATCTGATGTAGATGGCCATATAAAATTATTAGCCTTACTTGTAGTTCTTAGGTTAATTAGGTGTGGTGTGAAAGATGAAAAGAATAAATTAATTTGATGGTTGTTATATATGTTGCATGGTGCAGCATGAAGTGGATGATTTGATGATGAGAAGATTTCTGCGTGCTCGTGATTCAGATGTTGACAAGGCTTGTGCAATGCTCCTCAAGTGCTTGAAATGGAGGCGCTCCTTTGTTCCAAATGGTTTCTTTTCTGTGTCAGAGGTTCCCAATGAAATCTCACAGGACAAGGTCTTCGCCCAAGGACATGACAACAGAGGTCGACCAATCGCTGTTATCTTTGGTGCCAGACATTTCCAAAACAAACAGGGTGGTCTCGATGAATTCAAACGTAAGTCTGTTAACTGTTAAGTACCTAGCTATATATAACTCGTTTCAATAATATTTTATTTTTTCCAACTTATTTATTTATAATACAATATATAATACAGGTTTTGTTGTGTATGCATTTGACAAGTTATGTGCCAGGTAATTGCTTTTAATCTTTTATTACAAATAGAATTAGATTCATTGAATGGCCGGATATATAACACTATATATATATATATATATTATTATAGTATGCCAGCTGGGCAAGAAAAATTTGTGGGCATTGCAGAACTTAAGGGATGGGGATACTCTAACAGTGACGTGCGTGGATACATTACCGCTCTAAGCATTTTGCAGGTATGTGTTGTGTTCTATGCATATGTTTTTATGGTTGATATTGGAAGCTTGAACGTTCAAATTAAATATGAATAACGCAGGATTACTACCCTGAAAGATTAGGCAAGTTGTTTATTCTGCACGCACCTTACATATTTATGAAAGTGTGGAAAGTCATTTACCCCTTCATTGACAACAATACCAGGAAAAAGGTGACATTTAATTTAAAACATAAAACTACTGTTAGTGTGTTTCGTATGAGATGGATGTTAAGAGAATGAGTTTGATTGCAGATTGTATTTGTGGAGAACAAGAAGCTGAAATCAACACTGCTAGAAGATATAGAGGAGAGTCAGCTCCCAGAGATATATGGAGGCCAATTGCCATTAGTCCCAATACAAGATAGCTGAATTATTGAATAACAATAATAAAATTGATGACTTTCACATGCAATAAGGAATAAATAAATATTTTACATCATTATTATATGTTATCTCACTGTATCAGTAGGTGCAGGTTTTATGAATAAAGATTGGGGTGTCAATACACTAATCAATCTCAGCAGATTCAATTTGTAATACAAATATTGAATTAAGCAGTACTAGATTGTAGTAATAAAATTAAGATTTGGTACGGCAATAATGGTAGCATGGAGGTGGATAGAAGGGAAGAGTAGAGAAGAGATTATGATTGTTGGGTTGAGACCTGAGACTACAATAATACAGGGGACTTCCTGGTAACACCAAGTACAACTGTACAACTCTTACCTTTTCTGTATTTTGTCTCCACTATGCTCTTTGTTATTCCCCCACTCCTTCATTTTAATTTAAATATATATTAAATATTTAGAAATTATTTATTTTATATTTTTAAATTAAATATTAAATTTTTATTTTTTTGACAAACTAAACACCAAACTTTAAGGACCATTACAATAGCCTCTGTAATTTAGAAATGTTCAACAAATTTAACTACACTCGCAACAAAAAAAGCGTTGATTACTAGCAAATTTACCAGCGAATTTAGCAACACGTGTTATCATCAAATTTATAGACAGATTTATAGGAAAAAATGAAAACTATTTTGTCGTATCAAATTTTTACCGACGAATTTGTTGTTCTGACGATAAAGTCGCTTGTAATAATTGGAAAAAAAATGCAAAACTTGGTGCGGATTAGTAGCCGTAAGATTTATTGGCAGATAAATCCGAGGGTAACTCAATTTAGTATGACGCAGCGTTTTGGTCACCTTTAAAATGTTACCGTCAGATTTATCTATCAGTAAATCCGACGGTAACTAGCCCTAAAATTCAAAGCGCGAACCTCTCCCCCTTTATTCGAATCCCTTTTCTCTACCCTCTCTTCTCCCACTCTCTCTCTCTAACCCTCTTCTCACCGCTCCGTTAGCCCGCCGCCGCCGCTTGTAGCCCTTTCGCCTTCTCCTCTCCGGCTCTCCCCCTCACCAAAACCAGCCCCTTTTTTCATTCTCTCCCTCTCTATTCGTCAGAGCTTCCTCCAGCACTGCCGCGATGTTCCATCAGCAGTGGCTGTCGCAGCTACTGCATCTTCCTCCCCTAGGTTTTTCTTGCTCTGTTCGAAACTAAGGTCCCCTTATCACTCTTTTTCTCTGTTTTAGTTAATTTAGGGTTTAGTTATATGTTAATTTTTAGTTAGTAAGTGGAATTGATTATCATATTTCTGTTTGTTAGATGATTTAGATTAGGATTATGATTTTTCTTATTACTAATTGCTGTTAGTTTATATATAATTCAACATATAGTTATGTTTCTTGAATTTGAATTTGAATTTGTCTGGACTTGATTGATTGATTTTCTGCTGAACTTCTACAATGTGTTGCTGACTGTTGTGTCATTGATACTGATTTATGTGAATTGATGTCGAAAAATACTTGGTTGTGATATTTCTTGTTGTTTGATGCTTTTGCATGCCAAGTGTTCAATTATATGCCTCTAATTTGTGTTTTAGTTGATAATTAGTATTATGCTCAAGTTAGATTTAATTTTTAGTTTTAGCTAGAAGATTTAAGTTGTTAGGATATGTTAGATTTAAAGAATTAAGTTGTACACATTTACTAAGTCAATGTAAGTACATTATTTTTAGAATTATTATAATTCATATGTATAGTTATTGAATAAATCATTTATTTTAAGGCAACAATTAACATTTATTTTTTAAATCTTGGTGAAAGTTAACTTAATTCTCTATATTTTCAAATAAATGTATAATGATTAACGTTACACATAATAATATTTTTTGAGATTTAAATATCAATATATATGATCCTTATAAATGTATACAATAGTAAAAACAAGTTAATATATTCTGCTGGAAATATTATGAATTTAATTGAGTTTTGAATGATGTTGTGGATTGAGGTTGGTTGGATTTGTGGAAATTGTAAAAGTGGATATATATCCAATTTAGAGGAGGTTATGTCAAATTTTTTTAAATAATATAAATATTGAAGGATTTGTATTGTATATATGTTGATTAGTGTTAATTGATGTTCTCTTTGCAGATATGATGACAGGTACTAGAGGTGTCACAAGTCAGTCTCGTGGTCGTGGTAGAGAGAGATTTTCACCGGTACCCCAAGGACTTCTCAGTCATCGCCCTCTATCCCGACTACCTTGTCGATCCCTGTGACGTCACAAGCGGGTACAGCGGACTAGCATTTCATCATGGTCTCGAACTCCAACTATGTGGCTCCTTCTGTTATGCCTCCTCTGACTCCAGTGATAGAAACCGCATTGGGTGATTCCTCTAATGCGTCCCAACCAGATGCCCCTGGCCTCTACCACCATCTGTCATACGGATGAGAATTTGACCTGATGGCATGTAGGCGTGAGTACTATTTAATGTTTTTTATCTGCAATCTATTTTGAATTAGTTAAGTTTTATGTGTCTTTATGTATTTGCTAATCTTAAGTTTTTTATTGATAGGTTTGAAACAAACAACAATGCATGTACACAAGAGATCTCTAATGTGATTAAGTTCATGTACAACAGCCCATGACCGAGCTACACGAAGATCCTTGCTGAGACCAGAGACGATGGTTTTAGAAGTGGGCGGTAAGAACCCAATGTTGCTGAATAAACTGTATTTTATTTTGACTAACTAATGTTGTTGAATTACTGAGGAATTTATATGGGATAGGGAACATGATCTCTTGATCAGCATGATTTACGACCAACGGATAGTTAGGCGACTTCAGAAGATGGTGCAGAACGTTCGTGAGGGGTGCGACCACCTCACGATTTGACTTCATCCAGATATTAAGAAGGAACTGGACATCCATTTTAGTACTGATGAGAGGTTCAAGCGTCATCGTCTGATGAACAGAACTAACAGGGCATCACCGAGGTTGTCGAAGTATACTAGTGGGTAGGTGACTTTCATGAAGACGAAGAGCAAGCTAATATGTAGTTTGTTAATCTTTGTTAATTATTACTTGAATTAATTATTACTTGATTTATTTTATTAGTTGGTTTCAATATGTGTAGTCTAAGTCATTGGAGCGTGAGACGACATTAGCAAAGACCTTCAAGTGTACCCATATGTTGAACGCTAACAAGGAGAGACTTGTTGATAAGTAGTTAGCGGCTCATTATGTAAGTTTCATTTAATTCTAAGTTTGAAATATATTCAGTTTAAAGTCAATTAACTATCATCCTAATCACAAACGTGTATTATACAGAAGGACTACACATAAGGACGATTGGAGGCCGAGACCCAGCAATCTCAGTCGTAGATCCTGATAGGGTTTGGCGCGAGACCGCCTCTAAGCCCTACAAGAATCGCGTCTATGGGTTGGGGTTGTTCTTCGCCAGTGGCCTTTGTACCTCTACATTGGCGGTTTCATCTGCCTCTGCCACCAGCCCTGCCGATTCTGAAGAAGTTGTTGATTTGAGGGAGGAGGTGCAGAAGCTCACACAGAAGCTTCACCAACAAGCTCAGCAGCCTGAGGAGAGGTACAACAAACTTCTTGCACGCGTGGGAGACACTGTTACCATTAGGGCAGCGTTGACAGAGAAGATGGAGCGGCTAGAACGTTTGCAAGACTAGATGACGGTGTACAATGAACAGATGCACGCTAGAGGCAGCGGCGTTACTGGTGGGGCACTGACATCAGCACCTAATCCGCCACCTCAGTAGGGAAAAGACGACGACGATGACGATTATCGGGATTCGTAAGGTTTAGGGCTTTAATTTATTTTATGTCTATTTCATTGTATTTTACTTCTTTGATTTTTATTATATTTAGACAATTGATATTTAATAAAATCATTAGTTGATTTCTGGTATTTAGAATTTATGCACTAATTTTATAAAAAAATTAATTTGACTACTAATTGCGCTAATTGTGAAAAAAATTGAATACCATCGGATTCATTGGCGAAATAATTCAACAGTAAATAAGCGCCACAAAATATAATATGACGCTAAAGTTACCGTAGAAAAATTCAACGATAACCGACCATTTATTTTCAGGTAAAATCTGTTGGTAATTAACGTCAAACGAAATAATCCATCAATAAATATTTTTTGATACCATTTATACCATTAAATATATTCTGACAATAAATCCAATCATAAATAAATTATCAAAATAAATTCTACTATACTTAAGTTTTTATTGTGGTGACTTTATATGAATTATTGTTTCTATTTTGATTTTGATTTTGCATAATTGTATTCACACTTCTCTGAGTCAACGAGCAAACCCCTCTATCTCTCTTTTTCTGCTATCTAATTAAATATTAAGAAAGTCTAGAGACTAGTAATTTTATTAAAATTTGGCCAGCACTTAACCATCAAAAGAGAAGTAAGTAATTTCACATCATTTGATAAAATTTCACACCATCTAATTAAATATTAAGAAAGTCTAGGGACTAGTAATTTTATTAAAATTTGGCCAGCACTTAACCATCAAAAGAGAAGTAAGTAATTTCACATCATTTGATGAAATTTCACACCATTAAAAACACTAATGACAACTAATTTATAACTACAAATCACAAAACTTACTAGCCCCAACACTTCTCTTAAATATTAATTAAAGGCAGAAAAGGTTAGAAGGTTAGTGAGATTTTCTCTGATTTTGTAACACCGCCGTACGTAAAGCAATGAAGGCTTAATGGATTCTCTGCCACCCTACTTCGTCTCTAGCCTAGCTACTCTATTGGTTCCCTTGTCTTTTCCTCTGCAACCGGCGTACACTTTTAATTTTATCAGGGCATGGCAATTGGCAAATGGCAAGTGAACTACTTGGAACTAACTCATTCTCGTTTTGAAGGAACTCATTGTCATTGCACGTTTAACGGAAGATTATTAGTAACACATCAAGTAATAATTTAGAGAGGAGAAAGAGGTAGGTGGTTCAGTTTGTTTGGGACTAGCTAGCTAGCTATACTGTAGTATTGTTTAGTTTCATAGGGAAAATGAAATGGGGTCTTAGGAAAGGAAAGGAACGAAGGCCTCGTCATTTAAGCATTAAGAAACCTGCTATGCTGCTGACAACACCAATTAGTCTCAGAAACGAAACACAGGAAACAAAGATCTTTTTTACTATTACAGAGACTGATGTTTAAATAATATTATAATGCAACTCATTTTGGCAAATATTATTGTTTTGGTTGTCATCAAAAGGAGGTTGAAATAATAATTTAGTGATTAAGAGGAGATATAAATATGTATGTTGTGTTGGGAGATAGAAAGATGGGCCCTGACGCATTCACGTCCACCCTGTTCAAGTGGGATCCGCGCACCATCCTCCCAACTTGTTCTTCCTCACTGATGGAGGGGACCGGGGGGCTGGAGGAGCTGTTCCATGCATACGGGGTGAGGTACTACACGGCGGCGAAGGTGGCAGAGCTAGGGTTCACAGCAAGGACGCTGGTGGACATGAAAGAGGAGGAGCTGGAGCACATGATGAACAGCCTTTCCCAGATCTTCCGTTGGGATCTGCTGGTTGGCGAGCGCTATGGCATCAAAGCTGCCGTCCGAGCTGAGCGTAGACGCATCCAAGACCATCATCAACTTCGAATTGATTCTCTCTCTCAAGAAGGTCCACATCCCTCTCCCTTCATTTCTCTTAACATTAGACCACTGTTCTTGAGATGATAGGTTTAATTTGTTTGAGGAGGCAGGGGTGCAACAACATAAAGAGGCGGTGGGGAGCACGTGGGACGTCAGGAAGAGGATGAGAAGCAGAAGCAAGATGATGAGCGATGAGGAGGAAGAAGAAGAGGAGGAGGAGGAGAGACAGAGAGAGCACCCGTTCATAGTGACGGAGCCTGGGGAAGTGGCGCGTGGCAAGAAGAACGGCCTGGATTACCTATTCCATCTGTATGAGCAATGCCGTGATTTCTTGATCCAAGTCCAGCACATTGCCAAGGAACACGGTCAGAAATGCCCTACCAAGGTACCTACCTACCTACCTACCTACCTAGATACTCTCTGTCTAGGCTTCTAATTTGAGAGGTATGTACTGTGCAGGTGACAAACCAAGTGTTTAGGTTCGCCAAGAAGGCAGGAGCTCACTGCATAAACAAGCCAAAGATGAGACACTACGTTCACTGTTACGCGCTTCACTGCCTCGACAAAGACACCTCCAATCAGCTCAGGAGGCAGTTCAAGGAGACAGGCCAGAACGTTGGGGCATGGAGGCAGGCCTGCTACAACCCTCTCGTTGCCATTGCTGCCCTCCACCACCACGACATTGATTCCATCTTTAACTCTCATCCTTGCCTTTCCATCTGGTACGTTCCCACGAAGCTTCGCCAGCTTTGTCACGCCCACAGGAACAATTCAGCTTCCACTTCCACTTCCACCTCCACCCATCATCATCTTCTCTTCTAGCTATCCAAACTTAATTATCGCTTCTACTACTACTTCTCATCTATTATGTAATGCCCATTAATCCCACTTGTACTTGTACTTGTTCTTCTCTTTCTGTTTCCCATCTCATCTATTCAAGGCGCCTTACTTTTCTTGCTAAGTAAATTAAACGTGTAAATATTTATCATTATGCACACAGTATAGGGCCAGAGGGAGGGGGTTCTTTTTTCGTTTTTAGTTTTTACCCTACTGACACACATGTTGCAACGCAAACACATTTGCCACTTCAACCAAGGACTTGCCCTTAATATCTATGCTCATTGCTCAAAGCCCCAATACTCTAGCTTGTCCAGTCCAATACAATCTTGAATGAGTTTTATACGAGAAGCAAAAATCCAAAAATAGTGTTCTTGAAATACCCAAAGGGCCTTAAACTTAAAGGCTTGACAGTATCCTATTAGGATTAGTTTAACATACTTCATCGTGACCCAACAAAAAAAGCAACAAACAAAAGAAAAACACATACGCACACTTTTGTTAAGGAGTTATTCCCATACTTCATTATTATAATTTATAATAACTCAGAACAACATCTTATTATAATTTAAATGAATACATCTTCAAATAATCTAAGATGATATGATGATGATGATTGATGACGAAGTTGAAAAATTGGGCAAGATATTGACTTTTGAAAGTGAGACTGATGAATAATGGCCGCAAGGTTTGACATTAGAGGAACAGAGACAAACATCCCTCAAATAATAGGCCCAAACAAATCTCGCGACTTAGTGCATCTAAACAAAACCAAAGTCAACCAGCTAGATTGGGGGCCATTGACTTTGTCTTGTACTTCTTTTTGTTAAATACTTGCTACATTTGCATGAGTTTTTCTAAAATCTAAAAAAAGATAACTAGAAATTGTGAATCACAATTTTAATTTTTTAATTTAAAAAATTTATAATTTATAAAATCATGAATCATAATTCTTTTATATACAAATTGATATGTCATCACACTTATGAAATTTTTTATTTTAATTTCATTAGTGTATTAGACAACTTTATCTATCATTTAAAAAATAATTAGCTTAATTACTCTCCTACTTTTAGGTTTTAGGGTCAACTTTCGTTCGTAACCCCTGCTATTAAAATTCATGCATCATTTCGCTGGACAAGAATCACAGAAAGAGAAGGTAAGAATTCATCATTTCCCATTGTGATGTGTAAAGTTCAATCGGCATTTACGTTATAAATAAACGGAGCCAATAGAATATTTATATAATGTGTACAATGGAGGTTTATGGAATATTAGAAATATAATTATTAATTTTAAAAAAAATTAAAGTTACTTGTGAAAATACATAAAAAATTAGTTTGTACTTTTTAAAATTAAAAAATTTAATATTATTTTATATAGTAATCAATGTTTAGATTACGGGTGTACATAAGTCGGGCCATATTGAATTTGGCTTAATCCAGATTCGACCCGAAATATAGGGCCTAATTTTTAAACTCTAAATCGATCTTAGATCCGATGAAACTTACACACCTTCGAACTGGGTGAAAATCGGATAAAAACCAAATCTTTAGCATGTAAAAATCACCTAATCTCCAATCATTATTTTACAATTCATATAGTAAAATTCACTTAAAAAAATATAACAAGAATCAACTATTCTCTAAAATTAAAGCATAACCATAATCAATACTAATATTATCTAATAACATCAAATATTTAAATCAATACAAATAACACAATATTATGCATTAGTCTAAAGTCTTATACATTTTAAACATAAAACATTAACTTGTAATCTTATAATGACTAATAACACAAAATATTAAGGTTTACAATATTTAAATTCCACATAAAAATAGCCATCATCCATCACTAATAAGACAAAATATTAATTGTGTATGATGATCGGGTCACCGGGCCGAGTTCGGGTGACCCTGACCCAACCCGAAATAATGACCGGATCTATTTTTGAGACCCTTATCCGACCCTAAACCCGATAAAATCATACTAAATTAGCTCATAAAATGTTCGGGACTGAACCAAGTCTTCGGACCGGATCGAGCCATGTACACCCCTAGTTTTGATTTATCCTTAAATAAATTATTAATACCAAATTTTATTCGTTCATGATTAATTTTTTATATTTATATTTATTATTTATTATTGTTTATATTTATTAAAAATTATTTTAAATTTAGATTATCAAATATAAGTTCTATATTTTAAAAAAAGTTCTCTTTTAAAAATTAATTTAATTTTTTTTTTTTTTACCGTAACTATTATTGTGGCCTCTTTAATTTGCCAATTCATTGTTAACGGGGTCACTGGTCAATGGTCACAGTCTGGGTTCTAAATTTGACGCGTTGACTTGAATGAACATCCACATTATCGCTCTCAGAATGATACGGACACATGCAGAAACGACTCATTCCACAGTCAAACACTCAAACATACAGGGACAGGAGACTCCATCCATATTCCATAACGAGATTATATTATTCAAATAAATTACAACCAAATAAATAAAACTGCATTCATTCGAAGTTTGTTGAGTCAACTAACCTTTTCTCTACAACCTGGGTGCTATATAACGTTTCGAGTTTGGACAGATTACGTTAGTCACAAATTAATCAAATGCGCACGGAAGTGATCAAAAATTAACCCACCCGCCGATATTGCACGCTGACGCACCTAATGTCTAGAGGTTAAAATCCACGCATATCTACAATGTTTATACAAATTCGATCTTAAAATTATAGATATTGATTCGATTTTTTTTGGTGACTAGATATTGATTCGATTTGTAAGGTTATTGAATCCTACCTGATATATATACCGCAAAGTTATCGGATCCGATCTGATCCGCATATTACTAGGATCGGATTGTGGATTTCATGTAGGTATCCGCATATCCGCGGATCTGCAAAAATAAATAAATGAATAAGTAAATATTATTTTTATGTTTTATTTCAACTAATAATTATCATATATACTATGTTATTTTATTTTTATTTTTAAAAAAAATATATTTAATAATATTTTAAGAATAAAAAAATATTATTGATATTTTTTTAATAAAAATAAGTTTTTTAAAATATTTTTATATTTATGCAGATTGCATTAAAATTTTAGACATATTCAATCTGATCGTGTTCGCCACAAACTAATTCACTAATTAACTATTATTTTTATTTTCATATAAAATAGTTAAATAGAGTTCTGCCTGGTGTATTAATCAGATGCAATTAAATAGATAAAAGTATTTTTTAAAAAAATTATTTCGATAAATAATCAATATAACTCGATTTTTTCTATGGCCGTTCAACTTTTCATCTTAAAATATCCAAAGGTAGCCACAGTCGCATGCATGCATCTTTTTCTAGATTGTTGGATGATGAGATCATTAATGAAAGGAAAGCCAAAGATTATTAAGACGCGGTTTCGGGGTCAGAATTATCGCTTGTGTTCAAACCTCCAGCTTCATACATACATGCACATGCACCCTTATTATATTATTGCCGTATAATTGTAATAACATATATGTTGTTTGTTGCTTTTAAGACACCAATGTAGAACCTATAATATATTCTCCTTAATTACCTTTACCTGTTTTCATCCACTTTCATGGCCGATCAACTATACTCGTCATCTGTTCTTTCCATTTCTTTTCTTAGTCCGCTTCCAAACTTTGGAACTTGAAGCAAGCTTTTATAAGGTACTCTCAATTCTTTCTCTCATAAAATATTTCTACCTCGCAAGTTAGTATATATTTATATATTGGTTTTGATGATGGAAATTTGGTACACTAGAATTTCTTTACATGTAATCATGAAGAGTTGCATGGGGAATAATGGTGAAAGACGGACTTAGGTTAGGAGAAAACATAGGGTTGGATATAATAAAATTGCCACTACACTCAATTTTGTTGGTGTAAAAATGATACCTAAAAATTATTATATAATTTAGCATATTTGATTAAAATATTTAATATATATGTTTATATTTTAGTTGTTAGAGAATTATATAAAATGTCATGTCATCATTCATTTTTTTATATTGAATCAACAAAAATTGTTTTATTTTTAAGTAAGATGTGAAAATAAATTTATTTTCTGAGTTTTACATTCAGTTTAATTAAAAAAATTGTTAATATATATTAAATTATAAAATATAAATTAAAAATAAATTAAATAACACATATTTATATTAAAAAAAAATGATAACTAATTTTAATATATTTATAGCACCTTTGAAAATATATAACAAATCTCTAGCATTACTCGAATTTAGGTCAGATACACATCTTATTAAAAATTTTAATTATTAAACCATATCATTTAGTGGCATGCTTCATCCTGACTTCTTTTTGTAGCAATGGGTTACACGGCTCTTCAAACAAACATTTCATTAACATATAGTGTGCCCCATATATATAAATACTATAATGAAAATCTTAAGAAATGAATGCATATATAGTTGACGATAAAAATTAACGACAAAAAGAGAAAACCTTGGGCGTACCATCCAAGTCATCACTGTCCAATTAATTCATAGGAGGAGACTTAGAAGAAGAACCTCCAAATTGCATAGAAAATCCAGAAGATGAAGACGAAGACGAAGACAAAGAGGAAGAAACAAACATATTTTTATGATTCCCATACAAATGAGGAAAAGCATAATTGAAATTGTTGTTGTTACTCTCACTACTGCCAGAAAATTGTGAAGCTGAAGCATGAGAAATTGTGGTAGTAGTACTAGGTACTTGTTGACCATTGTTATTGCCAATTTCCGGTTCTGGAGGACGGTTAGTGAGGTAACCGAATTCACGAGTGAGATGAACCCTTTCTGGAAAGTTGAGCTTAGCTTTGCTTCCTTTGAATCTAAGAGCGGCTTCGTCATAAGCAAGTGCAGCTTCCTCGGCAGTTTCGAAAGTTCCAAGCCAAACCCTTGCTGCCTTCTTCGGATCTCGAATCTCCGCGGCCCATTTCCCCCATGGCCGGTGCCTAACCCCTCTGTAGTGTCTTCTTACCATTGCTATATACACATACATATTTATATATGTATTATTATATTAAGAGCCAAAGAGGACGTTTGATCTTCTTTTTTTCTTGGAATAAACTATCAAAAAAATCTCTAAATTATCAATTAATAAATGATATTTATACTTAGCAAATTATTTATGCATTTAATTTAAGATGATCAATTAATAAACTATTTAATAATTCAAAAACATTTTTTGAGGATTTATCCTTTATTTTGAGTACAAAAGAAGCAATATAAACCTTTTCTTAAAAAAATGCAATATATATTTTGATGCGACACAGACGAACTCAATATACAGCTCCTTTGTGTCTACACCATCATAATCTCTTTTACACCTACCACTATTAGTAATTAAAGAAAAAAAAAATAAAAACTTCAAGCCGATCTCACCTCCCCAACTCCTTTCTTTTTACACTCTCTTTTGTCCCCAATAAATAATTAATAAATACGGTGTATGTAGAAATCATACAGTGATTCAGATAAGTAAAATTAAACATTCTTTTCCTCTTTAAGAAAAAAGACAAATATTACACTACTTTTTAAAAAAAAATTAGCCTGGATGAACAAGGTTACTAATCTAAGCAACACAATTTTAAGTTTTGTATTGTTTAAAATATATATCGGGCTGGAAACATTTAATTAATAATAACATCAGGAGATAGATATAAGAAAAGGAGAGGCTTTCTTTCTCTTACTTTTGTTTTTCCTTCTATTTTTTCGTCTCCAAAATGAAAGGTCTAGCTAAAAGGAAGAGAGAAATTTGGTGTACATATAAAGTGAAAGACATAAGACCTTGAAAACAAACCAACCTATTATTATTTAAACAAGATAAAACCTAATTAAAAGACCCACTTATGTTGTGAAGGTCACACCACATATAAATTTCTTAGAGGATGATAATCTTCTTTATAAATCAAAATCGATTTTGATAGAGAGATTTAGAAGCTCTCTAAAAGACCGCATTAGTTAGTTTATAAATCAATTTCAGGTTTGACCCAACAAGATCAGAGAGAAGCGAAGTTAAAGAACAACGCGAACACAAGGGAGAAGAAATGAAGACCTAAAACTAAATAATAAACCCTAAGTGCTGAAATTAAATCATTATACCTTGATCTTGCATTATAGATGGTGATTGAGATTGTTGATTGTTGTCCATAGAAGTGGAGGAGTGAGATATTTGTTGATGATGATGCGGTGGATTGCCACCAATGACTTGAACAAGAGCTGATACCACCGCCGACGTGTCTTGCTGGGAACGTTCAGAGTAAATCGGGAACACGTGCTCCTTCTCCTCTTTCTCTTCTTCTTCTTTTTCTTCAAAGGGAAATGGCCTCTTTCCATGTTTTCGATCCACTTTTAGAATGAAACTGAGCTTAGTTACGTGAAAACGCGGTGAAGCTTAGCTTGTTAACTTCTGCGTTCTGTAATGATGGAAGATTCTATCTGTGTTTTACGAGTACATGCCATTCCATCGTTGTTGATAAACCATCATGAGGTGACTGAGATAATTATTCAGAGATAAGAGATGACTATTCAATCTAACAACACTACTATGTGGATGCCATATGTTGGAGATCGAGGAGAAGAAGAAATTAGGGTTTTGCTTCTATGACTTATGGAGTGAAGTAGAAAAGAATAAAGGGCCCTAAAAGTCCTCTTGTTCCCAGTTCTTTTGTTATTTCTTTTAACTAAAATATCAGTTTCAATTTTAAATTCGTACAAATTATACTCATTTCTTGAGTAAATTATTTACCAATCTATCTATATATACGCTTTTTTAAAAGAGCGGCAATGCAAGAATTTTGGATATGATGATATCACTTTACGCATGTCGCATGCCTTCATATTTTAATGACCAAAAGTAGTGTTTAAATGTTAAAATCAACTATTAAAATTAGTTTTTTTTTTAAAGATAGGTAGATTTAAATTTGTATATTTTAAATGAATATAAGGAGATTATGTTATTTGAGCTATAATTCTTTGACAATTATTAAAATTAGTTATTATGTATTTATACGTGGTGTTTAATTTATTTTTAATATATATTTTATATTTTAATATATATTATGCATTTTATATAATTATATAATTATATTCGTTTTTTTTATACCTATTCACGCGATTAATATAAAAAATTATTTTTATTGATATTAGATGCATATGTAAAACTACTTTATAATTAGATCAAAATTAATTTTTTTTTAGAGAAAGTATAGGGAGCCAATGGCCTAAGCGTACAATATGTACAATGGAGGTTTAGGAAGTATTAAAGATCTGACCATTAGTGTTACATTGTCCTATCAGGTTATGCTTTTGGGATGAGTGGATTCATTACATGATATTAGAGTTCTAGATCCGAAAGGTTAAGGATTCGATCCTTGGTGAACTTCAAAATCAACTTAAATTTTTGGGAGATGTTTATTATCCCTGTATCTGGATGGTTATTCTGAATAGTATGACTGATGTTCATTTTATTCATAGACCAAAGATTTAACCCTTTGTACACCTTGTACGCTTAGCACTACCCTTTTTTTATTATTAAAAAGTCATGTCTCCTCCCAACCGAGGAGGACATTCCTCTGCTTTACTCCCTTGTTTATTGAAATCATCTAAACAAAGTCGGAAAAAAAAAAGGAAAAGGAAAATTATCTTAAAAATATTAATAATAATTACTTTTTCCCTCCGTCCCACGTCCAACACATAGTATTACTTTGAAATAAAATTACAATAAACCTTTTTGTTTGGAATATGTGAAAACAAATACATAACTAAATTATTCAAACAAATTCGTAGTTATCAAACTCTAATTCTCATGCTACTTATATTAAGGATACGGTCATGATTATCTTTATAGATAACATGTATATTGTCATCTACTTTAATTTTCTAATATAATGTTAGTCAAAATAATAATTATCTTAGATTCTAATGAAGAGGTCTTAAATTCAAGTTTTAGAATTATTTTGCATGAAAAGAATGGTCCATTGTAATATTTGGTTTGTTATTTAAGTTCATGGTCTATGACTAAATATTTATAGTCAAATTTAGTGACTATTCTCTCAGCAGATATTCAGGTATTTTGATAGATAGTATAACTAGTTAGAAGATTCTTTTTCTAATTAACTCTTTGGATATAAAAATTAAGCAAACAAAGAATTATAACCTAAATTACTAAACAATTTTATTTTAGATGAATATTAGAGAATCATCATAATTTATTATTTTTTATTATCAGTTAATTGTCAATATTTAAAAGAAAGGAATAAACTTAATAAAATATATTGTTGAATTATTAAATTAAAGAAATTGAATTAATAACTAAATTATGATTAAAAAATAATATTTTAATAATTTTTTAGTATTTTATTTTATTTTATTTTGGCCTAAAACAATTTTATTTTCGAAAAATGGGTATGACCTGGAAGCGGAGAAAAAGTGACAATCCATACCGAGTTACGTTCACAATCCCAATCCTCAGTTGCTAGATATAAATAATTCGTTGGGCCTCCCCTTTACTTAGTATTTTTTAACAGTTAGTTCTTGACGCGGTAATCGTATGTTTAATTGGTCCGAAACCCGATTCTTAGCATTTTTTAATTAGTGTTAGAAGTTAAACGATCTTTTGCGCAAAGAAACACGGGATAACTAAATAAGGTGTATTTAAAGTTTAAACTACTATACCACATTACCACCCCATATTTATTTTCTTTTGAGGGGCATATGAGGATGTTGACCTCTCTGAGCTAAGCTCTATGTTTGACTTTTGACTATAGTTGTATGCAGCATACTTGAATCCATACTGATGAGTGATGAGGAGCTTGTTTGTTTCAACCAAGGTAGAACTCAATCACGTGGAGAAGTAACTAACTTTTTTGCTTTAAAAAGTTGAATCAAAATTTCTCCGGGTGGAAACCCATTCCACCTTTGATTCTTTGAGCAACGCTGTCCCTTTTGGATATGTAAACAAAATCACCATTCGATAATTTCATAATGGCTACATCTTTTCAAAAATGAATCAGCTTGGCATCGAAAACATGTACCAACAAAATTTAGGTTAAAGGACTCTAATTACAGTAAAAGTAAAACTAAAAAACGGGCAGACGCAACAAACCAACACAAAACAGGCTTTCTTCGTCTTCCAACATATCTACAAGGTGTAGTTTTTACTTTTCAGAGATGAATTGATGAAATGATCTAACTTGCATCAAAGTATCAATTCACAAATATTTTCACTTATTGGATTTCAACGTTCACTGAACGACTAAAATTTTCCCCAGAGCTTGAAGATAACAAACTCCAATTTGTAGTTCTGAACGAACCTGCCACAAAACCCACAAAGCATGAGTACAAGAAGGAAAGGAAATCCTACCCATAAAGCTCGCTCAGACAGATACCAATCTTAGATAAATGCAGTTGGCTAGCAAACCCTTCTTGACCTTCAATTAAATGAGCATTCAGCACAAAGCGCGAGTTTGCACCCTTTAGCCAAATTTCAATTTAATATACTGTGAGGGCCTTGAAATGGCACAACGATCAATGGATAGAACGTTTTACTATGTAGTTTGAAAATGGTTCCCCTTTACATGCCTTAGAGAGTCGGTTGGATATTCCTGTTTCTCATGTACGATAAAAATTGAGTAGGTAATTCTGCTAGAAGTGCTTGAACTACTGAAATTTCTCCACCTGCAATGGGAAGATTGCAAAGACTTTTGAGTTAGAAGGTAATAGGATGGAGTTACATCATAATATGCAAACTGATACCTACTTTGAACATCTCGAAATGGAACAAACTGGACTATATCACGTGAAGCAACACGTCCGAATGAACTTTCGAGTCTCTCTCCCTTGTCAGCATCTAAAATCTATTCAAAGGAGTAGCAAAACTAAAAAACCAATTGTGGTATACTGATCACACAGTTCCCATGAGGAACAGTAATGTATAAAAAGCCAACATGTTTTCATACCTCCATTTCTTTGAAATCAGCTCCTCCAACTCCAACGATAAGGATTGATAATGGTAGGTCAGAGGCTTTAACAAGGGCATCTTTTGTTTCTTGGAGATCTGTCACCACTCCATCCTAGTGATGTCAATTAAATGTCAGCATCAGCGGTGGAAAAGCAAGATGATGCAAAAAATCATCACAGGCTTAGAAGTCACGACAAAGAAAAATTTTTTCTCATATGCAACACAGATATAGAGTGATTAGCTCTGCTATGATTATATGGCTGAATCACGGCGCATGTCGGAAAGAGACATAGAAGAAAAAAGACTACAGGAGGAGTAAATTGCAGCTACATAGTTCTAGAGAGAAATAAAAAATTTCTAATTCTTATTTCTTACTGTGATTATCAACAAAACAAAATACTTTCTTGCACCAGTTGCTACAGATTGGCTGGCAATAAGTGCAGCATTGCTTATGACAGGTCCAAAAAGA
Source organism: Arachis duranensis (assembly GCF_000817695.3). NCBI lineage: Eukaryota > Viridiplantae > Streptophyta > Magnoliopsida > Fabales > Fabaceae > Arachis > Arachis duranensis. The sequence goes on along the minus strand of NC_029774.3, from coordinate 109,532,951 downwards.
GTTGGTCCCGCAAGAGAAACATTAAGCAGGGCACTTGTGTATGCCATCATAATTCCTTGGATCCCTTCCACCTGTTAAACACAACTTCAATCACTGGAACTATTTTATGATAAGTGAAAACAAAAGCAAGAACAGGTGTAGCATATCTACCTCACAATAGTGACTGCTTCCATTGAGGTTAAAACAATGGGAAACAGGACCATCAATTGGTCGGGCACCAAATCCCCATGTAGGAAATCGTTTGTCTGAATCATAAAACTGTAGCACCTCTCCAACCTCAACAATTGCCTAGAAATAAAGTTGTGACAAGTTCAAGACAAGGATGGCTGGAAAAACAAATGATTCAAACTAAAGATCATTTCTCAGTTCTCACCTTCTGGTATGCATTTGGCCGTCCTGAAGGATCAATATAATGCAAAGAATCTGGAAGGCGTGGATTCCCATTTGAAGCTGATAAACCAGGAGGTTAGTTATATTTGATTAAGAATGCATAAACCTTTGTCATCCAGGTATATCTAAGGCCCCTCATGTTGACAACTACAGAAATCTAGAAATTAATAAGGTACACTTCATTTGAGGATATGAGCTGTACCTGTAAAATCAATGGCCACCATGAAGTTCAATTCAAAACCCGCAGACAAGTAATCAAGGAAACTATATTGGACACTTTCAGAAAATTTGTCCAGATATACCCGGCTCTTTAATACCTGTATTATAGAAAAATATGTTTTATACTTTTTAGAGAAAGAAAGAAGGATTCATGACACAAATAAACTTTATAATAAAACCTTGTTATGAGAATTATGACCACCACCAGTAGGCAAAAATAAAGTTTCCCCTTGACCACTAGCATGAAGCTTCTCCAACTCTGCCAAAGACTTTTGCACTTTTCTGATAAAACAAAGAAGCATTTCAGCCTAGAAAGTATATTGATAGACAAAGGAACAAACAGACGAAGGAAATTAAAAAGTAACCGCCAATTACCCTATCAAATCATGTTTGCCATTGGTATTGAAGTTATAACACTCTAGTATCAAAGGATTGTCCTGTATATAATAAAAACGAAAAAATGAGAGAGCTTCCACTGTGTCTAAATCATGAAGTTCAACATATTATTTCATATATAATCTCATAAAACATGGCCATATTTCCATACTTTTATAGTTTTACGGAAAGAATAAATTAAGAGGGTGATCCTTGTACCTTGCCTCCTACTTGTTGAATGTTTAAGAACACTGGCTTCCACTGTGGGCTGAGATCATTCTTTATAACTTCTGTTTTACAAATTGGAATATGGGTACCACCTTCCACAAGTTTTGATATTATCAAAAAGGGATCCTACAAGACAAAACAAAACCATGTCTTATTTTATACAATAACTGGCTTTCCATATAACACCTAGCAAGAAAAGGAAAAACTAAGACATACACTTTTTGAGAAGAGATCCCTATTTTCCAAATCTGAGCACCTAAATATCATCTCTACGGTAGTCTTTGAGCCAACACATTCCTCTGCATGCACCAAGAGCTTCCCGCAATTTTGGGAATGCATAGATCTGATAGGATCTTCTCTACGTAGCTCTAATGCCAATGATCGATCAGACTTTATAATTATCTGCAGATGCCATACTGTCACTGTTGATGGGAAGAGTTCTTGGGAAGATAATTTATTTTCAGAAATGAATAAGGCGCTAGTGCATCATAATTTGAGTATGCATTAAGAAATTCTTGTCTTTTCTGAAAAACTTTCAATATGCTTGGCAGTTACCTAGTAAGCTATTAACTCAAAGACTGAGATGGTAAGCACTTTCAAACAGCATATATTGGGATTTGGGAAAAAAGTAATAAATGTGAGATAGTGAGAAGCCATGAAGATACAGCTTAACTGAGAGTATAATGAAATTTTTATTTACTTGTCAGATATCAGACCACAAAAACTTGAACAGCCACAATAGCCTGAAAGATTTCCACATTACCTCCGATAATGCACAAGTTGCCTCACCTAGAAATTGTTGCTCTTCTAGCTTAAGCATCTGCATAAGTCAATCAAAACTTACAAATATGGACTTTTATGCTTTATCAACTTGTTATCACATCTAATGAAAGAGAAAGTAAAAAGTTCCCCATAGCAAATTAATGTATAGTTTTGGAAATAACTAGGAATATATTGTTTCACAACCTTATGAAGAGATTGTGCAGAATGTCAACCAATAAAGAAAAAACTTAAGCAGGTTCAGTTGTATACATAGAATCATAAAGAAGTAACAAAACAGTAAAATTCACAATCCTATTAAGAAAGGGTTACACTTTAGAATATAACATGTAAAATTATCTTTATTAAATAGCCACTTGAACTTAAAGTTAAAGGAAAAAGGGTGACTTCAAGAGTCTCCAAGGTAAACACTATACCTTCACATCCAAATTGTGAAACTGAGTATCAATGTCGTACACTCGAAACCTGTGATAAAAAATATTTTACAGAATGATTCTTAGTGAAAAAACAAAATGCTAGTGTGCCTTGTTAGAAGTATAAATATAAGCATTTAACTTACACTAAAAACTGAACAACCTCGAAATGATACATGATTAAGTGTTTAGTAATCCACTTAGGATCCAAAGAATTCAGAACTACTTCAGTACGGCCGATTTCCTCAAGTGCTCCATGTTTCCCTCTTGTATAAAGAACCATCATTGGATCACTCTACAGCAAATAACAGCCACACAAACAGTCAACGGTGACCGTATTTACCATCACAACAATTTTGCAGGAAAAGATAACAATCCAAAACCAGAATGAAATAACAATGGCCTGGCCTCATTTTCATTATAAAATATATATAGTTTCAATGCAACGTCACCATAATCAAATAGTCCTGCACAATTGCCTAAAATGAATTATGGATTTGGAATAATTTCGTGGTTTGTTTGTTTGTTTTGCTTTTTAAAAAAAAAGACCGCGAGCTCGTTACAGAAAAGAAGAGATAATTCTGGTCTTGCAACACTGAAATTGACATTCATCAACTGAACTACATGAAACTGAAGCTGAAAGAAATACAGAACAAAGATATAAACGACGGTGGATGCACGAAACGACGAACCTTCGAGAGAAAATCTCGATCACGCAAGCCGGAAGCAGAAAACGACAGCTGCCAGCAAAACGACAAAGAAACGTTACCATAAGAGAAGTTAGTTAGGTAAGAGT
>NC_029774.3:109500778-109529733 GCF_000817695.3 Arachis duranensis | reverse complement strand
GGAAGTTGTCAACAGCGTCGTTGGGAGCGTCGATGGCGTTGAGGAGGCCTCGGGCAGTTCCCCCGATGGCAGCACGGCCACCGGGGACGTCGGAGAAGCAGTTTCCCATCGGAGACTGAAATTGAATTGAACAATGAATGAATGGAATAATCCTAATCCTGTTGCTGTTCCTTGTTTATCTACTTTGTTAGTTGCCACTTGCCAATCAAATAAATATCTATGAACTTTGTTAGCTTCTTCCTCGGTTATTTCCAGAACCCTTCCTCACTCCTCAGTGGCAGTGCTCGCTTTGGACTTTACATTATATAAAGCTGTGGGGGTACCAAAACGCGGTTTTGTTATTTATGTCTGCTTTACCTTCCTTGGAAAAGAATAAGAATTTTCACAAGCGAAGACTTCAAATTATTAGTAAAAGACTTCATATTTTCATTTCCATTGATTCCTATCTTTTTGTCGCTCTCTTTGCTCTTTTGAAAGATGATGAAGATCTAGAGAGTTGTCCGTGCCACTAAATATGTAACATTCAGATGGAGCTTAATTAAATGAAGAGTAATACCCCAAATAGGTCCCCAAAGATTTAGCGATCTGACAGATTTGTCCCCCAGAAAAATTAACTAGATTCTAAGTCCCTAAAATTACTAGATATATGCCATATAGGTTCCTAAGCCAGGTTGAACCGGTTAACATGACACTCTCTCTCCTACGTGGAGGTTATAGGTGTGACGTGTCAGGTAAAGCAACACGTGTCACGTTCAGGACAGATTAGTCCCTGAACACGTGGCTAAAACGACGTCGTTTTGGGACAACGCCAAACGACACCGTTTTGAGGGGACAGATTCGTCCCTACCTTTGTTCTCTGGTTCTCGAAACTTTGACTTTCTAAAGTCAAATAGGTCCCCAAAAATTTTGTTATAAGTCAAAAAGGTCCCTGAATTTATAGTATATATATCAAATTGGTCCCTTCGAATTAAGTAACTAGAACCATAATTAGAATCAAATCATGATGAAATTATCCAAAGTATGTCAAAATATGCAGTCTCAAGCACATGAAATGGCAGATCTCAAGTATAATTACAGTCAGACAATTAGAAGTGGGATCATACTAATACATTGCCTTGTGGTCATGGTAACCCAAGTTCAAGAAAAATTTCTATAGGTCAAAGAAACAGATGAAGTCAATGTCCACTGGGAGAAATTTTTTTACTTCTCCATTAATGTACACAAGTACCCCTTTGTTGTCTCAAACAAAACTTTTACTACGGTAAAATACAGGTACCATGTCTTTACTCATCTTAATACCAAAAAATAAAACTCTGTCACAAGTTAACCAAGCAACCAACACAATACAACAACATCGTAATAGAATAAAAAATTCAAATACCTACATTGTTTTTGTTATTATCAAATATCTATCTATAACCACTTCACATCTCTCATTTAAGCTACACCTACAACAAACTGTCTTTGATCTACTCTAAACATACATCACATGCACGTTCATCATATTTCACTCTTTATTGCCAATTTAATACAGCAAAAACCAACTTAACTTATCTCGAATAATGGCGATATGCACGACACACCACCACCAAGCAATTTCTGTTCACACTTCACACTATCAAAGCACCATTACAAACTTGGATAAACGTTAATGGAGGTGAAGAATATGAAGGGTTAGGTCGTAAAATCTATGTGAGGGTTTGGGATACTTGTAATTTTACAAAGAGAAAGGGAGAGGATACGTTTTTGATACAAGGTACCTATTGACAAATTCTAATTGTTTGACTGTAATTATACTTGAGATCTACCATTTCATGCGCTTGAGCCTATATATTTTGACATACTTTGGATAATTTCATCATGATTTTATTCTAATTATGGTTCTAGTTGCTTAATTCGAGGGGACCAATTTGATATATATAATATAAATTTAGGGATCTTTTTGACTTATAACAAAATTTTTGGGGACCTATTTGACTTTAGAAAGTCGAAGTTTCGAGAACCAGGGAACAAAGGTGGGGACAAATCTGCCCCTCAAAACGGCGTCGTTTGGCATTGTCCCAAAACGACGTCGTTTTAGCCACGTGTTCAGGGACTAATCTGTCCTGAGCGTGACACATGTTGCTTTACCTGACACGTCACACCTATAACCTCCACGTAGGAGAGAGAGTGTCATATTAACCGGTTCAACCTGGCTTGGGGACCTATATGGCATATATCTAGTAATCTTAGGGACCTGGGACCTAGTTAATTTTTCTGGGGGACAAATCTGTCGGACTGCCAAATCTTTGGGGACCTATTTGGGATATTACTCTTAAATGAAATAAAAATATATAGCCGGCGTTTAATAGTATAATACCTAGAAAAAACAGTTAAAAAATGTTGAAATAAAAGTAATAGACTTATTTTAAAGAGCTTTTGAAATAAAAAGTTAAATAAGTTGTTTTAAAAAAAGAGTTTAAAGTATAAAGACTTTTATTAATAGGTATTTATAAATAAGTTATTTATTATTTGAATTTTTAGTTATAAAATTATTTATTTTAAAGTTGTAGAGTTTGAATAAATAATTCAAAAAATAAATTTTTTTTTTACACAAGAAAATGAATATTAAAATAACCATGATAACAAATAATTTTTAATATTAAATATTAATTTTACATAACCTAATCACTAAGATTACAATCCATTAAGTAATTGATTCTTTATTTGTTCTCTTATTAGTTCCATTTTTCTAGCGCTTTCAGTATTCGGATCTTCTTCATCTAATATCATTAGAAACTGATTCTTCTACTTCACTTTCACCCATAATCGTATTCTTGTATGTGGTGAATAGTAATAAAATTCTAATTCACAATCATCTTGATGGCAATGCCAAAGAAATTATTATGTAGTTAATGTTTGCTATGATTGGTAGGTGAAAATAAAAAACAAATATAAAAGTGACTTTGCCATTTTCGTTAAAGAAATCGGTAGGGAGGCATATAGATCGGAGTGTGTTCATAATGATGGGGTGTGGAGAAAGATGTAGCCGAGATTCATAGGGCTGTTTAGATGTGTTGGATAATGTAATTAGAAAGAATTTAATGTCAGTGTGGAAGCCACCGTTGAGAGAGTCAGACGCGACGATAGAAGTGGTGCTAAAGACACAAGGGAAGATGAAACAAAGGGTACAATGGTAATTTCAGAGGAAGATTTAAATGAATAGGAAGAAGATATTTTAAATTTGAGAAGGAAAAATTATGCATTGAAAGGAGTTAAAAGAGGAACTAATTTGGTGGAATCTTTAAATTTAAATGATGATGCAGTTTCAAATCGTATGATATCATGGTGTTATTATTATTATAATAATAATAATAATAATAATAATAATAATAATAATAATAATAATAATAATAATAATAATAATAGAGTATATATTCATTTTGGTCCTCAAAGAATTTCAGATTGGACACTTTAGTCCCCAACTAAAATTAATTACTCGATTGATCCCTAACAATTAACTCCGTCAGTCACTTAGGTCCTTTACTCCGTTAATTTTAACGGAGGACAAAATAGTCCCTGACAACTCTAATAGGAGACAAAATGGTCCATGATCTCCTCTATTTGGAAATAACACTGTTCTCTTCCAATTTCCATCATATCTCGCATAATACTAACAGTCTAACACTGTAACTTCAAACTACACAATGCACACTCTATAAATTTAATGTTCACAAGAAAAAAAATTCTCAACTTATTCTCAACCAATTTATACTCAAGAAACTAACGCCTATGTCTCTCAACTAATTGTCGTCTTTGATGGATCCCATGAATCTAGACAGCAAGTCTGATTTGTTAAGACTCGTCGTTGTTGTTGCCATCTGCCTCCTCCTCTACCCTAACATCTCCATGACAATATTGTCCACCACTCTGATCGTTTCCTTCAGCTTCTTTTCCGAACCAATGTTCAGTAATCGTTTCAGTTTCCATATAAGCGACAACGACGACATTGCTCGTTGTAATAGCTTGGATGCGAGGTCGAAGCTGTCTGCCAACTTGGACTCCGAAAAAGAAGGAATGAAGCACTCAGTGTCTATTTCAAATGAGAATTTGCATATGATGTCGAAGGAGAATCTTCTCATGATGTCCTGATGTCTAACAATCTATATTGCTTGTCAGAGAGTGGAGAAAAGTGTGCTCTTGGAATAGTTGTAGAACTTGGTCTTGAGGATATCATGGACGTTGTCAGGGTTGGAGGTGATGTTATCAAAGACATGAAAGTAGATGCTTTTGGTGGGTGAAGTGCAGAGGAGGTGGATGTACCAGTCACAAGGATTTAAGAAGTGTGTGATCCATGACATGTTGAGGTAGGTGCGACACGTGTGACAATTACACCATGGCTTAATCTTGGAGCTAAAGAGGAGGAAGGAAAAGATGGAAAAAAAGACTATGAAGGTGAAGAAGGAGAGTATGAATGTTAGTGTTATGCGAGATATGATAAAAACTGGGGAAGAACAGTGTCGTTTTCGAATAAAGGGGTCAGGGATCATTTTGTCCCTTGTTAGAGTTGTCAGGGATCATTTTGTCCCATGTTAGAGTTTTCAGGGACCATTTTGTCTTTTGTTAGAGTTAACGGAGCCAAAGACCTAAGTGACTGACGGAATTAATTGTTAAGGACCAATCGAGTAATTAATTTTAGTTAAGGACTAAAATGTCTAGTTTAAAATTCTTTAAGGATCAAAATGAGTATATACTCATAATAATAATAAGAGTAATGTAAATCAATACATGTTAAATAGCAATAATGATGATATGAGCGTAAGGGAGGATTTTTGGTCCAATGTGTTATGTCACAAGAGTATAAGGGTGAGTAGTATGACTTTGGGCCAAACAAAAGGAGGTCAAAAGAGGAATGGACTGATTGGAACTTCTAAAACCCAAGTTAAAGGAAGACCATGTGATGTGATGGATCGGGTTTATGAGGAGGCTGAATGTGAATTTGATGTAGCTCCAACCAAATGCAAGAAGGTGTGGAACGAACCCAATGAAGGTGATGTTGTATGTGCGGGTTCGAAAGACCATGACGAAGTGATCCACGATGCTAATAAGGGCAATCCCAATGAGGATGGATATACAAGAGTAACAAACGGGAAGGCGGGGACTCATGGAGTAAGGAGTGACGCTAAGGATCGAGTTCAACTTGCGATGCCGTTGAAAGGTGTCGATAGGTGCGGGTGTGATGTTCTTATGAAGAAAGATAACACAGAGACTAAAAGAGTAAGATGTTCTTATGAAGAAAGATAATACAGAGACTAAAAGAGTAAGAAGAGAAGAACTAGAAGGTACTAAAATAGAGTCTTCCATAGATATTGACAGTGGTCAAGAATGTGGGGAGAATTTGATGATGAAGGGGTACGGTGGAAGGAGAGTGAAGCTGCTACAGAGGAATGAGTATGAGAATGAAGTTAATGAGGCTATTGAATGTGGAGTGGACCATGAAGTGAATGATGTTGGTGATGATTGTGGCAGTGAAAGCATGCGGGGCCTGAATGCCGTTAGAAGACACTGACGATGCGGAAGATGCAGAAAAAGATTTGGATGACTCTGATTTAGATGCAAACAGTGACACTAAAATAGAAGAAAAGCAAACGTCTTGGGAGGACAATATGAAAGAAAATAGGAAAACATGGAAACTAGCAGTTGAGTCAAGAGCAATCCAACTTGATGAAGAAGATAATATCATGGCAATTTTACAAGAGCAAAACGAAGCACTGGCATTAAAGAGGAGACAGGCAAAGCAAAAGGAAAAAGCAAGGAGATGCAAGCCAAAAAATCGAAAACAGGTGTGTAAAAAGAATTTAAATAATTTTTAGTTCTTGAAATGTTAGGAGGTTATGGAGGGTAGGAAAGTTGTCTATGGTGAAAAATTTTAAAAGTAAATATAGATTGAATTTGATGGGTTTAATTGAGACTAAAAAAGAGGTGGTGAAAAAATTTGACGTGATAAGGATTTGGGAGAATGATGGAGTGGGTTGGGAATTTTGTTGGTTCTGATGGAGCATCTAGAGGTTTGTTATTGATGTGGGATGAAAATATTTTTAAGAGAGATAATTGCTATAAAGGTGATAGGTGGTTATGTATTGAGGGAACGTTGCTGTGGAATAATTTTAAATGCGCGTTTTGTCTGGTATATGGAGCTCATGTAAGAGAAGATAAGCTTGTTGTATGGGAAGAATTGAGCTATATTGCTGGTTTAAGTCAAGTACCATTTTGTTACATGGAAGATTTCAATGAAATTTTACAAGTGGATGAAAGGAAAGGAGCTACTAGTTTGTTGGCATCTGCTATAGAGTTTAGGAGTTGGGTACAAGATATGGAGTTAGTGGACTTACCGCTCAATGATTGCAAGTTTACATGGTTCAGAGGTCAATCTTGTAGCCATATTGACAGAGTTATGGTTACCACAGAGTGGCTGGAGGTGTTCCCGGAGACTCGATTGAAAGGAGGACCTAGGGACTTGTCTGATCATTGTCCTGTGATAGTGAAAGATACAAGGATTTGTGGAGGTCCAAGACCATTTAGAAGCCTTGATTCATGGTTTACTCATGGTGGATTCTTGCAAATGGTGAAAGAAGAATGGAGGGGTTTAGAGGATGCTTAATTTACTGATAAGTTGAAGGCCTTGACGGGTCTGCTTAGTAGGTGGCACAAGGAGAAATTTGGTAATATTGATAAGAAGATAAAGCAGTTTGAGGATGAAATAAAAAAAGTTGATGACAAAGTTTGTAATGGAGTATATGATGGGACTATGGAAGCAAGAAGAAAGGCGTTAGTGAGATGTTGCAAGAGATGGTATATCAGGAAGGAGATACATTGGAAACAAATGTCGCGATCTCAACATGCAAAAAAGATGGACAAGAACACTAGATATTTTCATAGCATTGCTTCAGCTAGACACAGAAATAATAGAATTGATGCACTGATAATAAATGGTAGGGTGATAAGAAATCAGGCAAAGATTAAGATTGCAATTAGGTATTTTTACAAGATCTTATACCATCAAGAAGTTTCTCCTAGAATTGGTTTCCTTGATGGACTGGTCAGTCGGGTTAGTGAGGAAGAGTCTACATCTCTGAAAGTGTTGCCATCAGTTGAAGAAGTGAAGGAGGCAGTTTAGGATTGCAAGTCAACTAAGGCACCGGGTAGTGATGGTTACAATATGAATTTCATCAAGAAGTGTTGGGAAGAAATTGGGGGTGAGTTCACTGCAACTGTAATGAGTTTTTTTGAGACAGCTAAGCTACCAAAGGATTCAAATGTTACCTGGGTGGCTTTGGCACCAAAATTAGTTGGAACAAAGGAGATTAAAGACTTGCGGCCAATTAGTATGGTTGGCTTTGTATATAAGGTGATATCTAAAGTGTTGTCTAAAAGGTTGAGAAGGGTAATGCCATGATTAGTCGGGGAGACGTAGAGTACTTTTGTGAAAGGTAGAAAAATACATGATGGGGCTTTAATAGCTTGTGACACTGTTCAGTGGCTAAAGTTGAGAAAGAAAGCTTCTGCCATCATTAAGCTGGATTTCCAAAAAGCTTATGACAGAGATAGGGTGGAGATTTGTAAATATTGTTTTAGCTAAGACGAGGTTTGGTCAGAGATAGAGGGAGTGGATTAGGGAATGTGTAGTTACTGCATCAATATCACTACTGATTAATGGGTCACCAACCAAGTCATTTAGGATGGAAAGGGATTTGAGGCAAGGAGATCCTTTGTCTCTATTTCTCTTTGTTCTTATTGTTGATGTTTTGCACAGGATAATAGGAGAGGCTATTCGGAATGAGCGCATTTTCCCATTACTGGTAGGGAGGGATAATATAGAGTTGTCTCATCTCCAGTTCACAGATGACACTATATTATTTTGCCCCTCTGAAAAAGAAACTGTGCTAAACTATAGGAGGCTCCTCCAATGCTTTGAATTGATATCTAGGTTAAGTATCAACTTTGAGAAGTCTAGCTTGATCCCGGTTAATTGTGAGCCAGACTGGGTACAACGGATGTGCAGTGTGTTGGGTGCAAGGCGGCAGTACTACCTATAAAGTACCTTGGTATCAATCTAGGGGCGAATCCGGCTTGTGAAAATATGGAAACTGGTGATTGATAAGGTTGAAGAGAAGCTTAACCTATGAAAAGCGAAGGTGTTAAATAAAACTGGTAAATTGGTTCTTATAAAATCTATTCTTAATAGCTTGCCAGTTTATTATCTTAGTTTGTATGAGATGCCGAAGGCGGTTGCAGAAAAGTTAATTACTTTACAGAGAAGATTTCTTTGGCGAAAGGAGGATGGTAAAGCTGGGATTGCTCAAGTTAAATGGGAAGTAGTACAGTTACCTAAGAAGCTAGGAGGTTTGGAGGTGGGTGATGCAGTGGTTCGGAATATGGCACTTCTGTTTAAATCGTGGTGGAGGTTTTCTAAGGAAGATTGTCTGCTTTGAAAAAAAGTTGTGTGCTCGTGTAATAACCTGGATCCGAATCGGATGCTATGCACTCAAACGCTCCCCACTAGAGGTGGTCCTTGGAAGGATATTTGTCAAATACAGATAAAGGAGCAACATATAAAAGAGAAGATGATTAATGTTCTGTATATGGAATTAGGAGATGGGAGGATGATTTGATTTTGGGAAGATAATTGGTTATATTGTGGTGTTTTAAAGTCTTCCTTTCTAAGACTTTTCTTTGTTTTAAACCAAAAAGGGTTCACTATATAGGAATGTGGATTTTGGGATGGGTTAGAGTGGGTGCGAAACTTCCAATGGAGAAGAGATCTATATCAATGGGAATTAGAGTTACTAAACCAACTACATAGTGTTTTACAAGAGGTCAAATTGACAAGAAGAAGAGAAGATACAGTTGTATGAAAATTTGATAAAAATGGATTGTTTACTACTAATTTATTTGTCCAGGTATTGTAGGAAGAAAGGTTACCGAAGGATATATCAAGCTATAGTTTCACTAAAGCTATTTGGAAAAGGATGGTTCCACTTCGAGTTAAAGTTTTTACTTGGTTTATATTAATTGGTAGAGTGAATACTAAAAATAGGCTGGGTAGGTTTGGTGTAATTGAATCTAGTGACAATTTGTGTGTGCTATATGGTAAGGACATAGAGTGTGCTATATGGTAAGGACATAGAGAGTGTATACCATTTGTTTGTTGCTTGTGAGTTTTTGTAGCAGCTATGGTGTGCTTGGGCTTGTGATGGTGGCCGTTCATAGACTATCCCAAGTACGATAAAGGAACATTTCAAAAGTTGGACAAGAATAACAATGAGAAAGAATCATAGGAAGAAGTGGTTGATAGGTTTTTTTGCTATTATTTGGAATATCTAGTGGGAAAGAAATCAAAGGACCTTTCAGAATAAGGCATCCGAAGTTGCTGATGTTGTTCAACATTCATTTAAAAGCTATAAAGAGAGGAGTTGTGCTGATTCCTTTAATTGTTGATGGCAATGCCGGAGAAGACAAAGGAATAGAGATTATGAACAATTTTTTATTCATGTTATTTTTACTCCACCTTGTTGTGTTGAGTTTTGTGTTTCAAAAAAAAAACAAATGTAAAATGTGTGTCAATGTATATTTTGTTGTTGTTTTTTATTTTTTATTTTTTTTACTTCTATTAGAACTTCCTCCTCCTTTAGTGGGGTCAAAACTTGCTCTAACTATAAAAATAATAGTAAGCTATATAAAAATAAAATCACATGTGAAAAAATAAAATTAAAACCGAGATTTCATACCATACACAATGTTAGATACAAATTTAATAATAAAAATATAGTGGTAAAATGGTAAAAAAAAATACCTAGAAGGAATATATACAATAGGTGGATGGTCAATACTTCCAGCAGATAGAACATTGCGTAAAAATGGTGGTGGAGGGCCAGTACTTCTAGCAGATGGAACCTTACGTGAAAATGGTGGTGGAGGATCAGTATTTCTAGCAGAAATAGAAAATATTTTTCACAGAGTCAAAAATGAAAGTAATTTTTTTGTTCTGAAGTCAATTTTTTTTTACAAAAGTGATAGAATGACTTATCGAGAAGGAGAAGTCATATATTTCTACTTGTTCAAAAAGCTGTGAATTAAGCTTTTGAAAAGTTATAAGCTTTTTTTAAAATGGTGCAAACACACGTATTGTGACTTTTTATAATTCAAAAGTAAAAAAAAAAATAGCTTCTGCTACTTCCCAAACGGGCTCTTACAAAAAATAACAAATTAAACTTCATTGTGAATTTGTTTGGCACTCAAAACTATATCTATTTTGTTACATAGTATGAGGGTGATCAATGTCTCCCCCTTCTCCAAAAATATTATGCTCTTAAAATTATATTACGTGGTATACACGACTCCTCCATAGAAATTATGCAAAGACATGTAGTTTATTAGACTTTTTAGGCATTCCAGACAAAAGTGATTTTCAACTTTGACCTTTGAGTGTATAGATTTTTTATTGTAAATAATCTCAAATATGCAAATAACAGCGTAATAGTCTCTGATAATTAAATTTCCTCTAACTAGTCAATTTGATTCTGTAGCAAAAGCCATATGCCCCATCAATGGACAAACAAAACAGAATTAAAGGAGAAGAATAGTACGCTATGGCGCTATGCCCATTGATGCATGTGTGGAAGGGAAGGACCATCAACCAAGAAACAGTGATGCAACTTTGTAAGCAAGGGTGACATGTCTTTTTGTTGAAACCCCAAAAGTATAATAGCATGACATGGATATGATTATTATCTTTCTATCCATGTTCATGAATGAGTTCGATCGGTGCACCCCACCCTCACCAGTTACCATCATTTCCACAGTCCTATCTTCCACCCATTTTACTTTCTTTTATCTTGTAAAATATCATTTATTATTTTACCATATGTTTGGTATGTCCCAAGTTGGTCTAAATATTAGAGAAGAAAAACACACAATGGATATTGTATATATAATTATAAAAATCATGTGTGGACTGTGGAGTGATATTTAAACATGGGAGTAATAGTACATGTCCTATATTGGTAACCAAATACATCTATAAATCAGCAGCCTCTTCTCCAGTATCAATGGCGTTAGTCGTGGGTTCTTCTAAATTACTATCCCTTGTCAACGACATACCTTCAACGTCATATTTAGACAAATCAGTCAAACTTAGTTGGAGAGAAAGTTTGACCTCACAGTGTTCATTGTATTCACCCATGTCAAACAAATCTCTTGGCTTCACATGGACTACTACACTCCATTCCTTATCAACTTCATCTTCCACATAGTTTACAAGACGAGCCTCGGATGTAAGAATTTACGGCTCGTCATCTTCACAATCACCAGTGTGAATCGTATTACTGAAGTTAACACATGTGTGTCCCAAAACGTCTTACTTTATGCCATACCAGACGTAGTGTTTGCCCAGAGGAACCTAAACAAGACTACGATAAATTTACTACTATAATTCAGCTAAATAATATCTATCAATCTTCCATAATATGAGATGCCACCAATAGCAACATTACTGTCATGAGCGCTTGCATAACTTCTAGTATTAGAAGTGACACAAACCCCACTCTTCTGGGTTCTCATCTCATCCTCTCTCGACAGGGTTCTAAACCTAAATCCATTGATGTTGTACGACTTAAAGGGCCTAGACTGAATATTGGGGCCACATGCAAGCCACTGCATTTCTCTCAAGTGCATGGTGCTTTCCAATGGTATCTGACAAGGAAAACTTATACGTTTTCTTAGTTGAAAAACAGAAACCAAGATATTACCCAATCTTGAAGCGGACTAGGCATATAAAAGATTCACCTCATGCTTGAATTACGACAGAACTTGAATTACTGGTATATTTTACGTTATATTGTGGATGCATTAGGTTCTATATGTTAGTTTTTTTTAGCATGTTGTTGACATTAGAGCAAAATTCGTAGGGAGCTACATCGGTTCGGTGGACCACATACCTGTCTAAGACCAACCATGTCTCAAGATCATGCTCAACTAGATAATGGGTTGACCTGCAAGGTCGTGTTACCTATGATAAAGACTGATCCATCGGTGTCTATCACAATGTTGCAAAGTGTTGTCCATCAGAGTTACCATTTTAAGCCCTTGTATCGGAAGGTGTGGATGGAAAAGCAAAAGGCGATTGCCAAGATATATGGCGATTGCATAGAGTCATACAATAGAATTCCAACGCCCTTACAAGCTTTGCAATAGTGCCTCACAGGTACAATTCACGAATGCATTGCTGTCCCTTATTACAATGGAGATATGGTTGACGGAGAGTGGAGTCAGTTTGATAAAGTTTTTTGGGCATTTCCCCCATGTATTGAAGTGTTTAAGTTTTGCAAGCCATTTTTATCGGTGGACGAAACACATTTGTACGGCAAATACGGGGGCATGCTTTTAATTGCTATGGCTCAAGATGGCAACAAAAATATCATTCCCATAGCTTTTTCATTAGTGGCATCAGAGACAACGGAGTCATGGTCATTTTTTCTCTCAAATTTGAGACAGCATGTTACTCCACACCCAGGACCTAATCATATCAGATAGATCACAGGCCATTCGCACTGCTCTCAATGCACCACATAGTGGATGGCATCCTCCGTCAGTATATCATGCTTACTGCATCTGGCACATGGCTTCAAACTTCAATTCCAGGTTTAAGTCGGCTGAGGGTAAGAGGTACTTTATAAATGTTGCATACAGTCCAAGTAAGGAGGGGTGCGACTGGTACTTGGATACTTTGGGTACACTATCCCAAGATATTGTGATTGGGCTCTTTGTTTCAGAAAAGATTTGTGGTTACAGCATTGCAACGAAGGTCATCGGTATGGTCACATGATGACGAACCTATCGGAGTGTATAAATGCCGTGTTGAAGGGAACAAGGAATCTTCCGATGCCAGCGATTGTTCAGGCAACAATGAGAGGTTGCAATAGCTGTTCGTACGCAGAGGACGCGTAGCACATGCTCAGTTACAAGGTGGACAAATCTACTTGCAACAGCTAATAGCAGCTATAGATAAGAACAGAGAGAGTCTGCCGACGATACGAGTCACCCATTGTTAATCGTAGGTCATCCATTTTTACTGTGGAATTGTTAGAGTCGGTGGATGGTTGGTCACAAACTTTATATCGGGTTTGTTTAACCAAGCATACATGCAACTGCAGCCTGTTTCAGTCATTGGATTATCCATGTCGTCACGCCCTGGTGGCCTGTGCGGCTGCGACTATTGAGCGGGATCATTTCGTAGACTCTGTGTACACGATGGCCTATATATTCAGGGTATACGAGAGGGAGTTTTTGCTGATACCAGACAAAAAGATGTGGCCTCTAGGGTACGGTGCACGCCTAAAGGCCAACTTAGCCATGAGGAGGAAGGCATCGGGAAGGCCGGTATCCACTTGGATCTGAATGAGATGGATGCCATTGAGCGTGTGGAGAAGAGATGTTGGCTCTGCCGCAGAGAAGGCCATACTAGACGTGGGTGTCCCAATGCGCCCCACTCGGATCCATGACGACGCATGTAGTTTAGGGTTTAGGCCTTCTGTTCCAATGTTGTCACTTTGATGTAGTGTTTGTTATTAAATGTGTTTAATGTGTAATGAAGCATAATTTCTGTATAACTAGTTACTTTCGATGTTACGGACCCATTTTTTATGTACAACATTCCAATATTTTCATAAAAAAAGCATACATCAAAATGGGTAAACAAATAGAGGTCAAATCTGGTAATACCCTGGATCTTTTCCCTTATCTCAGATGTACTGACCCGAATCAGAAAACACGCATATCTTGGGTGCAGTGTGTTTGAGATATACTTATGTTCATATAACAGTTCAATCCGAAATATGGTTTGCAGACTTCCCTATTATAGCACGGGGTCAGTGCACCCGAGATGTGGTCATTTTGGACAATGACCCCCAGTACCCGAGATGTGACGCAAGGTGTATTTTCATAATTTCTTTGACGTTTATGTATTTTGATAAATACATTATTTATTTAATTTAAATAAAAAATTCTTAAAACTCTCCAATTTAAGAAACTAAAAATAGCAGAGATAAAGAAGGAGGGAAGTGGAAGAGGGGTGAGAGTGAGGGAAGCGTTTTATGTATGTGAAGAAAG
Source organism: Arachis duranensis (assembly GCF_000817695.3). Lineage (NCBI taxonomy): Eukaryota > Viridiplantae > Streptophyta > Magnoliopsida > Fabales > Fabaceae > Arachis > Arachis duranensis. Next base: position 109,515,588 of record NC_029774.3, on the reverse strand, counting down.
AACAGTTAGATGCCAAAATCTAAAAGCCATAGAATACAACTAATACAAGGCAAGAGTTGAATAATTGATCAAGTGAAGGAGGGAATTAAAGCGATGAATATTCGAAGTTAGGGTCAGTGTCCGCCTCTGGTTCTGGCAGTAGCAGCAGGGATGATGGATTGGATTAGGGTTCCTGTTGCTCCGAATCCGATAAGCATGAAGAAGGGGACCGGGATGAGGGCATGGCTGCTTCTTGATTCCAGTGGTCAGTAGCAGGTTATGAAGGCCGGCAAGCACACCATCATGCAGTGCACCAGTCTCATCGGCCCTCGACCTCCGTATCCTCGACCCTCTCTTGCCCAACCCCTCGACCGTGCTAGGCCGTGAGAGGGCAGTCGTGATCAACCTCGAGAACATCAAGGCCATCATCACTTCCCACGAGGTTCTCCTCCTCAACTCCAGTGAACCCTCCATGACCATTTTCGTGGAGGAGCTCCACTCGAGGATCCTCCGGCATCACCAAGCCCAGGGAGCTGCTGTGGCCGCTGCGGCTTCGGATGATTTCAAGCTGTGTAAAGTGTATGACTCAAAAGAAGGGGAATCAAGAGAGGGACCAGATGAAGATGAAGATCCCGATCCCGTTGAGGAGCAAGTGAAAGCCCAATCGAAGCAGAATGGTATCCAGAACGGCAATGGGATAAAGATCCTGCCGTTCGAGTGTGTGGCACTGGAGGCCTACCTGGAGGCTACATGCAGTGTGTTAGAGAATGAGGCGAAAACCCTGGAATAGGAGGCCCACCTTGCCTTGGACAAGCTCACTTCCAAGATTAGTACTCTCATTTTGGAATGTGTTCGGCAAATTAAGGGCCGCCTTGTTGCCATCACTGATCGCGTTCAGAAGGTAAAGGATGAGTTAGAACACTTGCCTGATGACGACGACGATATGGATGAAGTGTATCTCACCGAGAAATTACAACAACTCCATAGTTCTTTTGCCTCCTCTATAAATGATGATGATGTAGACAATGACCACCATAATAAGCTTGATGTCGATGACAGGCACGTGTACATGTAAATCTTTTATATTTTTCTTGAATCTTGTTAGTTAGTACTGCTTTACTAATTTTAATCCTCCATTTAGCAGCATTCCTCCTGAAATATCACTAGAAGAGGGTTGAGCTGCTGCAAGCGATGACGATAATCAACATGATGATGATAGGTTGTTAGTGGGAGTTAGCAGGGATAATCGTGCTAGCATTACCTACAGTACCACAACTAAGCATCTTGACATGGAGGAGCTTGAGATGCTCCTGGAAGCATATTTTGTGCAAATCAATGGCACACTTAACAAGCTCTGTACGGTATGCCTTTTCATTTATTTGTCATGCCCTTTTCCCTTGCCTATAACTACCATTTACAGTTTTACTCTTTTTGTGTTTTATAACCAACAACATAACCAACTAGATCCTGTTTCCAAGAATTATTGTGACACTCTTCTAGTTTCTAATTGAGGATTTCGCTTGTTATTTGCTTGCAAAAGATCCAAACATGTTAGAGATTCAAAATCTTAGTGACAACCTCTCTTTTTCGGTAATAGAGGCAAGTATTGTGCCTCGGTAGTTTTAGGCTATGGTATTTTCAAAGAAAATTCTTAAAACAAATTTTAACTAACATCTCTGGTCTGGTGAGCTTCTTGTGGTTTATATGTTACCTGAATGACTGAATGATAAGATCGGTTTTGATGTTGTTTTGTTGTGGTGATCCTGTTGAAGCTAAGGGAATACATGGACGACACAGAGGACTACATCAACATAATACTAGATGACATACAGAATTATCTGCTCCAACTGGGAGTCATGTTAACCACAGCAACTCTAGTAGTGAGTGCCTTTGTCGTGGTTGCTGGTATTTTCGGCATGAACATTCATATTGAGCTATTTAATTCAAATATTACCAAGAATGAAAAGTTCTTCTGGACTGTTGGAGGTAGCACTGCCAGAACCATTTTCTTGTATGTGGTTGCCATTGCCTGGTGCAAGTACAAACGCTTGCTCGAGTAGCTGCACGCGCTGTTTATGTGCACACATAGAAAAAATGTTATGCAATACAAAAATCACTACTTTTTTATCCACCTGAAATTCTAATAACACAGTGCAATGTTGCTATATTACCACGTTTATAGTCGAGATTATAATTATGGTCTCAGCACTTAGGATATGTGTGTTATGGTATAGATGTCTCTGTACCCAAGATATGTTGTAGAATAAGTCTATTTATAAAGACCATCCCAATACGTCTCCTCACACAATTCACAAATAATTTTTTTTCTTTCTATTCTTTTGGTTTTGTTCAGATAGAGAATAATTAATACTTCTTTGTGGTTGTTTATCCAAATGGTATAGTCAGACACGGTGATGAAGGAGTCATTTTTGAGTCTGACAAGATTGTGATGTTGCGTACTTACCGGGTTGATACATTGGATGCGCTAAAGACGGTCATGCTGAGCAATATAGGGGGAATAGGAATAAAAGAGGTTGGGAGGGTTGCATATAGATTTCTGTATGTGCTTCCAAACGGTGGATTTACCAACCGGCTATTATGGATAGATGGAGATCAGCATGTGAGGGTAATGTTTGACGTACGTGTACGACTGATACTCCAACATGTGATGTAGTTGTATGATGCATTCTATGATGTAGTTGTTGGTGGTGGGCCATCTACTTCGAGTCCTGAGGTTGTACCGCTCAACGGGACACCGATCCACTATGCCCAGTCTCATGATGATAGTGCCGATGATTCTGTCAGTGAGGGCGATTCAACCTATGTAGCCGGGTCTGGGTCGTCAAGTGATACAGTGTTAGAAGATGAGTTTCTATCAGAGACTCCCAACGGCAGTGTTGGTAGGTTTCTGTTGTCTCCCCCTTTGGCCATTCCTCGACTGTCAAATATTCTTAGCCATTATCAAACGTTGAACTTGGATGCAATGCAGCTGGACGATCTTCTTAATACTGGGGACAGGAAGGATTACAACACGGATGGTGGGATGGAATTTCGAATTAGGCATAGGTTCAGCAACTGAGAAGCAGTTCTAATGGCGGTGAAGAACTACAATATTCGACAAAATGCGAATTACAGAGTGCTGGAATCAGATAGGCTTAAATATCACAGTCAATGCAATCAATTCACCAATGATTGTCCATGGAGTCTTCGTGTGGCATTACGACAGAACTTGAATTACTGGTATATTTTACATTATATTGTGGATGCATTAGGCTCTATACATTAGATTTTTTTAGCATGTTATTGACATTGGAGCAAAATTCGTAGGGAGGTACGTCGATTCGGTGGACCAGATACCTGTCTGGCACCAACCATGTCTCAGTACCATGCTCAACTGGATAATGGGTTAACCTGCAAGGTCGTGTTACCTATGATAAAGACTGATCCGTCGATATCTATCTTAGTGTTGCAAAGTGTTGTCCATCAAAGTTACCATTTTAAGCCCTCGTATCAAAAAGTGTGGATGGCAAAGCAAAAGGCAATTGCCATGATATATGGCGATTGAGAAGAGTCATACAATAGGATTCTGGGGCCCTTAAAAGCTTTGCAACAGTGCCTCCTAGGTACGATCCACGAATGCATTGCTATCCCTTATTACAACGAGGATATGGTTGATGGAGAGTGGAGTCAGTTTGATAAGGTTTTCTGAGCATTTCCTCTATGTATTGAAGCGTTTATGTTTTGCAAGCCGTTTGTATCGGTGGACGGAACACATTTGTACGGTAAGTACGAGGGTGTTCTTTTAATTGCTGTGGCTCAAGATGGCAACAACAATATCCTTCCTATATCTTTTTCATTAATGGAGTCTAAGACAACGAAGTTATGGTCATTTTTCCTCTCAAATTTGAGATAGCATGTTACTCTACAGCCAGGAATCCTAATCATATCAGATAGATCACAGGCCATTCATGCTGCTTTCAATGCACCTCACAGTAGATGGCATCCTTCGTTAGCATATCGTGCTTACTGCATCCGATGCATAGCTTCAAACTTTAATTCCAGGTTTAAGTCGGCCGAGGGTAAGAGGTACCTTATAAATGCTGCGTACAGTCCAAGTAAGGAGGGGTGCGACTGGTACTTGGATACTTTGGGTACACTATCCCGTGAGATGGTGGATTGGGTTCTTCATTTCAAGAAGGATTTGTGGTTACAATATTGCGACGAAGGTCGTCGGTATGGCTACATGACGACGAATCTATCGGAGTGTATAAATGCCATGTTGAAGTGAACGGGGAATCTTCCAGTGGCACCGATTGTTAGGGCAACTATGAGAGGTTGCAAAAGCTGTTCGTGTGCAGAGGATGCAAAGCACATGCTTAGTTACAAGGTGGACAGATCTACTCGTAGCAGCTGATGGCAGCTATAGATAAGAATAGAGAGAACCTGCCGATGATGCGAGTCACCCATTGTGATTGTAGGCATCCATTTTTAGTGTGGAATTGTTAGAGCTGGTGGAAGGTTGGTAACAAACTTTATATCAGGTTTGTTTGACCAAGCGTACATGTGACTGTGGCCTGTTCGAGTCATTGCATTACCCATGTCGTTACGCCCTGGCGTCATGTGTGTAAGAACTGCGACTAATTAACCGCCTAATTAGTTAATTATTATTGCCCAAAATAGGATCCGAAAATTTTGAATGAGAATTTGAGGATTTAAATATGATTTTTGGACTCATTAGATTTTTTTGAGTCAGAAAATGTATTTTCTGTGAAAAACTGTAAAAAAATGCGAACCGACAACTGAACCAGTTCAAGTCTGCCCGGTACTACACGAGAAAAAGTGAAAATAGTCGAAAACCTTAGAAAAATATTAGAAATGAAAAAGCAGGCGTTAATTTTAAAGGTTTTGCCCAAAGTTGGGCCAAACGGGCTAAAAACGCTAACAGGTTAGACTGGATCCAAGTGGGCCCAAGCCCAACATAAATATAAGTTCATTAATGAACCCTTCAGCCATAACACAACACATTCATGCTGTAAAGGGAATAAGGAGAGAAGACTGCATTATCACTATTCACATAGAACTTTCCAAGCTCACATCTTGAGCTACAGAGATTCGATCGCCGCACCGTTTGCGGCAAAGCAATCCTCGTGATCAACTCTATAAAACCCATCTAAGAAACTGGTAAGGAAATCATGAATCCCTCTTAGTTCTTCCTTCCAAAATTTTGAAATTCTAGGGTTTTTGATTAAGTGAAATTTTGTGATTTTGAGTGTTTAGATACACTCTAGCCTTTGATTACCATTGGGTTTGACTTCCAAAACTATTGGGCAAGGTAAGAGGTCTTGAAATCTTGTGAAATTTTAATTATGATGAGCCCTAGGTTGATTAGTTATAAATTATGTGTATATAGCTTGATTATTGTGAGTTTGGAAGCCTTTGGAATTGAGTTGATGCTTGTTGGAGTGATTGGTGGCTTCGATTGTGTTTGAAAGCTTAGTTTGCACTCAATTTTGGGTTTTTGGCATATTGAGAATCGGCCAAAGTATGGTTTTGGTTTTCTCTATGTAGTATATAATATTTCTGGACACTTAGGCTAGAGACCCATAGAATAGGTTTGGATTGATATGGTTGTTGATGTTGGTTGGTTGATGATGTATGATGAATTGATATTATTAGTGTTGTTAAATAATGAGGTTGAGGTATGATGTATGATGAATTTGAATGAATGTATATTGTTGATTGTTGATATAAAGCATGAATGAGAATTGATGATGAAGATTGATAGTGATAGAATGATGATTGGTGAATGTGTTGGTGGAGGTTTGATTATAGTGTTATAATTTGATGTTGATGGTTGAGAATGATGTAAAGTGAAGGAAAATTTGGTATGAATTAGTATAATATGATACAAACGGTAGATTTTGATGTAAATTGGAGTTTGGAAGGGCTTTCGGTTGATTTTGGTTGAGGATTGTGGAAAATTGAGATTTTGTGAACTTATGCTAAAATTGAAATTTTGGTGAACTTCCATGAATCATATATTGAACTACCATGCTTGAAATTTAATGTATTTTATATCAAATGAAAGGAAATTGAACAAGCTTTAAAATGGTTTAAATTTCGTGGAAATCTAAATTCGGTAGAAAAAGATATGAATGTGGAAAGTTGTCAAAATCTGAAATTTTGCAATGTTGCAAAATTTTGTGATTTATGGTTTGTGTGCGCACGCACACAAAGGGGAAGGCTTTCTGTTTAGAGCGCTAGCACAACCTGTGCGCGCACAAAACCAAGAAAGTTTTACAACCTGTGCGCACACTCAGCCCTGTGCGCACGCACACGTTGGAAGGTGCACTTTATTGAGGACGCTAGCACGCCTTGTGTGAGTCAATAGAGTTTGGAAAATTTTGCACTTGTGCGTAGCACACGTTTTAAAAATCTCCATGGGCGTGCGCACGCGCACCTCTGTGCGTACGCACATACCCTGTTTTTCAACTAAAACTTTGTTTTCAACTATTTCACCTTCCCAACAAGCTTGTAAGCTTCTATGACACTATTTTAAGATCCTTGGGCTTATTTTTGGGTATTAAAACACGGGAAAGGTCCTAAGGGATTTTATTCTATATTTCTTTGAAAAGTTAGAGAACAAAGGCTTAGGTTTCTGGTGTACTGATGATGGGTTTGGTGGAATGAGAAGGAAGAATGGCATATGAATTGAGAAATTGATTAACTATTGAATTCAGAATGGAAATGTTGAATTGACAGTGGTTGAGATGAGTCGAGGACTCGGAATGTAATGATGGATCCATGATTTATTGAAAATGTTTTCTGAAAACCACTGAATTATTATTTTATACTGAGATTGTTGAGACGCTATGCGCCCAACAGGGACGGCGGTTGGATCTCGCCTGTCGAGGTAGCGACGGCGGCGTAAGGGTGGCGGTTCGTCCCGCTTGCGTTGAGATGTGAGGTCTGTGGCAAGAGTATCCCGCTCGCATCCCTTCAGATCAATAGAGTGTGCAGGCACATTATCCTGGACGGTGTTCAGAGCACCATATCTCGAGGGTTCCCAATGATGATTCTGAAGAGCGACATCTCCATGGAGATGTGTTAGGTTGGCAGTTGAACTGACAATGTGATATCACAGCCAGTAGAACAGGCATTCATCATATGCATCTTTTATCTATTTGTTTACTTTGCCGACTTGTAATTGCTTGCCTAATTGTATAACATGCCTAATTGCTACTTGAATTACTTGCCTTAAATGCCAATACTTGTGTTTTACTTGCATTGATATTAATTGTGCTTTCTACTGGGATTGTGGAGGTTTGAAAGGTGGTGGCGATGGGTTCGCATGGAGGATAGGTTGGTGAAGGCTGTGGGACAACGGAGAACTGTTAGATTAGAAAATTCTTTAAGATAGATTACCCTTTTATTATGTTAAGGTTTTTAGTTATGTTTTAATGTTTAAGTTATACTTTAAGATGAATCTTGTGATGGATATGAAGTTCTAGGATTGCTTTTGGCGTTCCGGGGTCTTATATCTTACATCACTAGGCACTGTTACCATACTGAGAATCTCTGGTTCTCATACCATATTCTGTTATTGTTTTTCAGATGCAGGTTGCAACCCACCTCGGTGAGTTGCTTTGATGGTGACAGAAGTGGAGGATCCTGGATATACTTTTAGGGTCTTTTGTTTATTTTGTTTATATCTCTCATATTTTGTATTTGCTTTTGCCTAGAGGCTTATTTTAAGAGAAAAACTTGTATAAGCTGTTTTTAACTGTTAGAATTCTATGTTGTCTGTATATGGCTAGCCAGCTTAAATTCTGCGAGCCGTGGCTAGATTCTTATACCATGATACTATGATATTTTGTTATATTATATCTATATCATGTGCGTTAAGTTATAGTTTCGTGAGTACGTTTTGCGCTTTTCAAATATGGTTTTTGAGCTATATCATTCATCGGGCTTCTAGACTATATCAATTCTTTCTACGTATTATATATATGAGCTTATAACTGTCATAACCTTTGATTAACCTTTGCTTTACGATGCGAGGTAAGGCTTAGGGTAATTAGGGTGTTACAATGTGCAGCTGGGAGTATGAGTGGGGTCATTTCGTGGACCTTGTGTACACGATTGCCTCTGTATTCAGGGTATACGAGAGGGAGTTTCCACCGATACCAGACAAGAAGATGTGGCCTCCATGGTACGGTGCACGCCTGAAGCCCAACTTAGCCATGAGGAGGAAGGCATCGGGAAGACCGGTATCCACTCGGATCTGGAATGAGATGGATGCTATTGAACGTGCGAAGTAGAGATGTGGGCTCTACCGTGGAGAGGGCCACACTAGACGTGGATGTCCCAATGCGCCCCTCTCGGATCCATGACGACGCATGTAGTTTAGGGTTTAGGCCTTTTGTTCCAATGTTGTCACTTTGATGTAGTGTTTGTTATTAAATGTGTTTAATGTGTAATGAAGCATAATTTCTATATAACTAGTTACTTTCAACGTTACAGACCCATTTTTCATGTACAACATTCCAATATTTTCATAAAAAAAGCATACACCGAAATGGGTAAACAAATAGAGGATAAGTCTGGTAATACCCTGGATCTTTCCCTTATCTCGGATGCACTGACCCGAATAAAAAAACGCGCGTATCCTGGGTGCAGTGTATTCGAGATATACTTATGTTCATATAACAGTTGGATCCGAGATATGGTTTGCAGACACCCTATCATAGCACGGGGTTAGTGCACCCGAGATGTGGTCATTTTGAACAATGAGCTTTAGTACCCGAGATGTGACTCAGGGTGTATTTTCATAATTTTTTCGACGTTTATGTATTTTGGTAAATACTATATTTATTTAATTTAAATAAAAAGTCCTTAAAACTTTCCAATTTAAGAAACTAAAAAGAGCATAGATAAAAAAAAGAAGAGGAAAGTGGAAAAGGAGTGAGGTTGAGGGAAGCATTCTGTGTATGCGAAGAGAGAATAGATAAATGCCAAAACATAAAGGCCATTGCTACGGTGCTTGATGAGCGGATAATTTATACTATTTTTAGCATTGTTTTTAGTATTTTTTAGTATATTTTAGTTATTTTTTATTTTATTTTTATTAGTTTTTATTTAAAATTCACTTTTCTGGACTTTACTATGAGTTTGTGTATTTTTCTGTGATTTCAGGTATTTTCTGGCTGAAATTGAGGGACCTGAGCAAAAATCTGATTTAGAGGCTGAAAAAGGACTGCAGATGCTGTTGGATTCTGACCTCTCTGCACTCGAAGTGGATTTTCTGGAGCTACAGAAGCCCAATTGGCACGCTCTCAATTGTGTTGGAAAGTAGACATCCTGGCCTTTCCAGCAATATATAATAGTTCATACTTTACTCAAGATTTGATGTCCAAAACTGGCGTTCCAAATCAGCTTCAGAATTCCCAGTGTTTAACGCTGGAACTGGCACAAAAGTTGGAGTTAAATGCCCAAACTGGCACAAAAGCTGGCGTTTAGCTCCAGGAAAAGTCTCTACACATGAAAGCTTCAATGCTCAGCCCAAGCACACACCAAGTGGACCCTGGAAGTTGATTTTTACGTCATTTACTCATTCTTGTAAATACTAGGTCACTAGTTCACTATAAATAGGACCTTTTGCTATTGTATCTTCACCTCATGACACATTACACGTTTCTTATTGTATCTTCTATGGCATGAGTCTCTAAACCCCATGGTTGGGGGTGAGGAGCTCTGCTGTGTCTTGATGGATTAATGCAATTACTACTGTTTTTCATTCAATCACGCTTGCTTCTATTCTAAGATATCACTTGTTCCTCAACTTGATGAATGTGATGATCCGTGACACTCATCATCATTCTCACCTATGAACATGTTCCTGACAACCACCTCTGTTCTACTTTATATTGAGTGAATATCTCTTGGATTCCTTAATCAAAATCTTCGTGGTATAAGCTAGAATTGATGGCGGCATTCAAGAGAATCCGGAAGGTCTAAACCTTGTCTGTGGTATTCTAAGTAGGATTCAAGGATTGAATGACTGTGACGAGTTTCAAACTCCTGAGGGCTGGGCATTAGTGACAGATGCAACAGAATCACTGGATTCTATTCCAACCTGATTGAGAACCGACAAATGATTAGCCGTGCTGTGACAGAGCGCGTTGAACATTTTCACTGAGAGGATGGGAGGTAGCCATTGACAACGGTGAAACCCTACATACAGCTTGCCATGGAAGGAGCCTTGCGTGCATGAAGAAGAAGACAGTAGGAAAGCAGAGATTCAGAAGATAGAGCATCTCCAAAACCTCAACCTGTTCTCCATTACTGCAAAACAAGTATTTATTTCATGTTTTTCTACTTTTCACAATTAAACCTGAGAATTATTGATATCTTGACTAAGAGTTACAAGATAACCATAGCTTGCTTTAAGCCGACATTCTCCGTGGGATCGACCCTTACTCACGTAAGGTATTACTTGGACGACCCAGTGCACTTGCTGGTTAGTTGTGCGAAATTACAAAAGTGTGATTGCAATTTCGTGCACCAAGTTTTTGGCGCCGTTGTTGGGGATTATTCGAGTTTGGACAACTGACGGTTTATCTTGTTGCTTAGATTATGAATATTTTATTTTTGTTGGTTTAGAGTCTTTTATTTGAGTTTAGTTTCATATTTTAAGTTTGGTGTCAATTGCATGCTTTTATTTTCTTTTAATTTTTCAAATTTGCATGTTCCTAGTCCTTTCTTGATCTTTAAAATTTCTAAGTTTGGTGTCTTCTTTGTGTTTTCCTTTAATTTTTCGAAAATTTGTGTTGGATTTTCTAAAAATTTTAAGTTTGGTGTCTCTTGTGCTTTTATTTACTTAAAAATTTTTAGAAAAATTTGTTCTTGGTGTTCATCTTGAACTTCAAAGTGTTCTTGGTGTTCATCTTGACATTCAAAGTTTTCTTGTTTGTTCTCTTTGTTTTGATCTAACATTTCTAAGTTTAGTGTCATTTTGTTGTTTTTCTCTTTCTTCACTAAAATTCAAAAATAAAAAAAATATCCTTTCCTTATTTTACTCATAAATTTTCGAAATTTTGCATTAATTTAGTTAAAGATTTTCAAAATCATATCTTTTCAATCATTTTTTTTATTTGCAATCATATCTTCTCAATCATATCTTTTTCAAAATAATTTTCAATCATATCTTTTTAATTGCTAATTCCAAAATCTTTTTAATTAACTAATTAATTTAGCTTTCAATTTGCTTTGATTTTATTCTCTTTTGGTTTTCGAATTTTTATTTATTTTATTTTATTCGGTTACTCTTAATTAAAAAAATATATTTTTACTTTACTTGCGATCCATATCATCTCCCTTTCTCCATCATGGACCTAAGTGGAGTTGAGCAGTTCAGAAGGACTCTAGGGTTATATGCTAACCCCATTATAGCTGCATATGGGAGTAGTATCTGTATACCTCCCATTAAAGCAAGCAGCTTTGAGCTAAACCCTCAACTCATTATCATGGTGCAGCAAAATTGCCAGTATTCCAATCTTCCACAGGAAGAACCTACTGAGTTTCTGGCACAGTTCTTACAAATTGCTGATATAGTACATGATAAAGAAGTGGATCAGGATGTCTACAGATTGTTACTGTTTCCATTTGCTGTAAAAGATCAAGCTAAGAGGTGGTTGAATAACCAACCCACAGCAAGCATAAAAACATGGAGACAGTTATCAGACAAATTTCTGAATCAATTTTACCCTCCAAAAAGGATGACACAGCTAAGGCTGGACATCCAAGGCTTTAAACAAGAGGATAATGAATCTCTTTATAATGCCTGGGAGAGGTATAGAGGTATGCTACGGAAATGCCCCTCTGAAATGTTTTCAGAGTGGGTATAGTTAGACATCTTCTATTATGGGCTTACAGAAAAGGCTCAGATGTCTTTAGACCACTCAGCTGGTGGATCTATACACATGAGGAAGACGATTGAAGAGGCTCAAGAGCTCATAGATACGGTTGCTAGAAATTAACATTTATACTCAAGTAGTGAGTCCTCTATAAAAGAAGAAGCTATGGCAGTAACTACTGATCCTAACCCTCAAGAACAGATGGTTGAACTTAATCAGCAATTACTCATGATGACAAAATAGTTAGCAGAATTTAAAGAGATACTCCAAGAAACTAAAATTGCTAACAAGAATATGGAAGCACAATTAAATCAGACAAGACAACAACTATCTAAACAAATAACAGAAGAATGCCAAGCTGTTAAATTAAGGAGTGGGAAGACATTGAATGTATCAACTCAAAGCAGCAGAAAGATAAGAAAGGAACAACCGACAGAGGATGACCAACCAACTACCCAAAATCCCTCTGAGGACAGTAAGAGCCCAGAGAGAAATGATTCTGGCGTTCAAACGCCAAAAAAGGGTAAGAAAGTGGTGTTAAACGCCCAATGGGTAGCCAATTCTGGCGTTTAAATGCCAGAAAAGGGTTGCAATCTGGCATTAAACGCCCAAAAAGCACCCAATCCTGGCGTCAAACACCACAAAGGGGTCAGACACTTGCAAGTGCTGATAACAAACCCCTTAAGCAGGCTTCTCCAACCACTTCTGTAGGAATTAAACCTGTAGCAACTAAGGTTGAAGAATATAAAGCCAAGATGCCTTATCCTCAGAAACTCTGCCAAGCGGAACAGGATAAACAATTTGTCTGCTTTGCAGACTATCTCAGAACTCTTGAGATAAAGATCCCGTTTGCAGAGGCACTTGAGCAAATACCCTCTTATGCTAAGTTCATGAAAGAAATCTTAAGTCATAAGAAGGATTGGAGAGAAACTAAAAAAGTTTTTCTCACTGAAGAATGCAGTGTAGTCATTCTGAAAAGCTTACCAGAGAAGCTTAAAGGCCCTGGAAGCTTTATGATACCATGCACATTAGAGGGTACTTGTACCAAGAAAGCTCTATGTGATCTTGGGGCAAGTATCAACCTAATACATGCATCCACTATCAGAAAGCTTGGCTTGACTGAAGTAGTCAAACCAACCCGAATATGCCTCCAACTTGCTGATGGCTCCATTAAATATCCATCAAGCATAATTGATGACATGATTGTCAAGGTGGGACCATTTGCCTTTCCCACTGACTTTGTAGTGCTGGAAATGGAGGAGCACAAGAGTGCAACTCTTATTCTAGGAAGACCTTTCCTAGCAACTGGACGAACCCTCATTGACGTCCAAAAAGGGAAATTAACCCTGAGAGTCAATGAGGATGAGTTCAAGTTGAATGTTGTCAAAGCTATGCAGCATTCAGACACACCTTCATGAGCGATGAGAACTGATATTATTGACTCTTTGGTGGAGGAGGTCAATATGACTGAAAGTCTCGAATCAGAGCTAGAGAACATCTTTAAAGATGTTCAGCCTGATCTGGAGGAACTAAAGGAAATAAAAGAACCTCTGAAAATTCCTCAGGAAGAGGAGAAACCTCCTAAACCCGAGCTCAAACCACTGCCACCATCCCTGAAATATGCATTTCTGGGAGAGGGTGACACTTTTCCAGTGATCATAAGCTCTGCTTTAAATCCACAGGAAAAGAAAGCACTAATTGAAGTGCTAAGGACACACAAGACAGCTCTTGGGTGGTCCATAGGTGATCTTAAGGGCATTAGCCCAGCAAGATGCATGCACAAGATCCTATTGGAGGACGATGCTAAGCCAGTGGTTCAACCACAAAGGCGGCTAAATCCAGCCATGAAGGAAGTGGTGCAGAAAGAGGTCACTAAGTTACTAGAGGCTGGGATTATTTATCCTATTTCTGATAGCCCCTGGGTGAGCCCTGTCCACGTTGTCCCCAAGAAGGGAGGCATGACAGTGGTTCATAATGAAAAGAATGAACTGATTCCTACAAGAACAGTTACAGGGTGGCGTATGTGTATTGACTACAGAAGGCTCAATACAGCCACCAGGAAGGATCATTTTCCTTTACCATTCATAGACCAGATGCTAGAGAGACTGGCAGGTCATGAATATTACTACTTTTTGGATGGCTATTCAGGTTACAACCAAATTGCAGTAGATCCACAGGACCAAGAGAAAATAGCATTTACATGTCCTTCTGGAGTATTTGCCTACAGAAGGATGCCTTTTGGTCTGTGCAATGCACCTGCAACCTTTCAGAGGTGCATGCTCTCTATCTTCTCAGATATGGTAGAGAAATTTCTGGAAGTCTTCATGGATGACATTTCAGTATTTGGAGACTCATTCAGCTCCTGCCTTAACCATCTAGTACTTGTTCTGAAAAGATGCCAAGAGACCAACCTAGTTTTAAACTAGGAAAAATGTCACTTTATGGTGACTGAAGGGATAGTCCTTGGGCATAAAATTTCAAACAAGGAAATATAGGTAGATCAAGCTAAAGTTGAAGTAATTGAAAAATTACCACCACCTACCAATGTTAAGGCAATCAAAAGCTTTCTGGGGCATGCAGGATTCTACAGAAGGTTTATAAAGGATTTTTCAAAAATTGCAAAACCTCTGAGTAATCTGCTAGCTGCAGACACGCCATTTATCTTTGATAAGAAGTGTCTGCAGGCGTTTGACCTTCTGAAAGCTAAGCTGGTCACAGCACCAGTTATCTCTGCACCAGATTGGACACTGCCATTCGAACTAATGTGTGATGCCAGTGACCATACCATAGGTGCAGTGTTGGGACAGAGGCATAACAAGCTTCTGCACGTCATTTATTATGCTAGCCCTGTTTTAAATGATGCACAGAAGAATTACACAACCACAGAAAAAGAGTTACTTGCAGTGGTCTATGCCA
>NC_029774.3:109498865-109499566 GCF_000817695.3 Arachis duranensis | reverse complement strand
GGGTAATTTTCTTTTCAAAAATCTTTTTCAAAAATTTTTCTTTTCTTTTTCGTTTTTCCAAAAATGTTTTTTTCGAAAAAAATTAAATAAAAATACAAAAAAATTAGAAAATCATAAAAACCAAAAAAATATTTTGTGTTTCTTGTTTGAGTCTTGTGTTAATTTTTAAGTTTGGTGTCAATTGCATGCTTTTAAAATTTTTCTTGCATTTTTCGAAAATCCCATGCATTCATAGTGTTCTTCATGATCTTCAAGTCGTTATTGACGAGTCTTCTTGTTTGATCTTGATGATTTCTTGTTTTGTGTTGTGGTAGGTCTTCTTGTTTGATCTTGATGTTTTCTTGTTTTGTGTCTTTTATTGTTTTTCATATGCATTTTTGCATTCCTAGTGTCCATGCATTAAAGATTTCTAAGTTTGGTGTCTTGCATATTTTTTTTGCATTAAAAATTTTTCAAAAATATGTTCTTGATGTTCATCATGATCTTCAAAAGAGTTTTTGGTGTTCATCTTGACATTCATAGCATTCTTGCATGCATTCATTGTTTTGATCTAAAAATTTCATGCATTGAATATTTTTGTTGTTTTTCTCTCTCATAATTCAAAATTCAAAAATCAAAAAAATATCTTTTCCTTATTTCCCTCCAAATTTTCGAAATTTTGGGTTGACTTGGTCAAAAATTTTTAAAAAATTAGTTGTTTC
>NC_029774.3:109497631-109498204 GCF_000817695.3 Arachis duranensis | reverse complement strand
CTTATCTTTTTCAAAACCACCTAACCACTTTTCCCTCTCTAATTTTCGAAAATTCTCCCTCTCTTTTTCAAAAATTCTTTTCGTTTTAAATTTTAATTCTAATTATATTTTGTCTTTGATTTTCGAAAATTACTAACCTCTTTTTCAAAAATTATTTTCGAAATCTTCCTTCTCTTTTCTTCTTCTATTTAATTATTTAATTACTAACACTTCTCTTCACCTCTCTTCATCCAAAAATCTGAATCCCCATCTCCATTCTTCTAACCCCTTTTCTTCTTCTACTAACATAAGGGAATCTCTATACTGTGACATAGAGGATTCTGACTTCCATCTGAAGATCCTTATCAGTTTTTAACTGAGTTCTTGCAGATCTATGAGACTGTAAAGACGAATGGAGTTGATCTTGAAGTCTACAGACTCATGCTTTTCCCCATTGCTGTAAGAGACAGAGCTAGAATATAGTTGGATTCACAACCCAAGGATAGCCTGGACTCCTGGGATAAGCTGGTCACTGCCTTCTTGGATAAATTCTTTCCTCCTCAAAAGCTGAGCAAGCTGAGAGTGGATGTTCAA
>NC_029774.3:109496500-109497503 GCF_000817695.3 Arachis duranensis | reverse complement strand
AGAATGGACCCTATTAGATATATTCTATTATGGTCTCTCTGAATTTTCGAAAATGTCATTAGACCATTCTGTAGGTGGATCCATTCACCTGAAGAAAACGCCTGAAGAGGCTCAAGAACTCATTGACATGGTTGCAAACAACCAATTCATGTATACCTCTGAGAGGAATTCCTTGAATAATGGGATACCTCAGAAGAAAGGAGTTCTTGAAATTGATGCTCTGAATGCCATATTGGCTCAGAACAAAATGTTGACTCAACAGGTCAACATAATCTCTCAAAATCTGAATGGATTGCAACATGCGTCAAACAATACTAGAGAGGTAGCTTCTGAAGAAGCTTATGATCCTGAGAACCCTGCCATGGCAGAGGTTAATTACATGGGTGAACCTTATGGAAACACCTATAACCCATCATGGAGAAATCATCCAAATTTCTCCTGGAAGGATCAACAAAAGCCTCAATAAGGCTTTAACAATGGTGGACGCAATAGGCTGAGCAATAGTAAGCCATATCCATCATCTTCTCAGCAACAGACAGAGAACTCTGAACAAAACAATTCTAATTTAGCCAATATAGTCTCTGATATGTCAAAGGCCACTTTCAGTTTCATGAATGAAACCAGATCCTCCATTAGAAATTTGGAGGCACAAGTAGGCCAGCTGAGTAAGAAAGTTATTGAAACTCCTCCCAGTATTCTCCCAAGCAATACAGAAGAGAATCCAAAAGGAGAGTGCAAGGCCATTGATTTACTCAAAGTGGCTGAATGCACAAGGGAGGAGGAGGACGAAAATCCCAGTGAGGAAGATCTCCTGGGATGTCCTTCAAGCAAGAAGGAGTTTCCCATTAAGGATCCAAGGGAATCTGAGGCTCATATAGAGACCATAGAGATTCCATTAAATCTCCTCTTGCCATTCATGAGCTCTGAAGAATATTCATCCTCTGAAGAGGATGAAGATGTAACTGGAGAGCAAGTTGCTCAATATTTAGGAGCTATCATGAAG
>NC_029774.3:109495415-109496363 GCF_000817695.3 Arachis duranensis | reverse complement strand
AGGATCCTGGCAAGTTCTTAATACCTTTTACCATTGGCACCATGAGCTTTGAAAAAGCTCTATGTGATCTAGGGTCAGGGATAAATCTTATGCCACTCTCTGTAATGGAAAAGCTAGGGATCATTGAGGTACAACCTGCCTTGTTCTCATTACAATTAGCAGACAAGTCAGTGAGACAAGCTTATGGGACAGTAGAGGACGTGTTAGTAAAGGTTGAAGGCCTTTACATCCCTGCTGATTTCATAATCCTAGACACTAGGAAGGAAGATGATGAATGCATCATCCTAGGAAGACCTTTCCTATCCACAGCAGGAGCTGTGATAGATGTCAACAGAGGTGAATTAGTCCTTCAATTGAATGGGGACTACCTTGTGTTTAAGGCACATGGCCATCCCTCTGTGACAAAAGAGAGTAAGCATGCAGAGCTTCTCTCAGTTCAGAGTCAAGAAGAACCCACACAGTCAAACTCTAAGTTCGGTGTTGTGAAGCCACAACCAAACTCTAAGTTTGGTGTTCAGACCCCATATCCAAACTCTAAGTTTGGTGTTGGGACTACACACTAACATTGACCTGATCACCTTGTGGCTCCATGAGAGCCACTGTCAAGCTATTGACATTAAAGAAGCGCTTGTTGGGAGGCAACCCAATTTTATTTATCTAATTTTTATTATATTATTATTTTGTGTTTTATTAGGTACATGATCATGAGGAGTCACGAAAAAATCAAAAAAATTAAAAACAGAGTCAAAAACAAAAGAAAAAAATTTTTCACCTTGGAGGACGCACGGGCTGGCGTTCAACGCCAGTAAGGTGCATCTGGCCGGCGTTCAACGCCAGAACAGAGCACCATTCTGGCGCTGAACGCCAAAAACAAGCAACATCCTGGCGCTGAACGCCAGAAATGTGCCTAGAGAAGAAAAACTGGCGCTGAACGCCAGTAACAAGCAT
>NC_029774.3:109491384-109492732 GCF_000817695.3 Arachis duranensis | reverse complement strand
CTTGAGCCATACAGTATCTCCATTCGCTTATCTGAAATTCCCACCAATGAATCTGCATGAGTATTCTATCCCTTTTATTATTTATTTTCTTATTTCTATTTTCAAAAACCCATAAACCAATTTTAATCTGCCTAACTGAGATTTACAAGGTGACTATAGCTTGCTTCATACCAACAATCTCTGTGGGATCGACCCTTACTCACGTAAGGTTTATTACTTGGACGACCCAGTACACTTGCTGGTTAGTTGAACGGAGTTGTGAAAAGAAAAAGCCTCTCTAACAGTACCTGGAATTATTATTGATCACAATTTCGTCCACCACTTTGATAAGGAGTGTCTGCAGGCGTTTGACCTTCTGAAAGCTAAGCTGGTCACAACACCAGTTATCTCTGCACCAGACTGGACACTGCCATTCGAACTAATGTGTGATGCCAGTGACCATGCCATTGGTGCCGTATTGGGACAAAGGCATAACAAGCTTCTACACGTCATTTATTATGGCAGCCGTATTCTAAATGATGCACAGAAGAACTACACAACCACAGAAAAGGAGTTACTTGCAGTGGTTTATGCCATTGACAAGTTCAGATCTTTTTTAGTAGGATCAAAAGTGATTGTGTACACTGACCATGCTGCTCTTAAATATCTACTCACAAAGCAGGATTTAAAACCCAGGCTCATAAGATGGGTGTTGCTTCTGCAAGAGTTTGATATAGAAATAAGAGACAGAAAAGGGACAGAGAATCAAGTAGCTGATCACCTGTCCCAGATAGAACCAGTAGTAGGAGCATCCCTCCCTCATACTGAGATCTCTGAAACCTTTCCAGATGAGCAACTCTTGGCCATTCAGAAAGTACCATGGTTTGCAGACAGGAAAGGGAAGAAGCATGAAAGGCTTCTCTCAATACAGAGTCAAATAAAACCCCCACATTCAAACTCTAAGTTTGGTGTTGGGAGGCCACAACCAAGGAGTTTGAAGCACGTCACAGTCATTCAATCATTGAATCCTACTCAGAATACCACAGACAAGGTTAGACCTTCCGGATTCTCTTGAACGCCGCCATCAGTTCTAGCCTATACCACGAAGACTCTGATCTCACGGAATGGTTGGCTCGTTTATCAGACGAGCACTCGGTTGTCAGGCGATCAACCATGCATCGTGCAATCAGGAATCCAAGAGATATTCACCCAATCGAAGGTAGAACGGAGGTGGTTGTCAGTCACACGTTCATAGGTGAGAATGATGATGAGTGTCACGGATCATCACATTCATCAAGTTGAAGAACAAGTGATATCTTAGAACAAGAACAAGCGGAATTGAATGGAAGAACAATAGTAATTGCATTAA
>NC_029774.3:109489621-109489932 GCF_000817695.3 Arachis duranensis | reverse complement strand
ATCTCTTCCTTGTCTTTGTTGCTCCTCCCTCATGATTCTTTGGTCTTCTCTAATTTCATGGAGGATGATGGAGTGTTCTTGGTGCTCTACCCTTAGTTGTCCCATGTTGGAACTTAATTCTCCTAGGGAGGTGTTTAGTTGCTCCCAATAATTTTGTGGAGGAGAGTGCATCCCTTGAGGCATCTCAGGGATCTCATGATGAGTGGGGTCTCTTGTGTGCTCCATCCTCTTCTTAGTGATGGGCTTGTCCTCATCAATAGGGATGTCTCCCTCTATGTCAACTCCAACCGAATAACAGAGGTGACAAATGA
>NC_029774.3:109485887-109487187 GCF_000817695.3 Arachis duranensis | reverse complement strand
GAGGTCAGTGGACGCCCAGTGAGGCCTTCCTCAGTGGCGTTCACTGCCTCTTCTTCCTCCCAAAATTCGGCCATGTTGATGACCTTGCACTCTCCTTTTGGATTTTCTTCTGTATTGCTTGGAAGAGTACTAGGAGGGAGCTCAGTAATTTTCTTGCTCAGCTGACCCACTTGTCCTTTCAAGTTTCTGATGGAGGACCTTGTTTCAGTCATGAAACTTTGTGTGGTTTTGATTAGATCAGAGACCATGGTTGCTAAGTCTGGACCTCGGGGATCACCTTTTTCAAGGCCACAACTTCATAGAAGTGGTCTTGATGCACCCTTGAGATGAATCTTTCCATCTTCCATGACTCGGAGGTGGAAGCTTTTGCCTTCCCTTTCCTCTTTCTAGAGGTTTCTCCGGCCTTGGATGCCATAAATGGTTATGGAAAAACAAAAAAGCAAAGCTTTTACCACACCAAACTTAAAATGTTTGCTCGTCCTCGAGCAAAAGAAGAAAGAAGAGAGTAGAAGAAGAAGAAATGAGGAGAAAGGGAATGGCTTTGTATTCGGCCAAAGGGGAGAGAAATGGTGTTTAAGGTGTGTGAAAATGAAGGAGTGAATGAGGGTTTATATAGGAGAAGGGGAAGGGTAGGGTTCGGCCATTTGAGGGTGGGTTTGGGTGGAGAAGTGGTTTGAATTTGAATGGTGAGGTAGGTGGGATTTTATGAAGGATGGATGTGAGTGGTGAAGAGAAAGATGGGATTTGATAGGTGAGGGGTTTTTGGGGAAGAGGAGTTGAGGTGATTGGTGAAGAAGAGAGAGAGTGGTAGGGTAGGTGGGGGTCCTGTGGGGTCCACAGATCCTGAGGTGTCAAGGAAAAGTCATCCCTGCACCAAATGGCATGCAAAAATACGTTTTTAGCCAATTCTGGCGTTAAACGCCGGGCTGGTGCCCATTTCTGGCGTTTAACGCCAAGTATTTGCCTTTTTCTGGCGTTTGACGCCAGTCTGGTGCCCCTTTCTGGCGTTAAACGCCCAGAATGGTGCCAGACTGGGCGTTAAACGCCCAACAGCTAACCTCACTGGCGTTTAAACGCCAGTGGGTGCGTCCTCCAGGGTGTGCTGTTTTTCTTCCTGTTTTTTCATTCTGTTTTTGCTTTGCTTTTTTCATTGATTTTGTGACTTCTCATGATCATCAACCTACAAAAAACATAAAATAACAAAAGAAAATAGTTAATCATAAAATTTGGGTTGCCTCCCAACAAGCGCTTCTTTAATGTCAGTAGCTTGACAGTGGGCTCTCATGGAGCCTCACAGATA
>NC_029774.3:109485283-109485827 GCF_000817695.3 Arachis duranensis | reverse complement strand
TAGCTTGACAGAGGACTCTCATGGAGCCTCAGAAATACTTAGAGTTTGGTTGTGGCCTCCCAACACCAAACTTAGAGTTTGACTGTGGGGGCTCTGTTTGTCTCTGATTTGAGAGAAACTCTTCATGCTTCCTCTCCATGATGATAGAGGGATATCCTTGAGCCTTAAACATAAGGGATTCTTCATTCACTTGAATGATCAACTCTCCTCTATCAACATCAATCACAGCCTTTGCAGTGGCTAGGAAGGGTCTGCCAAGGATGATGGATTCATCCATGCATTTCCCAGTCTCTAGGACTGTGAAATCAGTAGGGATGTAATGGTCTTCAACTTTAACCAGAACATCCTCTACAAGTCCATGGGCTTGTTTTCTTGAGTTGTCTGCCATCTCTAGTGAAATTCTAGCAGCTTGTACCTCAAATATTCCAAGTTTCTCCATTACAGAGAGTGGCATGAGGTTTATCCCTGACCCAAGGTCACACAGAGCCTTCTCAAAGGTCATGGTGCCTATGGTACAAGGTATTGAAAACTTCCCAGGATCCTG
>NC_029774.3:109472088-109480704 GCF_000817695.3 Arachis duranensis | reverse complement strand
CCCTCAATTTCAGCCAGAAAATACCTGAAATCACAGAAAAACACACAAACTCATAGTAAAGTCCAGAAAAGTGAATTTTAACTAAAAACTAATAAAAAATATACTAAAAACTAACTAGATCATACTAAAAACATACTAAAAATAATGCCAAAAAGCATACAAATTATCTGCTCATCAATGGCACTTAAGGCCGGAGAAACCTCTAGGAAGAGGAAAGGGAAGGCAGTTGCTTCCAACTCCGAGTCATGAGAGATGGAGAGATTCATCTCAAAAGCCCATCACTAAGAAAGAGGATGGAGCAAACAAAAGAGCCCACTCATGGACCTCAACAAAAGCAAACATTATCCTCCATGAAATCAGAGAGGAGCAACAAGGGTAAGCAAGAGAAATTGAGAAGCTCAAGCACTCCATAGGATCTTCAAGAAGGAGAACTAGCCGTCATCACTAAGGTGGACCCGTTCCTTAATTTCCTTGTTCTTATTATTCTATTTTTTGATTTCTATGCTTGATGTTCTATCTATGTTTGTGTCTTCACTACATGATCATTAGTATCTTAGTGTCTATGCCTTAAAGCTATGAATGTCCTATGAATCCATCACCTTTCTTAAATGAAAAATGTTTTTATTACAAAAGAACAAGAAGTACAGGATTTCGAATTTATCTCTGAAACTAGTTGAGTTAGTTTGATGTGGTGACAATACTTTTTGTTTTCTGAATGAATGCTTGAACAGTGCATATGTCTTTTGAATTTGTTGTTTTAAGAATGTTAAAATTGTTGGCTCTTGAAAGAATAAAGGAAAAGGAGAACTGTTATTGAGGATCTGAAAAATCATCAAATTGATTCTTGAAGCAAGAAAAAGCAGTGATTCAAAAAAAACGAAAAAAAAGAAAGAAAAGAAAGAGAAAAAGAAGAAAAGAAATAAATAAAGTTGTGATCAAAGGCAAAAAAAAAAAAAGAGTGTGCTTAAGAACCCTGGACACCTCTAATTGGGGAACTCTAGCAAAGCTGAGTCACAATCTGAAAAGGTTCACCCAGTTATGTGTCTGTGGCATGTATGTATTCGGTGGTAATACTAGAAAATAGAGTGCTTTGGGCCACGGCCAGGACTCATAAAGTAGTTGTGTTCAAGAATTAACGTACTTAACTAGGAGAATCAATAACACTATCTGAATTCTGAGTTCCTATAGATGCCAATCATTCTGAACCTCAAAGGATAAAATGAGATGCCAAAACTGTTCGTAGGCAAAAAGCTGCTAGTCCCACTCATCTAATTAGAGCTAAGTTTCATTGATATTTCGGAGTCTATAGTATATTCTCTTCTTTTTATCCTATTTGATTTTCAGTTGCTTGGGGACAAGCAACAATTTAAGTTTGGTGTTGTGATGAGCGGATAATTTATACGTTTTTTGGCATTATTTTTAGTATATTTTAGTTAGTTTTTATTATATTTTTATTAGTTTTTATTTAAAATTCACTTTTCTGGACTTTACTATGAGTTTGTATATTTTTCTGTGATTTCAGGTATTTCATAACCTCTGATCTGTGCCTTCTGGACTTGGATTTGGGCCGAAAAGGGCTTCAGAAATCGCTGGGATCGTTTTCTGTAATTTCTGGTGCGTGGCCTCTGTCACGCAGTCGCGTCATTTGGAGTTTTTCTTGTCACGCGGTCGCTTTAGTTATGCATCCGCGTTTCGCTTGTGGCGCACGATCGCGTCATTACCATTTCGCGCTGGCATGTGGCCGCGTCGCCCATGTGGTCGCGTCGCTGCCATTTTCTTCAAAAACTCCGTTTTATGCTTTCCTTCCATTTTCGCATGTTTCCTTTTCATCCTTTAAGTCATTCCTGGCTTAGAAGATCTGAAATCACTCAACACACGAATCACGGTATCGATGGCAATAAAAGATAATTAAAATTAATATTTTTAAAGCCTAGAAAACATATTTTTCACATACATCTCATAACAAGGAAGGGAAGGTAAAAACATACAATTTCACATGCATAAGTGGGTGAAGAATTGAATAAAACACTTAAATTCAGCACAAATTATATCATAAAATATGGGTTTATCACTTGTCAAGAGGTGGAGGTAGTTAAGGAAGAGCACAAGGGAGCGGAACTTGTACGACCATTAGAGACATCCCTTCCTAAGTCACCATCCAATACAACATTTAAGTGGGTAAAATTCTTATTCCTAAGCTTTACTTTCCCACTTGAATATGGTTTTCTTGAAACGGATGATCAACTTAGAGCTCTTTGTGGAATCAAGAGCAAGGAAAAATGGTTAGTGGTTGGAAATGCCAATCAAGGTTCATTATGGTTGAAAGTTCAAGGTATAAGTGGAATGGGTGGTATAGTCCTCAATTGACTGGGTCTAGAAGGATGTTTTGGTATTCAAATGAGAATTCGGCTTGCTCATCACCCAATTAGAACTATGATGCTCAACTTGAAGATGGGTGTAGAAACAAAGTTTGAGATCCCGACATATGTGGTGAGGATCAATTTTGGAAGCTCCGAGTTTGTCGAGAATTTTACCAAGGTTTGGTGCACTTGAATGGAAGCCCTAGCAATCATTTGAAGTCCAAGCATTGGTGGAAGTTTGAGGATAAATTCAAGCACAAGCCTCCTTAATTAGAGCTATTCATAAGTCCAACTTAAGGACAATAATTAAAAGTGCTAGGTGGGAGACACCCCACCATGGTAACTTCTTTCCATTTTCCCTTTTTGTTTATATTGGTAATAAGTCAAATTTTCATTTTTAGTTAGTTTATTTTAGATTAAGTTTTAATTTAGCTTGTTTAATAGTAGTTCAAATTGGTTTTGTAGCTTGTTAGTTTCTCAATCAGCTTTAAAAAAAAGTGGGGCAGGTCACGCGTACACGTGATACGACGCGTACGCGTGATCTTGAATGCTGCAACTCCTGGTACAAAATCTAGAGAGTTGTGATGATACTGTGCTGGAATTGTGCAAAAATCATAAAAGCACCCTACGCATGCGCGTCCCTGACGCATAGACGTCACTATGCATTCCCTGCCTCTCACGCGTACGTATCCCTGATGCGTACACATCACATAAATGTCTTACATCTCACGCGTATGCGTCCCTGACGCTTACTCATCACTTCATCTTCACCCCTACGCGTACGCGTCACGTGCCTTTTCCTATTTTCACGCGCACGAGTGACCTATGCGCGCGCATCACATGCGCGACTTTAGCAGCCCTGTTTCTTTTCCTTTCTTCTTCTTTCTTCTCTCATTCCTTATTCTTCTTCTTCTTCCTTCCCCTTCCCCATTTCTTTTCTTCTGCTCTTCTCTTCTCTTCTCACCTTTCTTTTCATTTCTTACCTACTTTTCTCTATTTTTTTTCTCCCTCTTTTTAAAAAAAAAAGAAAAAATTTTCATTTCTCATTTTTCTCATCTTTCATTTTTCTTTGTTTATTGCATTTGCATATTTTTATTCATTGCATTTTAATTTTGTTCTTTGTAGCTTGTTCTTAGTTTCTTTTTCTTGTTTGCTATTTTTCCATTGGTGTTGAATTTTATCATTCAACTGTTGAATATTTCTTGCTTTGTTTTGGTGCTTTGTGACTTGTTTGATATTATGGTGATGTATTTTTAGGTCAATGCTTAATCTTTTGTGATCTTTGCATTCTTTGTGCATTGATGTGAACTTATATTATCTTTCATTACTCACTCTTTCTTATTCTTTAGTTGAAATTCTTACCCTACACACAAGATTAGTGCTTTAGTCCTTCCTAACTCACTATCATTTATTTTTGTGCTTCACTTTCATTGAGTAAGGATGGGACCGAAATTTCTCATACTTACAACTAATCTTGTGTGTACGAATTCTTGTTTGAACTTGATGCCATTTACTTCCGCTTTGATTTTAACCTTGCATCAAGTATTAGTTGATATGCCATTCACTTAAATTGCTTTTTCATTTACATGTTGTAGCTATCATGTAGGTGAGAACCCCACTCTTATTTGGCATTTGCCCTACATATATTACATTTGCTTTGATATCTTTGTTTTGTGGGCTTAATTTTCTTTCTTTCTTTCTTTTTCTCTCCTTTCAAGCTAGCCACCAAAAGGAGGGAATGGAAAAGCTTTTACATGGAGCAACAAACAAGTTCTTCCGCAAAATCTTTTGAAGGAGCTCATCAGTTGTAGCAACCCGTCCACTTTACTCTTCTTTGCATGCATCTAGGACGGTGCAATCTTTAAGTGTGAGGATGTCGATATCGACTTCCATGGATAACTACTTCCTTTTCCAACACCAATTGTTAATTTTCTTTGTTAGTTAGTTGTTGCATTGCATGCTAGATTGCATATTAGTTCAAGTTTGTGCATAATCCATCATTTTCTTTCTTGTTAGAACTACTTGGTTGAAGTAATGATTTCTTTTCCAAGAAAATTATTTTAGGGCATTTCACTAATTTGAATTAAATTTTTTGCTGTTTGTTGAATTTGCTTGAAGAATTTAATTTGGAACATGATTTTTGAGCCAAGAACACACAACATGTGAGTTTTGAGCCTAATAGTATGGTTACATCATTTAACCATGATTTTTATTCTTGTGTGTTTTTTTCTCTATGATTGTAATTTTTAGTTTGTTCCATTCTATATGTCCATTATTTAGTGTATATTCATGCATTTGTGTGATTGAGGCCATCATTTGATTATAGCTCACTTATCCCAAAGAGCCTACCATTTCATTTACTCTTGTTTGCCACTTTAAGCTTTTTAAATCCCTTTTGTTCTTTATTTTATCACATCACTAGCATTAATCGAAAAAACCATTTATTTTCCTTATTTGAATCTTTGAATGGCTTAAGTTAGTGAGTGTGTGTTATGTATAAGTGTGGGGAAAAGGAGAGAACTTTGGGTGATGAAAATGTGTTTTGTCCTTAATGAGAAACTTTGAGAAATTGGGTCTATACACATGCAAAAGTACAAGAACCATATGCATTGACAATTCTTGCACACACACACACACGAAAAAAAAGAAAAAGAAATCTTGAAAAATGAAAGAAAAAGAGAAATAAATGTATAGGGGACAAAAGGCCCACATGTAAACTCAATAAAAAGATCAATGCATATGTGTTGAAATTAAAGTGAAACATGAGTATGCATATATGCAAAAGTGAGGTTTTGGGTAGCTAGGTTTAATTTATTGTGAATTGCATAGAGTGTGTGTGTGTGTGTTAGGTGAGTACTTAAGTTAGTCAAAGATTCAAATGGTCATATACATATCTTTACCCTTACCTTAGCCCCATTACAACCTTGAAAAGTCCTCATGATATTTGCATATGTGCACTAAATACTTGTTGATTGGTTAGATGAAGAACAAACTTTAGAAAGCATGATTAGAGAAGATTTGAGCGAAATAACCCTAAACACTTGAGCGATTAGAGTGCATATATACACTTCCGGTGAGGGTTCGATGCTCAATTTCTTCCTGGCTTTCATGAGCTTTCTTCTTGCAAGTCTATCTGTACTTCATTTTGAGATTTGAATTAGTGGATTTCATGACTACATACTATCTCAGCCCTACTCGTTTATATTTGTTCTTGGAGATTAATTTACTTTTAACCAAATAGGTAGAAGCATTTTGCATTGAGTTGCATATAGATAGGTTGCATGTACTAAGTCCTACCTTTTCCTCTTCATTCTTTTAGCTTCCCTTAAGCTTAGCATGAGGACATGCTAATGTTTAAGTTTGAAGAGATTTGATGAACCACTAATTTACGGTTTATTTTGTATTAAATTGAATGGGTTCTATCAATTTTTTCTACACTTATTCATATAAATAGAATGGTTTTAAGATTCCTTCCTAATTATGTGTTATAGTGCAAAACATATTTTCTAGGCCTTTAAAATGCTAATTTTAATCCTCTCTTATTACCATTCAATGTCGTGATTCATTTGTTAAGTGATTAAGGGTTTATAAGGCAGGAATGGTTTAGAGGATGGAAAGAAAACATGCAAAAATAGAAGGAACACAAGAAAATTAAATAAAGATTTGAGAAGCTGGGAGTGACACGTGCGCATGGCTGACGCGCACGCGTGATCAAGCCATCGTCAAGCGACGTGTACGCGTGACAATCATCATGTGCTGTACTAAAGGGAATGCATTGGGGGCAATTTATGGGCTGTTTCTAGCCCAGTTTCAAGCCCGAAATTGAAGATTAGAGGCTGGAAATAGAGCTGGGATAAGACAACTTTTCATTCATTGACTTTTACTTTAATTTTGATGTAAGTTTCTAGGGAGAGAGACATTCTCCTCTCTCTAGGTTTTAGGGTTTAGTTTTACTTCTTCTTAATTTCAGAATTTCATCTTGCTTTAATCTAGTTTTCTTCTACTTTTATTTGTTCTAGTACTCTAGTTATCTACTTCTCTTATTGATTTCTCTATTTTTCCAATTTAGTTCATGAATGCTTCTTGTTAGATTTAAATTCCTTTCAATGCAATTTATATTTTCATGTTTATGATTGCTTCTTTTAATTTAATGTGATTGTTATCTTGCATTTGGATATTTTAGATTTTACTATTTCTTTTTATTTTTCTATACTTTTATTTTGTGTCTTCTAAGTGTTCGATGAAATGCTTGGTTGGATTTTAATTAGATTTTTGTGTTCTTGGCTTGGATTGAGTAATTTGGAGACTCTTGAATTGTCAAAGTCTCTTGTTGATTGGTGATTGGAAGTTGCTAGTTAGCTTGAACCCACTAAAGTTAATCTTTCCTTAGTATTTGATTAGGATTTGTGAACTCAAGTTGAATTTGTTTACTTGACCTTCTCGATTGTTAGAGGTTAACTAAGTGATAGCAATTTACACTTACCATCACAATTGCCGATGATAATGATGATAGAAATTCCGATTCTCAATCCTTACTTGGACCTTTCTCAATTGTTAGTTTTATTTTCTTAATTTACAAACGCAAAACCCCAAAAACATACAATCCCATGACCAATAATAAGTGCACTTCCCTGCAATTCCTTTGAAAGACGATCCGATGTTTAAATACTTCGGTTATTTTATTGGATTTGTACAAGTGACAAACAATTTAAACGTTGATCGAGGATTGCTTGTCGGTTTAGAAGTATACTTACAATGTATTTTTATTAAGAAATTCTTTATCAACGAAAATCCTCGCGTCATTAGTATGGAGACAACTTAACCTATTTTACTTCAATAATTATACCCCTAAACAACAAGAGTGTTTTTCGAAAAAAAAAGGAAAATAGAAGATAAGAAGTTGTATAAGGAAAAAAATAAAAATTTCATAAAAAAAATTATATACACAAAAAATAAGAATTTGTATAAGGAAATTTTTGTTTAATTTTAAATTTTTCCTTTATTTTGACAATGATTTAAATTTAGAAAAATTAAAAATAAAAATATTTTTAAAATATAAAACATTGTGGTCTTTTTTAAAATTTTGTAACATTTAAAAGAGTTAATAAATATTGTATAGTTATAGTCATAAAAAAATATTATATACTTACTAGAAGGAATTATAAGTGTCATCTATTTGAACAATATCTAAATTATTTATATGAACAATATCTAAATTATTTATAAGTATGAGATAATGTTTAACTCGTCTCTTAAAATTTTAATATGTATTTTCACTCTGTACACTTTAAGATTTATGGTTTTAGTGTTTATTATGTAATGTTTTTAATAATTGAATTATGTGTGTTGTGTGGGATAGCGGGTTTAAACTTCAGAGTTTAGACTTTAAGATTTTGGATTTTTAATTTGTAACGAGTCAATTATGTTTATTATTTTGTAATTAAGTGTAAAATATAATATATAATTTTGTAATTTATAATTGAAATTAATTTGTAATTTTATAAGTATGGTTACTATTATTATTATTATTATTATCATTATTTATTTTCTTGGACTTTACCTTTTTTTATGTCAACACCTAATATTTGTTGAACCCCAAAAATGTCATACCACATAATTTTTGGATCCTTAAAAAAAAGCCCAACAATAAAATATGCTATCGTAATTAAAGTTAAATTACATTCAGGAATTAAAAAGAAAAAATAACTTTTGTTAGTATTTTATAGTTTGATGATTTTAATCTTTTATTTTTTTATAAAAAATTTGAAGAGCACAGTAAATACAAAATAATTATTAATTAATGAATCATTAAAAGTTTAAAAGAATAGTAAATTTATGAAAAAACAAAACTAAAAGAAATATATATTAGATTTAAAAATAAGGATAATTTATGTTAATAAATTGATTGAAAGCCAAAATTACACAGATGTCTTGAATAAAAATTGGTTATATATATATCCTAAACAGATCTATATAAATTAAATCAGGCAAACTTTATTTTTAGGTATTTACATATAAATTAAATCAAATTGATTCGGATTTATTATGTACAAGATATACACAGTAAATCGACTACATANGGAATCAAATTTTTGTATTGACATTAAATATTTATATGTTAAAAATATGTGTAAAATAATGGATAAAAACTAAAAATAGGCATGAAGACAAACTCTTTTAGGGGAGAAGTGATAATAAATTTCATTTCATTTTTTTTGGCCCACTTCATAAGAAAAAGGTGAGGCACTCCTGGATG
>NC_029774.3:109470244-109471964 GCF_000817695.3 Arachis duranensis | reverse complement strand
TATTATTATTATTATCCTTAAAAAATCTTATGCCAAAATTGCTTGAATCAAGTATATACATTTTCGTTCAGGCCACTTGAAAAAAATAAGGGCCCAACTCCAACAAAAAAATCCAACTCAATTGTTAGCATAATTAAGAACAAACTAATCTATGCTAATTATGCCACTTCATGACATAAATATATTGTATCAGTTTGGACAGGTTTTTGTCACTGCTGATTTGATTCAGTTCTTGTCTCTGTGTCTAGTAGCAACAGCAATACGCGTCCCTCTTCTGGTATAACCAACTCATTTCAGCACTTATTGAAAAAAAAAAGTTTTAGCACAGTAACACAACCCTAAAAATAATGCTGATAATGAGGTTCAGATTAAGAAATTGTTTTATAAAGGTGTTATCTTAATAAGATATGTTTAATAATATTATTATTTTTTAACAGCGCAATAAAGAATTGTTTTAATTGATTTGAGATGAGATTAATTAGTTTTATAAAAGTTTTGTTACGGCCTGGCCCAAGGAACCGACGGGTCGATCCGGCCCGAGCTCCACCCGACCCGGTTCCGTGCCCTTCATGCAACCCGGACACGCGTCCCGTACGGCTCACACGTAGCTATAGGACAGCGTCCTTGAGGATATGGGCCTGACCCCATGAGGGGGCCCACCACTGACATGTATATAAGGGGAAGATTGACTCTTCCCCCGAGGTACGTCATATCCTTTCACCTCATTATTCTACCCGCCTGCACATCGCTGACTTAAGCGTCGGAGTGTCTTTGTAGGTGGCACCCCCCTTTTTTCGTCCTCTCTTCAAGACAAGTGCTCGGCTACTCGGCAAACCCGCAACCAGTACGACCAAAGCTAAGGCGTCCTCACTCCCTCTCCTACTCACCCGATCTGTCCGGAACCCGACAACCGAACATTGGCGCCGTCTGTGGGGACTCCTGCCTAAATGGAAGTCGTGCTAGGTCCCGGCGACCAAGCTCGAGCAGCCGGAGCAGAGGGGGCAGCCTCCGTCGCCTCGCTAAGGGGGCGGCGGAGGTCCCCCCAACAACACACGAGAACACGACCATTCGGGGGAACGGGCGGCAATAGCGCCATAATAATGCAGGAGCTACGCCACAGAGTCCAGAACCTAGAACGACAGCTGGCCGACCGGGAACGGGAGGGACGGTCCACCGATCCCAGCTATACCCCGTCTCTCGGGAGCGAAGAGGAAGACTCTCACAGAAGCCGCCCGCGGCATACATCCGCATCCCGGACGGAAGCGGAGAGCACGCGGGAGGAGTCGCCCGTAATAAGAAAACGAAACGACACGATCATCTACTCCCGCGGCAGATCAACCCGCCGAGCGGCAAGAGGTCGCGAAGACAGGGAAGGGAGATCTGAGAGAACACGACAACCTGTGATAATGGGCGTCACCCCGTTCCACCGATCTATCCTCGAGGTCCGGTTGCCGAAACACTTCGACAAACCGACGGACATGAGGTACGACGGAACTCAAGACCCTCTAGAACACCTCACAGCCTTTGAGGCCAGGATGAATCTAGAGGGAGTGGGGGACGAAGTAAGATGCCGCGCCTTCCCGGTAACCCTAGCGGGGCCAGCGATCAGATGGTTTAACGGCCTCCCTCAAGGTTCCATCTACAGTTTCTCGGACATCAGCCGTGCATTCCTGGCCCAATTTACAACGCGGATAGCAAAGGCCAAGCACCCTATCAACTT
>NC_029774.3:109458257-109470140 GCF_000817695.3 Arachis duranensis | reverse complement strand
GACGGCTTAACCGACTCGGTGGCCAGTCTCTGCCTGACAAACGGCCTCCTCAACGAGAACTTCCGAAAACACCTTACCACGAAGCCGGTTTGGACAATGCATGAAATCCAGACGGTGGCCAAGGAGTACATAAACGACGAGGAAGTCAGCCGAGTCGTGGCTGCCAATAAGCGGCAGTCCGGTTACAGCCAAGCTCGGCAGCCAGGTGACAGAGAGAGAGCAAAAGAAAAAACCAGGGAGGAGGCATCAAACAAGGCACCTAGACCGTTCCCTCGGGTCGGGAAATTTACTAATTACACTCCACTCACTCTCCCCATCGTGGAAGTCTATCAGCAAATAGCTGAGAAGGGAATTCTTCCGAAGCCCCGACCACTTAAGGACCGTACGGGAGGAAACAAGAACCTTTATTGTGATTATCACAAGGGTTATGGCCATCAAACGCAGGACTGTTTTAACCTGAAGGATGCACTAGAACAAGCGATAAGGGAAGGAAAGCTAGCAGCGTTCTCCCACCTCATCAGGGAGCCGAGAAGACGTTATCACGATCAAGACGAGGAAGGCAAAGCCCGTTCGGCCAAGCGGCGACAAGAACCCGAAGACAGAGACCACGGCCTCACTGTGATAAACGTGGTAACGGCAAAAAACGCCGCGCCAAAATCCCGGTCGGCACACAAGAAAGACGCTAAGGTTCTGACGATCTCATCCCCGCCGGTGCAAAACTCTAAGAAACCTCCCTCTATTTCTTTCGACCCGGAAGACCAATGGTTCAACGACGCCCCGGAAAACCCCCCATGGTCATCACGGCCAGAGTGGGAACCGGCCTCGTCAAACGGATCCTCGTCGACACAGGAGCTGATTCAAACATCATGTTCCGCAATGTGTTCGACGCACTAGGGTTAAAGGATGCCGACCTGACGACTCACCAGCACGGGGTTATCGGGTTGGGCGACCACTTCATCAAACCAGACGGAGTGATATCCCTACCAATCTCGGTGGGGCAAGCCCAAGGCCGAAGATCGACGATGGCCGAGTTCGTAATCCTCCAAGATTCCACAGCCTACAACATCATTTTGGGAAGAAAAACAATCAACGATTTCGAAGCCATAATCAACACCAAGCTGCTAGTCATGAAGTTCGTTGCCGATGACGGATCCATAGGGACCATAAGGGGAGACCTCGAGACGGCGGTCGCTTGCGACAACGCCAGCCTCTCCCTTCGAAAGAAGTCCAAGGAAGCATCCGGCGTGTTCCTAGCTGACCTTGATGCCAGAGTGGAAGACAAGCCGAGGCCAGAACCAGAAGGGGACCTGGAGAAGTTTAGAATCGGTGACGAAGTGAAAAAGTTCACATTCGTTAACAAGAACCTCCCACATGAGCTGAAGGAGCCTTTGATCGAAATGATAAGAGCCAACAGGGACTTGTTCGCCTGGACTCCAGCCGACATGCCGGGCATAGATCCAAAAATCATCTCACATCATCTAGCCAATGTCACATCACCTGGCCGTCAAGCCGAACACCCGTCCAGTAGCCCAAAGAAGGAGGAAGATGTCCCAGGAAAGAGCAGAGGAGGTGGCCAGGCAGACGGCCAGCCTCCTAGAAGCAGGCTTCATACGGGAAGTGGACTACTCGACATGGCTCTCGAATGTGGTACTGGTTACACAATGGCAGATGGAGAATGTGCGTGGACTATTCCGACCTTAACAAAGCATGCCCCAAAGATTGCTTCCCCCTCCCTAACATAGATGCACTCGTCGATCGTCGACGCCGTGGCGGGATATCGGTATCTAAGTTTCATGGACGCCTACTCCGGTTACAATCAGATACCGATGCACCGTCCTGACGAAGACAAGACGGCATTCATAACGCCAGGAGGAACTTTCTGCTATAAGGTAATGCCATTCGGCTTGAAAAATGCGGGGGCAACATATCAAAGGCTGATGAACAGGATATTCCACGACCTCATAGGGAAAACAGTTGAAGTCTACATGGACGACATCCTGGCAAAAACAAAGCGACCTGACGATCTCTTGAGCGACCTGGCGAGTGTATTCGCGTCCTTCCGTCAACACGGTATGAGGCTGAATGAAGAAAGGGATGGCGTTCGAGTGGACACCCGCATGTGAAGAAGCCTTTCAGCACTTCAAAGAAATCTTGGCAGCACCACCCGTTCTCGGGAAGCCAAAAAACGGGGAACCACTATACCTATATCTCGCCATAACGAGTGAAGCCCTGGCCGCAGTTCTGGTACGGGAGGACGGAAAAGCTCAACAGCCAGTCTATTTCATAAGCAGGGCCTTGCAAGGGGCAGAATTGAGGTATAGCAAGTTGGAAAAGCTAGCCTTAGCACTCTTAACTTCCTCACGAAGGTTAAAGCAGTACTTCCAGAGTCATCAAGTTGTCGTCAGAACGGACCAAGGGATCCGGCAAGTACTCCAAAAACCCGATTTGGCGGGAAGAATGATGACTTGGTCCATCGAACTCTCCCAGTATGACATACGATACGAACCCCGGCAAGCCATCAAGGCGCAGGCGATGGCGGATTTTCTAGTAGAAGTAACGGGAGATCCAAGCGAAGAAGTGGGTACACGGTGGAAGCTCCATGTGGACGGAGCCTCCAACCAGACCTTCGGATGTGCCGGGATCATCCTGGAAAGCCCGATTGGGGTTGTATACGAACAGTCGGTCAGATTCGAGTTTCCCGTCTCGAACAACCAGGCAGAATATGAAGCCCTTATAGGAGGCTTAACCCTAGCGGCAGAAGTCGGCGCAAGAAGACTAGAAATATGCAGCGATTCCCAAGTCGTCACCTCCCAAGTAAACGGTAGCTACCAAGCTAAAGACCCTCTGCTACAGAAATACTTGGAAAAGGTTAAAAGCTTGAGCCAAAAGTTCGAAGAGGTCACGGTCTACCACGTACCTAGAGAAAGGAACACACGGGCAGACCTCCTATCAAAGTTAGCTAGCACAAAGCTAGGAGAAGGGAACCGGTCTCTCATCCAGGGCATGACAAGAGAACCAGCAATCACACTGCACATAACAAGCCTAGGTTCTTCATGGCTAGACCCCATCACCGACTTCCTAGAACACGACAAACTCCCTACTGATGAAAAGGATGCGGCGAAATTGAGAAGGGAAGCGGCCAAATACGCCGTCATCCAGGGACAGCTGTTCAGGAAAGGGTTCAACCAACCCCTACTGAAGTGCCTACACCCCGACCAGACGGACTACGTCCTCAGGGAAGTCCATGAGGGCTGCTATGGGCACCACATTGGAGGCAAGGCCCTAGCGAGGAAACTAATCCGAGCCGGATACTATTGGCCGTCGATGATGGCAGATTCCAAGGAGTTTGTCAAAAAATGCGTAAAGTGCCAACAGAACGCCAACTTTGCCAGGGCGCCGGCCTCCAAGTTAAGCTTGCTAACGACCTCCCGGCCATTCTCTCAATGGGGAGTCGACCTCTTAGGGCCCTTCCCAGTCGGCCCCGGGCAAGTCAAATACCTCATAGTCGCAATTGACTACTACACCAAATGGATAGAAGCCGAACCACTAGCTAGCATATCCTCGTCCAATTGCAAGAAATTCATGTGGAGGCAGGTGATAACGCGATTCGGGATACCGGAAGTCATCATCTCGGACAACGGCACGCAGTTTACTGACAAAAAATTCACGGAATTCCTCCACGGCCTGGGTATAAGGCAAAGGTTCTCTTCGGTAGAACACCCTCAGACGAACGGACAAGTGGAGTCCGCCAACAAGGTTATCCTTTCAGGGCTAAAAAAGAGGTTGGACAATAAAAAGGGTGCTTGGGCCGACGAGCTAGCAGCGGTTCTCTGGTCCTACCGAACAACAGAACAATCCTCCACTAAGGAGACTCCCTTCCGACTAACGTACGGGGTGGATGCAGTAATACCCGTAGAGATCGGTGAGCCGAGCCCACGGTTGCTTTTGAAAGGAGTGGAGGAAACCGTAGAAAAAGACCTGATAGATGAAGCCAGGGAAATGGCCCATTTGACAGAAACGGCGCTAAAACAAAGAATGGCTCTGCGCTACAACACCAAAGTGCTCAAGAGGGAATTCGAGCAAAACGACCTCGTCCTGAGGCGAAATGATATCGGCCTACCCACCCCCGGAGAAGGAAAGCTAGCGGCGAATTGGGAAGGCCCTTACAGAGTCAAAAAAGTGATGGGAAAAGGAGCCTTCAAGTTAGAAAGGCTTGACGGCAAGGAAGTCCCGAGAACATGGAACGCGGACAACCTAAGAAGATTCTACTCCTAGAAGATGGCCCGACAAGCCGACCAACCTAGCTAAGTAGTTAATTTGCAAATTTGACTTTTGAACTTTTCATAGCGACTTACGAGTCCTTTATACGATTACCGAATAAGATATACTTGTGCAAATTTTCTCTTCTGTTTTGTCACTCAATTCTCCAGATAAACCATCTCATCACGACCAACGACGACGCGCGACCCCGGGACTGATCACCCCGGGAACCCGCCAACCATCGTCGTAACGACTACGCGAAAGGCCATGGGCCGTTGATATAAATGACGACAATAAACCAAAAACGGTTAATAGAAACGATAACACGACCAGACGAATAAGAAAAAGTTTATCACGACAACTCGAGCAAACGACTAAAAAGGTCATTGTTCACAAGCCAAAATAAAACGGCTAAAATCAAATTATCCATAAGCCAAAGCGGCCAAGATTAAAATTGTTCATAAGCCAAAACAAAACGGCTAAACAAAAACAGAAGATTCATTTCTTGGGGACGTCGACAACTTTGCCATCCTGAATGACTTTGAGAACACCAATCGCCGACGTATCAAACTCGGGAGCAATAACTTTGACCTGAGCCTTAAGAGCCTCCTCAGTCGCCAAGATCGCACCCTTCCCCTGCTTCACGACATCTTTGTACTTGGCCTTCCACGTTGCCAATTCGGCCTCCACGGCCTGCTTCTCCTTCTCCATCTCGGCCACCCGTTTTTGCGCTGCGCCGACCTGGCTCTCCAAAGTCATCTCACGTTCGACAAGGCGAGAAACCGTGGCGTCCGAGTCTTTTAACTTCTTCTCAGCAGTGGCGGTTTTCTTCTCGGCAGCAGTGGCCTTTTTCTCAGCGGCGTCAAGTTTTTCATTCAATTGGGTCAACTGCTCCCGGAGAGTCTCGACTTCACTCTTCAGTTCATTGTTAGCCTTCCCACTAGATTCCAACCTTCTGCGGAGGGACTCCATCCCGGACAGCTCAAACTCGGCCTTCCGGGCTATCACGGCGCCCCGCAGAAGGGTACGATACATCCACCTCGCCTGCCCGGCAAGGGAAGACTCGTGGAAATACTCCTCAGTACCAGGGATCAGCTGGGAATCTATAAAGTTCCCAGCATCAAAATTCCTCTCCATGACGGTAAGGACCCCCTCGGGACTGGAGGACATCTTCCTTTTCCTCTTAGGGTTAGGGACCTCTTCCACACCATCATCGACATCAGGGGTAGACGTCGAACCCCCGGTGCCTATCACCTCGCGGAAGGGAGAAGCATGAACCGTTTTGTCGCCCTCGATCTGGGCAGCTTGGGTCGAGGTCCCGGTCCCGTCAACCACGGCTTCCTGCTCGGAAGTAGTTTTATCCTCCGGAGGAATTGCAGACTTCTCGGCGGCGGATTTTTCATTGTCCCCTTCGTCGTCGCTGGCGCAGAGGAAAGTTTGGAATAAGTTGGGAAGACCCGTCACCGACGCAGACATCTCCATGCAGGAAAGCAAAGAAGGTCGGTTAATCGCCACAAAATATCAGTAAAAGCAAAAAGATAAAGGGTAAAGAAAAAGTTCCTCACAAATGTAATTACGACCGGACTCCCGGTCACCCATAAGGAGGTGGGGATTTACTTGATTCTTCCCAAAGACCGCCATCAACACCTCGGCAATCTGCCTATCCACCGCCGACATGCCATTATGGGTTACCTTAATAAAAGTATTGGACCCTGCCCCGAAACTCCAATAGGTCGGGATGAGCCGTACCCCCTCCAATGACAACCAAAAGGGATGACGACCTTTGACAGGGCGGACCTTGAAATATTTGTCCTTAAACCCATGGTAGGAATCTTCAAACAAACCGAAAATCCTTCGACCCTGGGCAGACCGGAAGGACATGAACCCCTTTTTGTGTTTCCCCTCCTTTGAAGGGTTTGTGAGGGTGAAAAAGAAGAGGAAAACATCTACGGACACCGGCAGTTCGAGGTACTCACAAACCATCTCGAAACAGCGGATCGAGGCCCAACTGTTCGGATGCAACTGCGACGGCGCCACGGAAATTCGACTTAAAAGCGCCATTTGAAAGGCTGAGAACGGAATACGAACTCCGACTTGGGTGAACATGGACTTGTAGAACCAAATCCAGTCGGCGACTCGGGGGTGTTGGAAGTTGATTTCATACAATCGCTCGTGGGGAGCCGGGACAAAAACGTCATAATTGGCTTCCTCGTCAGTCCCTCCACACAAGTACTCGGCTTGTCGGAACTCGGTGAGCTCCTCCTCGCCCATTTGGTTGGGCGAATGCTTCACGTCGGAAACGACCCAAGCATAGGGATCGTACGCTGCGGGGTTAACGGAAGCCCGGGAAATCGTGCGAGCCATACCTACATGGGGGGACCATCCAGTCAGTCTAAGAGATTGGTTGCTCAGGCCGAATACAGACACTACCCCCCGCGACTCCCCGACTAAAGGCCAAACGAGACTAAATCACGAAAAGAACAAGAAAAAACCTACCCTGGAATGGTACTTTCCCCCCTAACACATCTAGTCGCAATTAAAAGGCTACGCAACAACAGCAAAAAACCAAACAACAAACATGCAAAAGTAATGCATAAAAGGGAGAATAATTCGAAAGTTACCTGAATTAGTGGAAGAAGGACGGAGCAGTTGATAAAGAAAGATGCGAAGGGAGAGGCGCACAACAGCACTGCAAAGAAATGTTGAGATTTGGGAGCAAGAAGAAGGCAGAAAAAGGAAGATACAAAAGAAAGAAGAGAATGCCAAAACTGGCCTGTTTAAAAACTACCTCCCTAGGAAGCGCGAAACGTCTGGGGGCATAATGGTCTTTTCAGCAAGGGTTTTCCACCCCATTATGAGCATTTAATGCTCGGCACTAAGAACGATGCGACGAAACGGTTGCTTATACAACCAAAGGACACGCGCGTTGGGGGCATATCCTCATCACGAACAGCCGACCAGACGATCCCGAATGAGAGGCGACACAACACGCCATTGATGGCTCCCACAGCTACCATTGGCGCGTGGGGGCACTGTTACGGCCTGGCCCAAGGAACCGACGGGTCGATCCGGCCCGAGCTCCACCCGACCCGGTTCCGTGCCCTTCATGCAACCCGGACACGCGTCCCGTACGGCTCACACGTAGCTATAGGACAGCGTCCTTGAGGATATGGGCCTGACCCCATGAGGGGGCCCACCACTGACATGTATATAAGGGGAAGATTGGCTCTTCCCCCGAGGTACGTCATATCCTTTCACCTCATTATTCTACCCGCCTGCACATCGCTGACTTAAGCGTCGGAGTGTCTTTGCAGGTGGCACCCCCCTTTTTTCGTCCTCTCTTCAAGACAAGTGCTCGGCTACTCGGCAAACCCGCAACCAGTACGACCAAAGCTAAGGCGTCCTCACTCCCTCTCCTGCTCACCCGATCTGTCCGGAACCCGACAACCGAACAAGTTTCAACTGATATTGGTTTAGAGGTTCTTAAAGTTGATCTTAGTTTGTAATTTTTTAAACTAAAATATAAATCTAATAGTATTATTAGTGTAAAATTATAAAATTTGAAATAAACAAAGGTAGTAAAATAAATTTAAAAATACAATAAATTAGATTGTGTTTAGTTAATTAAAGATCTCATAACTTTTATTTAACTGATGTTGATTTCGAAGTTTTTTAAAGTTGATCTTAGACCTTAGTTTACAATTTTTTGAACTAAAATATAAATCTAATAGTATTATTAGTACAAAATTATAAATTTGAAATAAACAAAGGTAGTAAAATAAATTTAAAATTTTAAATTATTAAAAATTTGAAAAATAAAATAATTGTAATTTTTTAAATTTAAAAGTATTGATAATTAACGTTGTAGAATAAATTTTAAAATAAGTAATTTTTTTTTGGTGAAAAAATAAGTAATTAAAATAAGTAATTTTAATTAAACAAATATACTCCTAAAGTTTAAGCGTTATTTATCAGGTATTATTAGTAGAAAATTACAAAATTTAAATGATTTCAATTATAAAATTAGTCATATTAACCATAGTTATTAAAATCGGATCGGACCGACCAATTCGATAAAAAAACCGATAAACTAGACCCTATACCGATCCGATTCGATAATTAGCCCGCATAAAGTAAAGAATTGGTATGTATCGGTAAAAATCGGTCAAACTCGATAAAGACCAGTCCGACCGAATCGCTTGAGTTTCAAAATTTCCTCAAAATGAAGGAGATGGGGTTCGACCCCTCCAAAAGAAAGAAATGATAAACACAACCACCAAGCTATCTTGGTTGTTATTAATATATGTGTAAATTAAAATATATATAGATATCTTTCAGCAAACAATTTACTTCTATTTAATTTATTTTTATTTTAGTTATAAACTCACTCATTCTTAAATTAATTATATTTTTATTTAACAATAATTATAAACTAATTAATAAATTATTGAAATTCAAAAATAATAGTTATTTTAATATAAAAACAAAATAAAAATATTTAT
The DNA here is from genome assembly GCF_000817695.3 of Arachis duranensis. Lineage (NCBI taxonomy): Eukaryota > Viridiplantae > Streptophyta > Magnoliopsida > Fabales > Fabaceae > Arachis > Arachis duranensis. The sequence continues at coordinate 109,461,378 of NC_029774.3, read as the reverse complement.
GATAGAGTAAAATTAACAAAATACTTATTATTCTTGTTCCATATTATTTTAGAATAGCTAAATATTTTTAAAATGTTAGTGAAATATGTATTTTAAATTTTAATTTTAAACTTTTGACTATGTTTTGTTTTTTATTTCCATAGGATCAAGTTAACTGGTTCAAACAGTGACTCACTGGTTGAACCAATGATCCAATGACCCAGTAATCTGACCGGTTCGATCATCAGTTCGGTTCCGACAACTATGATATTAACTCTCTCTCAACCACATAATTAATTTTCACACAACATCAGTTCTTAATCACCTCAATACATTCGCAACCTAATAGCACAAGTAAAAGACCCAATTCAACACACAAACAAGCCACAATAAGACAAACAGCACAATCACAAAAATAAAATAAGCAAGCACAACCAAATGCAAATGCACAAATATTATTATGCGTGTCGGTTTGGATACCTACAACCCGACCACATCTCCGAAATAGGCGCTACGCATCGCCATCCCTATGTTTGAAAATCATTCCCTCTATGAGGGTTCAGTATTCGCCGTCCTCATAGGGAATCCAAATCTTTCCCTCCATGAGCGTGTTGTATTCTCCATCCTCATGGAGAAAGAGAAACCACACTTCTGGTCTTAAGTGAGTGCTACGCTTCGCCATCTTCACTAGACCGTACTCAATGTCTCAGGCAAGGTTTTGAAAACCGAACCGGTCATTGAACTGTTCTAGCTACTGGTTCACTGGTTTACTGGTTCAACCGTAATTCAACCGAAAAAACCTTTTTATAATAAAATAATAAATAAAATATAAATAAACACATTGAACCATAATATTATGATCTCATTCAAATACAAACTTAGAAGTCAAAATAACAAAAAAATAAACACAATCACAACATATGAACTAAAAGATAAAAACTATAAACATATGCATCAACACTACTATATTTCTAGTTAACAGTCTCACCTGAAAAGTTTGAATATATTCTTGATAGTGGAGAAAATATTATTATTTTTATTTACTTCAAAGAAAAAAGGTTCATCTATGAATTCTAACATTAAATTTAGATCATAAAAGATATGATTACTTTCTGATGGATTGCTCTTGATGCTTTCCAGCAAAGTAAGCTCTTTGATCTTGGTTCCAATTTTCTGCAAAGTAAGAATTTTAGACTCAATAGGTAGTTACAAAAGAGACATTACTAGTTTACTGAAACAGAATAACACTACTAGTGCCTAGGCTAATGGAGATTCTAAGCAAGCTACCTTCCTTGAATTACAAATTTCTAGTACATATCGAAAAGAAAAAGGATAATGAAACAACATACAGATTCTCTAGTTCAAGCTTTTTCAGCAAGGAAAACTGCTTTGCGTTTCGACCACTTCCCCACCAACAACCATATTGACCACAAGTCCACGACACCATCTACAGAAACAAGTCATAAAATCTTATCAACAATAATCCAATCCACCACTGTTTCCTGGGAGCAGAGTGAAAGAATCAATAAACCAAACCCTAATGAGACTGATTCACATAAACAATACCATACCATCTTGAATTGAAGCCTGTCCCAGGAATCAGAAAATTTTAAAGAAATCACAGAAATCAAATCACAAACAATCTAAAAATATAAATTATAATGAACAAAATCAAAATCTCAAGAATAATCAGAATCAGAAATATAAATTATAATTAATATAAATCATATAAATCAGAACAATGCTATAATAATTAACAAATTCACCAAAGTAAATTAAGAATACATAGATAATATGATAGAAAATCCTGAAACCAGTAACAACAGCTAGAAGCATAGAACAGAGCAGATCCTTAGCAATATGGGGAGCAGCACTGACCGATGGAACATAGATGGCACTGGTGACGGTGGAACAGAGCTTTGCAACGGAGGCAGGAGGCAAGCCCGGCAACTGTGCTTCTACTGCCGAATCGTTAGCTGCATGAGCAAGAGTGAGGGAGTGAGCTTTGAAGCTCCAACTTGCGACGCGGCAAGAGCAGTCCGGTGACTGAACGGAAGTGAGGGAGTGAGTGAGGAACGACGAGCTCGAGATTGATGGGAGGGAGGGAATGTGTGCTGCTGTTGCGCCGTTGGAGTGAGTTATCAGTTATGGTTGCTGGGTTGGTAATGGTTAGGGTATTAGTAGATCAGCTCACAAAACGACATCGTTTTTGGTAATATTCAGTCGGGTCCGGTGTGGTCCAACCTATTGGTTCTTGGCCGGTTTAGCAATTCAATTTCGGTTTTCTATTTTTGCGATTTTAGCATATGATAGAACCGTAATTCCCATCGGTTCATAGTTCGATTGGTTTGACCGGCCGGTTCGAACCAGCTTTCAGAATCTTGGTCTCAGGTGAGTGCTACGTATTGCCGTCCTCAGGAGACTATATTCAGAATCAATGAACATAGATAATTTTAAATTTCAATTTTTTTTTAAATTTCAAATTTTAGAATTTGGAAAACAAATAATTTTGAATTTTATTTTTTTTAATTTTAAAAGTATTGGAAATTAAGGTTGCTGAATAAATATTAAAATAAGTAATTTTAATTAACCAAGTTAAACAAATGTACAATTTTAAGAAATGAGAAGTTTAAATTAAAAAAAATAAAATACACGTGATAGTATGTGTCGAATTTAATAAAAAACGAAGAAAAAAATCAGATAGGCTTAGACATACATAAATATCATCACGTGTCAGTATGTATAACTTTATTCTCAACATATATTCTTGAAATAAATTTAGAAATAGTATATATTATTTATTAAAATAAAAAATATTTTAAATACTCTCTATAATTAAAATAAGACATTAAAATCAAGTAAAAAATAAACTTATATTTTACTATCAATAAAATATCAAAATATCATTATGTTTTATCTAAAAAAATATTTTATATTTTATATATATGTGTGTCCCTTTATCTTATAAAATTTTAAAATTCATGTATCGAAATGTTTCGTATCGTGTCATATTCCGTATCCATATCAGTCCATTATAAATTTCCTTTAACATCATCATTCATAAGGAACCGAACATGTTCATTGGGCGGCGAATCTAAGAACCTGAATCCTTATCTACAACATGAATCCTTGTCTACAAGTG
>NC_029774.3:109385042-109457636 GCF_000817695.3 Arachis duranensis | reverse complement strand
ACCCTTTTCAGATTATGACTCAGCTTTGCTAGAGTCCCCAGATAGAGGTGTCCAGAGTTCTTAAGCACACTCTTTTTTCTTTGGACCACGACTTTAACTGCTTAGTCTCAAGCTTTTCACTTGACACCTTCACACCACAAGCACATGGTTAGGGACAGCTTGTTTGAACCGCTTAAGCCAGGATTTTATTCCTTGTATGCCCTCCTAACCATTGATGCTCAAAGCCTTGGATCCTTTCACCCTTGCCTTTTGGTTTAAAGGGTTAATGGCTTTTTGTTCTTGTCTTTTGGTTTAAAGAGCTATTGGCTTTTTCTTCTTTTTATTTATTTATTTTATAATTATTTTATTTTATAAATTTTTAATAATAAAGGGTAATTTGGTAAAAACAAAAAAATAAAAGTAGAAAAGGACGATTTTATAACATTTTGTAACGTTGAGGATGATTTTAATAACAAAAAAAGATCAGGGACGATTTTGATTTTGACCCCAGACCTTGGGGACGAAAAAAATACTTATCCCTTATTATTATTATTTAGGTCCATATCATTTTTTCCTTGCTTCATATATAGTCCATAAGTTAATCATATCCTATGGATCACAATATTCACACCAAACCAAAAAAGCAAGTCCAAACACATCATATACCAAAAACTTTTCTGAAACAGCAGAAAAAAGTCCAGCAAATTTACTAATCACCAACACTTACCAACAACTTCTCTCATGGTTCTAAAAATCGGATTGGACTGGCTGGTTCAACCAGCTCAATCGGGAACCGGCAAGAAAAACGGTCTTGTCATCCTCTTAAAACCGTTAGATACAAAACTGCTTTAAAACTATTGAACCGTCTGGGAATCGATCGGTTGGATCGGACCAAAAAAAGGCCGGTTCTTAGAAAATGAAGCCGTTTTGCCATTTAGAACAAAAACTAATGTTCTAAAAATCGGACCAAATCGACCGGTCAAACCGGTAACTTAGGCGGTTTAGTTTATTAGCAGAAATCGAATATAAACCACTGAATCAGCCGAGAACCGACCGGTCAAACCGGACCGGGACCCGTTTACAAGAAATGACGCCATTTCCTTTGTTGAAAGGAAAAAAGGGGATTGCACCATGGTTATAAAAATCGGATCAAATCGGTTCAATCGAGAATCGACGATGCAAGCGGTCCAATTCTCCACCCATAACTGTTTCTGAAAAAACCGCTGGAAAAAATCATTCATTCATTTCATCATTTGTCACTATACTCCCTGACTCCCTGTGCTGGAGATTGGAGAACTCTGAAAGCGAAGGAACCCTAGCCCTCCCAGCGCCGTCGCCGTTCCCAGGTCGTCAGCACCGCCGTTCCCAGGTCGTCGAACCCTAACCCAGTAACTCGGCAGGTACTCTTCATCTTCGCTGGCTTCTCGGCACGGAACCAGGTTAGTGGCTCGTCTTCATCTTCGGTCTTCTTCAATTTTTGTTCCATTTTTCTTCAATTCTTCTTCGGTCTTGGTTTGAACTTTGAAGTTTGGTTCTTCAATTTTTCTTCTTCGGTCTTCCGTCTTGGTTTCCAGTTTGGTATTCCCTTGTATTTGCTGGTGGTTATTGGTGGAAATGTTACAAATTTTGAAATTTGCAAATTTGTATGTATGGTTCTGAACTTCTGATTGCTCTGTCTTGTATTCACTGTACTGATTTCTCTGTTAGTCAGTAATACTTACTCTGATTGCTGAATTGGTAATCAATAAATTTGCCTTTTTCTGTAAATCGGGACTTTACTAGGATTTGTTAAATTTGTTGCTGAATTTGTTGCTTCCCAGTCACAGAATCAGAACAGAATGCTCAGTCAGTGCTTGATTGATTGGCTTTGCTCACTGATTGTATTTGCTGATAAATTTTAGATTGATAACTTTTAAATTTTAAATTTGCACTGCCTATGTTACTGATTCACTGTTCTTTTAGTGCTTTTTGTTGTTGTTAATCATTGTGAAGAGCTTTGTTAAAATTTGCACTGCCTATATTACTGAGTGTTCCTTCAGTGCTTTTTGTTGTTGTTAATCATTGTGATGAACTTTGTTAAAATTTGCCCTGCCTATGTGACTGATTCACGGATTCATCCCTCTCGTCATTATCATTGGCATGAACTCCGAACCAATACCCCAACTCTCTGGATACAATTGTAACGAAAGCTGATTGGGACTTTTTCTTCTACTTAAGGTATGAATCAGAATGATGAGGCCAAGTTATGAATACACAAGTGTCAACGGACTATAATATATATTGAGTTTGTGACATTAGAAGGGTGTAATAATAACAATAATGGAGTCATGTTATTTGAATATTGAGGTTTAACATTTAAACTCTCACAGCTTCTCAGCCCTGTTTGATTCTTCGTCTCAGGCAATTGAATCGAATCAACAAGGCCTTCCTTTTCTTTTTCTTTTAGTTGATTCTTAATTTTTCTAATATATGTAGCTTTCTGAATCAAGTGGATCAGATTATGTAGTTTTCTTGATTTGGGATATTTTTGGAGACGCATTAGAAGAGCTATTTTATTATTATGTTTGCTATAATAATATTCACATGTTCTGTATGCTTGTGATTATTTCGGTGTTTACATTTTCTTTCCAAGTCACTTGTTGTGGTTGTTCTTTGAGTTAAGGCTTTGTATGTGTGTGTGAGAATGTGATAATGTTGAATGCTGTTGCATCTAATAGGAGTTCTTGGAGTACCCTCATCTTTGGTCCTTTATAATTTATTTATTATTTTATTCTAAAACGGTTTTTCCGGTGGAACCACCGGAGCAAACCCTATCCTCAACCAATCTTGTCGCCGTCTGGCGGAGTGAGAGACTGCTGCTGCCGCCTCCGTCACACTCAAGAACTTTCGTCTTCATGCTATCGGCGTTCGTTACTTCTCTCTCACCATCCCCTGTTCGCTCTCATCAGTCACCTGTTCGCTCTCCATCCCCTGTTCGCTCTCATCAGTCGCCTGTTCGCCGTCGTCCGTTGCGCTCAACCGCTCTCCGTCGTCCGTCGAAGGTCAATGCTCACTGCTAGTGCTTGTTCTTCGTGTTTTTTTTTTATTGTCTGTTCAGAAACCAAACCCTCTTCATGCTTGTTCTTCGATGGTTAGTGATCGTCGTTTTTTAATACTCACTGTTGGTGTTTCGTTTTTCATTGATTGATGATTATTGATTAAGTGATGTGTTGCTGTTTTGTTTTTTAACTTTGTGCTTGAGTTAATTGGATGCTTTGTCAGTGCTTAGTGCTTGTTCTTGGTTGATTGGCTTTGCTCACTACTCTGGCTTGTTCTAGCCTATTATTGATTAATTAACTCTGTTACTGGCTTATTGATTGATGCTAAATTGGTACGGATAAACTGTTACTGGCTTGTTCTTGGCTTTTTTGTCTGTTGTTAAATTTTGTTATAAGTTTCTTGATTTTGTGCTCATTACCTCATTCAGTGATTTTTTTTGTTAATCATTGTGCTGAGCTTGTTAATCATTGGCTTATTGATTGATGCGAAATTGGTACTGATAAACTGTTACTGGCTTGTTCTTGGCTTTTTTTTATCTGTTGTTAAATTTTGTTAAAGTTTCTTGATTTTGTGCTCATTACCTCATTTAGGACTTTTTTGTTGTTGTTAATCATTGTGCTTAGCTTGGTAAAATTGGGTTATGTTAAAGCATGTTAATTTTTGTGTTAACCTTGTGAAAATTATGTCAAAAACTTGATTGGCTTTGCTCACTACTCTGGCTTGTTCTAGCCTGTTCTTGATTAATGAACTATGCTACTGGTTTATTGATTGATGCTAAATTGGTACTGATAAACTGTTATTGGCTTGTTCTTGCTTTTTTTCTAATGTTAAATTTTATTAAAGTTTCTTGATTTTGTGCTCATTACCTCACTCGGTGCTTTTTTTGTTGTTAATCATTGTGCTGATCTTGTTAAAATTGGGTTAAAATTGATAATCTTTTGGAGTTTGATGTATAATAGGTTGATTTCAAGATGAGATTTTCTTCTAACAATGATACTGACAACCGGAATAACTTAACAATTGGACTATTCATTTTAGAGAGGAAAACATCTACATAATTTTCATATTTTATTGATGAGCATTTGAGCTGTTTATATTTGAAGCTTGTAAACAGATGGAATGCTTTCTATAAAAACCACGAGTAAGTTTAATGTTCTTCTCACAGTTAGTTTTGCTTTGATTTCATTGAATACATGCATACACCTCAAGCTTGAATATGTTTTGAGCCATAGACCATAGTATTAAAATGTTTTGAAATTTCTACTTGAAACTTTATTAGGGAGCATCTCAAAGTTAGGAGTGGAGTAGCTTGCAGCATTGAAAACCATTAGCACAATGAACTGGTGATAGAGGCAGTTATAATAATAAGTAATATGCCAGTAGACATGTTCTGTAATTTTATATTATAGAAATACACATATTCTATAATTTTTATTGTGTTGATGATTTATTGATTGTTTTTTATTGTGTTGATGAGAGTTGTTCTATAATTGATTTATTATTTTATTTTAAAACATTCCGGTTGAATTACGGTTGGACCGGTTGGACCAGTGAACCAGTGAGTAAAATGGTTCGATGATCGGTCCGGTTCTCAGAACCTTGAAAAAAACAAAGGGAACCCGAAAACGGCCAAAAGCCTAGCATCTTCCACGGATCCGCCGTTGCCGTCCGTCAGAGGCGCCTCCTCCTTCCCCCTGTGTGAGACCGAAACCCCTAGCTCGGCACGTAGTCACGTCGTCTTCTTGCTCGAGTTCGAGCTGCAAGCCATGGTCTCGCCGTCGTCGTCCTTCTCATCTCGCCGTAGCCGTCCTTCTCGTCTCGTCAGCATTGTCTTTCTCTCAGTCAAGATTAGTGGTCTGAACTCTGAAGTTAGTGATTGATTTCTGATATTACTGATTCTATTCTAATATGTGCTTTTGTTACTGATTTGTTACTGATTCTGAAATTGAGTAATTGATGTTTCTGAAATTGAGTAATGGATTTGTTACTGATTCTGTTCTATGGTTTTATGGATGATTAATTGATTTCTGGCCGTTCTGTTGCTGTTTTTAATTTGGATTATGATTTATTGATTTTAGTTATGGATGGAAGTATTAATCAAGAAGCAGTTGTTGATAATGCCTGTTTGAGTAATAATTCATCTGCCAATCCTCCTAATTCAAATGATTCTGCTAATCCTAATCCACTTAGTTCAAATAATAGTCAGTCACAAGGTTTTTCTAATTTACGGATTTTGATGATTGATAAATATTCATGTTGGTTTTTAATATTTAGATATTTCTTTTTACTATTTAACTTTTGAGATTGTATTTTGATAAGATTATATGGATTTGATTGATGACACTTTGTTGCTGAATGCTAATTTTTGTTGTTGAATGCCCTGTTTGTTGCTGAATGCTGTTGGTAATGGTGTTTTTGTTGCTGAATGTCCTGTTTGGTGTTGAATGATAATTTTTTATTTCTGGCAGTGCTACTGCTGTTTTTAATTTTGTGAATGATTTATTAATTTCAGTTATGGATGGTAGTATTAATCAAGAAGTAATTGCTAAGAACAATGCATCTGTGAACAATAACTTGCCTGCCAATCCTAATCCTCCTATTTCGAATGATACTGCCAATTCTAATCCTCTTGATAACAATGCATTTGATGATTGATAAATCTTTATCTTGGTATTTAATATTTAGATATTCTTTTTATTATTTAACTTTTGAGTATGTATTTTGATAAGATCATATGACTTTGATTGATGATATTTTATGTAGTGTTTTTAATTTGAAAAATATTTTAAGATTTATATTAGATTATAATTATATTTTAGGATGTTTATTTATAATTTATTTATTATTTTATTCTAAAACAATTTTTTCAGTTGAACCACGGTTGTTTCGGTTCTACCCCTAATGTAGCTACATCATTTCAGCAGGTGAATACAATTAATACAAGGAAAGAATTGAATAATTGATTAAGTGAAGGAGGGAATCGAACCGATGAATATTCGGGGTCAGGGTCAGGGTCCGCCTCCAGTTCCGGCAGCGGCGGCAGGGATGATGGATGGGATTGGGGTTCCTGTTGCTCCAAATCCAGTAAGCAGGAAGAAGGGGACCGGGGTGAGGGCGTGGCTGCTTCTCGATTCCAGTGGTCAGAAGCAGGTTGTGGAGGCCGGCAAGCACGCCATCATGCGGCGCACGGGTCTCCCCGCCCGTGACCTCCGTATCCTCGACCCCCTACTGTCCTACCCCTCGACCGTGCTAGGCCGTGAGAGGGCCATCGTGATCAACCTCGAGCACATCAAGGCCATCATCACCGCCCACGAGGTCCTCCTCCTCAACTCCCGCGACCCCTCCGTGACCCCTTTCGTGGAGGAGCTCCACTCAAGGATCCTCCGGCACCACCAAGTCCAGGGAGCTGCTGCGGCAGCTGCGGCTTCGGATGATTTCAAGCTGAGCAAAGTGTACGACTCGGAAGAAGGGCAATCAAGAGAGGGACAGGATGAAGATGAAGATCCCGATCCCGTTGGGGAGCAAGTGAAAGCCCAATCGAAGCAGAATGGTATCCAGAACGGCGATGGCATGAAGATCCTGCCGTTCGAGTTTGTGGCACTGGAGGCCTGCCTGGAGGCTGCGTGCAGTGTGTTAGAGAACGAGGCAAAAACCCTGGAACAAGAGGCCCACCCTGCCTTGGACAAGCTCACTTCCAAGATCAGTACTCTCAATTTGGAACGGGTTCGTCAAATTAAGAGCCGCCTTGTTGCCATCACTGGTCGCGTTCAGAAGGTAAGGGATGAGTTAGAACACTTGCTCGATGACGACGACGATATGGCTGAGATGTATCTCACCGACAAGTTACAACAGCTCCACAGTTCTTCTGCCTCCTCTATAAATGATGATGATGTTGACAATGACCACCATAATCAGCTTGATGTCGATGACAGGCAAGTGTACATGTAAATCTTTTCTGTTTGCCTTGAATCTTGTTAGTTAGTACTGCTTTACTGATTCTAATTCTCCATTTTGCAGCATTCCTCCTGAAATATCACTGGAAGAGGGTGGAGCTGCTGCAAGCGATGACGATAATCAACATGATGATGACAGGTTATTAGTGGGAGTTAGCAGGGACAGCCGTGCTAGCACTACCTACAGTACCACAACTAAGCATCTTGATGTGGAGGAGCTTGAGATGCTCCTGGAAGCATATTTTGTGCAAATCGATGGCACACTCAACAAGCTCTCTACTGTATGCCTTTTCATTTCTTTGTCATGCCCTTTTCCGTTGCCTATAACTACCATTTACACTTTTAATCTTGTGTTTTATAAGCAACTAATTCCCGTTTCCAAGAATTATTATGACGCTTGTCTGGTTTCTAATTGAGGATTTTGCTTGTTATTGCTTGCAAAAGATCCAAACATGTTAGAGATTCAAAATCTTAGGGACAATTTCTCTTTTTGGGTAATAGAGGCAAATATTGTGCCTTGGTAGTTTTAGGCTATGGTCTTTTCAAAGAAAATGCTTAAAACAAATTTTAACCAACATATTTCTGGTCTGGTGAGCTTCTTGTGATTTACATGTTACCTTAATGATAAGATTGGTTTTGATGTTGTTTTGTTGTGGTGATCCTGTTGAAGCTAAGGGAATACGTGGACGACACAGAAGACTACATCAACATAATGCTGGATGACAAACAGAATCATCTGCTCCAAATGGGAGTCATGTTGACCACAGCAACTCTGGTAGTGAGTGCCTTTGTCGTTGTCGCTGGTGTTTTCGGCATGAACATTCATATTGAGCTATTTGATTCAAATACTACCGGGAATAGAGAGTTCTTCTGGACTGTTGGGGGCAGTGCTGCTGGAACCATTTTCTTGTATGTGGTTGCCATTGCCTGGTGCAAGTACAAACGCTTGCTCGAGTAGCTGCACGCCCTGTTTATGTGCACACATAGAAGAAATGTTATGCAATACAAAAATCACTCCTTTTTTATCCACCTGAAATTCTAATAATACAGTGCAACATTGCTACATTACCACATTACCTGCTGCTACTTCTATTTGTGATCTTCAACTATTTTGTTCGTTTTGCGCAATATTCTGTGGAAATATTATACTAGATCGAAAGAAAGGTCATTAGGGTAGAAACATGCCAGTTATTTGTGATCTGTACATAGACTTATTCATTTTCATTGTGAAATAAATTGAGAAACGATTGAGAAAGAACAATAAGGGGTTCATGGCTGTTACCTGAGCTTTAAATTGGAAGAGAATATCCAGTTAATTTTCATTTTCAGTACCTAATTATGGGGCAGTTATATTTGGCTCTTTGATAGTTTACCTACTTTACTTTGATCAATTGCCAAATTTTAAACAAATTAAACATGAATAAAGATGTTATTAATCGTTGATCATTGAGTAACAAAACATTAATTGTTAACATTTTTATAAATCTCAAAGCATGTATATTTATTTTATTGAGCTTGTTACAATGATGAGATTTGCTTGACTTCAAAGATCACATACACACAAATTACAGTCTCTTGATTTCTAGGGATAAATAAGGGTATACATCTGTATAAGTGGTATGAGAAGTTATTCATTGGATAAGAAATCCCTAGTTAGAAAAATGAAAATAAATTGCCAAGTGATCATTCCAAGAGGCACTACATTCGAAATGCATATTTTAGGAGTCATTGACAAGCTGAAGAGTGGGCATGGAGGTTCCAGCTATGAAGGATTTGAAGAGTGAAAGAGCAAGTTTTGGTCTAAGCAAAGGAACTTCATCTACTGCTCCCCTTATTGCTACAAAGGTGAGTCCATCATATTCTTGTGTCCACCCTCCCACCTGTTTTTTTATGACAAATTTAAAATTTCCATCTAGTAACCTTTACTAATTTCATGGATATAATCAATTTCCATCTAAAGACATCAATGATCTAACTTGCATCAAAGTATCAATTCACAAATATTTTCACTTATTGGATTTCAACGTTCACTTAACGACTAAAATTTTCCCCAGAGCTTGAAGAAAACAAACTCCAATTTGTAGTTCTGAACGAACCTGCCACAAAACCCACAAAGCATGAGTACAAGAAGGAAAGGAAATCCTACCCATAAAGCTCGCTCAGACAGATACCAATCTTAGATAAATGCAGTTGGCTAGCGAACCCTTCTTGACCTTCAATTAAATAAGCATTCAGCACAAAGCGCGAGTTTGCACCCTTTAGCCAAATTTCAATTTAATATACTGTGAGGGCCTTGAAATGGCACAACGATCAATGGATAGAACGTTTTACTATGTAGTTTGAAAATGGTTCCTCTTTACATGCCTTAGAGAGTCGGTTGGATATTCCTGTTTCTCATGTACGATAAAAATTGAGTAGGTAATTCTGCTAGAAGTGCTTGAACTACTGAAATTTCTCCACCTGCAATGGGAAGATTGCAAAGACTTTGAGTTAGAAGGCAATAGGATGGAGTTACATCATAATATGCAAACTGATACCGACTTTAAACATCTCGAAATGGAACAAACTGGACTATATCACGTGAAGCAACACGTCCGAATGAACTTTTGAGTCTCTCCCCCTTGTCAGCATCTAAAATCTATTCAAAGGAGTAGCAAAACTAAAAAAAACAGTTGTGGTATACTGATCACACAGTTCCCATGAGGAACAGTTATGTATAAAAAGCCGACATGTTTTCATACCTCCATTTCTTTGAAATCAGCTCCTCCAACTCCAACGATAAGGATTGATAATGGTAGGTCAGAGGCTTTAACAAGGGCATCTTTTGTTTCTTGGAGATCTGTCACCACTCCATCCTAGTGATGTCAATTAAATGTCAGCATCAGCGGTGGAAAAGCAAGATGATGCAAAAAATCATCACAGGCTTAGAAGTCACGACAAAGGAAATTTTTTTCATATGCAACACAGATATAGAGTGATTAGCTCTGCTATTATTATATGGCTGAATCACGGCGCATGTCGGAAAGAGACATAGAAGAAAAAAGACTACAGGAGGAGTAAATTGCAGCTACATAGTTCTAGAGAGAAATAAAAAAGTTCTAATTCTTATTTCTTACTGAGATATTAACAAAACAAAATACTTTCTTGCACCAGTTGCTACAGATTGGCTGGCAATAAGTGCAGCATTGCTTATGACAGGTCCAAAAAGAGTTGGTCCCGCAAGAGAAACGTTAAGCAGGGCACTTGTGTATGCCATCATAATTCCTTGGATCCCTTCCACCTGTTAAACACAGAACTTCAATCATGATGAACTATTTTATGATAAGTGAAAACAAAAGCAAGAACTATTTTTGCCTAGAAATAAAGTTGTGACAAGTTCAAGACAAGGATCGCTGGAAAAACAAATGATTCAAACTAAAGATCACTTCTCAGTTCTCACCTTCTGGTATGTATTTGGCCGTCCTGAAGGATCAATATAATGCAAAGAATCTGGAAGGCGTGGATTCCCATTTGAAGCTGATAAACCAGGAGGTTAGTTATATTTGATTAAGAATGCATAAACCTTTGTCATCCAGGTATATCTAAGGCCCCTCATGTTGACAACTACAGAAATCTAGAAATTAATAAGGTACACTTCATTTGAGGATATGAGCTGTACCTGTAAAATCAATGGCCACCATGAAGTTCAATTCAAAACCCGCAGACAAGTAATCAAGGAAACTATATTGGACACTTTCAGAAAATTTGTCCAGATATACCCGGCTCTTTAATACCTGTATTATAGAAAAATATGTTTTATACTTTTTAGAGAAAGAAAGAAGGATTCATGACACAAATAAACTTTATAATAAAACCTTGTTATGAGAATTACGACCACCACCAGTAGGCAAAAATAAAGTTCCTCCTTGACCACTAGCATGAAGCTTCACCAACTCTGCCAAAGACTTTTGCACTTTTCTGATAAAACAAAGAAGAATTTCAGCCTAGAAAGTATATTGATAGACAAAGGAACAAACAGAGGAAGGAAATTAAAAAGTAACTGCCAATTACCCTATCAAATCATGTTTGCCATTGGTATTGAAGTTATAACACTCTAGTATCAAAGGATTGTCCCGTATATAATAAAAACGAAAAAATGAGAGAGCTTCCACTGTGTCTAAATCACGAAGTTCAACATATTATTCCATATATAATCTCATAAAACATGGCCATATTTCCATACTTTTATAGTTTTACGGAAAGAATAAATTATGAGGGTGATCCTTGTACCTTGCCTCCTACTTGTTGAATGTTTAAGAACACTGGCTTCCACTGTGGGCTGAGATCATTCTTTATAACTTCTGTTTTACAGCAAAGAATTAGATGGTCCCAGAACGTTTGGACCATTAAATGGTCTCATAACAAAACATATTTTTTAAATTTTTTTAATAATTGCTAAATAGTCCTTTTTTAATTTTAATTACAAATTAACCCCACATATTTTATCTAATTATAAAAACCATTTTTTATTTTATAAATTATTATTTTATCATCCATCTATTATGTTTATTAACAATCAAAAACAAAAACAATAACGAATTAGAACTTCCATTGATCGTAATAACTTTTTGGCAATCCTAATCGATTAAAAGTTTATCTTTGATCCGTTACATCCCTCGAGCGTTGTGAAATCGTGTTTCTTAGAAAATCAATTGATTGGATTTTCAGGTTTCCCATAACTCAATCATTGAATTGGAAGTTATCACATAACAATCGATTGAAATTGCAAGGCAGTATAGTTTTCGCAAAAATCAATCGATTGGTCATATTACCCAATCGATTGAACGATGACTAGAATGTGAGTTTTTATAATTCAATCGATTGTTTATATTATCCAATCGATTGAAAGCTTCAAAGCAACTTGAGGTCTCGCAATTCAATCGATTGGTTGTGTTACCCAATCGATTGAAGTCATCAAAGTAATATGAATTTGTCCAATTCAGTCGATTGAATTATGTACTATGCCGTTTTCAATTTTCTTATCGTTTTTATAAATTATTATCTTATTATTCATATATCTTATCTTTAAAATTCTAACTTCAATTTTTAAGGTTTTATTTTAATTTAGATACTATAATCTCATCTTTTCTTTAATATTAACATTATAAATTGGTGAATAATCTTTCACCAAATATTCAATCCCACCATTGGAATTGTGTATCAATCTCTTTGATTATAAAAATTTTATTATTTTTCTTTCGGATATCCATCTGCTTAATATCCAATTTTTCTTCATTTTTTATCCGTCTATTTAATATCCAATATTTGTTCATCATTAATTGTTAATCACACTTTCAGCAATCACCAATCGATTGGATTGGGCAAATCCATATTGCTTTGATAACTTCAATCGATTGGATAACACAACCAATCAATTGAATTGTGAGACCTCAAGTTGCTTTGAAACTTTCAATCGATTGAATTATAAAAAATCGACATTCTAGTCATCATTCAATCGATTGGGTGATATGACCAATCCATTAATTTTTGCGAAACCCATATTGCCTTGCAATTTCAATCGATTGTTATGTGATAACCTGAAGTCCAATCCAACCGATTGAGTTATAGAAACCTGAAATGAAATTCAATCGATTGTTTTGTTAATCCAATCGATTGATTTTCTAAAAAACACGATTTCACAACGCTCGAGGGATGTAACGGATCAAAGATAAATTTTTAATCGATTAGGATTGCCAAAAAGTTATTACGATCAATGGAAGTTCTAATTCGTTATTGTTATTGTTTTTTATTGTTAATAAACATAATAGATGAATGATAAAATAATAATTTATAAAATAAAAAATAATTTTTATAATTAGATAAAATATATGAGATTAATTTGTAATTAAAATTAAAAAAGAACTATTTAACAATTATTAAAAAAATTTAAAAAATATATTTTATTATGGGACCATTTAATAGTCCAAACGTTCTGGACCATCGAATCCGTTTATCTGTTTTACAAATTGGAATATGGGTACCACCTTCCACAACTTTTGATATTATCAAAAAAGGATCCTAAAAAGACAAAACAAAACCATGTCTTATTTTATATAATAATTGGCTTTCCATATAACACCTAGCAAGAAAAGGAAAAACTAAGACATACACTTTTTGAGAAGAGATCCCTATTTTCCAAATCTGAGCACCTAAAATATCATCTCTACTGTAGTCTCTGAGCCAACACATTCCTCGGCATGCACCAAGAGCTTACCATTGTTCTTCAATGATTTTCAGTGACACACTGCTGCACCATTGGTTTTTCTTTTTCTATGTAATGACGGTGATTCTCATCGACATGCACTCTCCTTCTCTCAAGGATAAATTCTTGAAACATGATTTACTTCATAAAAAGCTTGTCTTTAATTTTTTTTTGTTAGAGCAACTTGAATGCATGATATTTGTAACATTCGTTGTTTGATTGGCCTATATGAATGTTCCATGGTATACAAGATTGAGAATAACAGCTGAAACATGTGCATTCTTGTAATTTGAACTAATAATTAATATATGATGCAAATTTCAGTTCTATTCTAATAATTGAGTAACATAACCAATCGATTGAATTGGGCAAATTCATATTGCTTTGATGACTTCAATTGATTGGGTAATACAATCAATCGATTGAATTGCGAGACCTCAAGTTGCTTTGAAGCTTTCAATGGATTGAATAATACAAACAATCGATTGAATTATAAAAAACTCACATTCTAGTCATCGTTCAATCAATTGGGTAATATGACCAATCGATTGATTTTTGTGAAAACCATACTGCCTTGTAATTTTCAATCGATTGTTTTGTGAAACCTAAAGTCCAATCGATTTGAGTCATGGGAAACCTGAAATTCAATCGATTGTTTTGTTAATCTAATCGATTGATTTTCTAAGAAACACGATTTCACAGCCTGGACGAATGTAATGGATCAAAGATAAACTTTTAATCGATTGGAATTGTTAAAAAGTTTATTACGATCAATGGAAGTTCTAATTCGTTATTGTTTTTGTTTTTGATTGTTAATAAACATAATAGATAAATGATAAAATAATAATTTATAAAATAAAAAATAATTTTAATAATTAAATAAAATATATGGGGTTAATTTGTAATTAAAATAAAAAAGACTATTTAGCAGTTATTAAAAAACTTAAAAAATATGTTTTGTTATGGGACCATTTAATGGTCCAAACATTCTGAGACTATCTAATCCTTAGCCCTTATAAGCCAAAAAGACTTGTATGTGTAACAGACCTGTTAAATGAAATATAGAATATATAGACGGCGTTTGATATTATAATACCTAGAAAAAAAGTTAAAAAAATGTTGAAATAAAAGTAATGGACTTATTTTAAAGAACTTTTGAAATAAAATGTTAAATAAGTTATTCTGAAAACAGAGCTTAAAGTATAAAGACTTTTATTAATAGTAGTTTATAAATAAGTTATTGTCCGGTTATTCGGGTACCGGACGGTTCGGTGGGATCCTCAGGTTGATAGGTGGGGTACAGCCTGGGACCGGTTCGCGCGGGTGAAGTTGGAGTAGCCGACGTCCCGAGCTCCTGAGGTGGTAGGAGTGTCACCTGCAAAGACACTCCGACGCTCTAGTCAGCTGAGTGTGCAGGCAAAAAAAAAAAGGATAGAGTGATGTTCTAACGTACCTCGGGGGAGGGGTAAGACCCTTCCCATATATACCGTGTCAGAGGTGGGCCCCACAAGAGCAGGCCTACCTTCCTCGAAGTTTCCCCATTCAGCTGTGGCGGAGAGCTGGCAGGGACGTGTGTCCGGGTCGGCGATCGAGCACCTCGTACCCGACTGTTCGGGTCGGGTGGCCTACGGGTCGGGCGGCCTACGGGTCGGGCAGGCCCATATGAGGTTTGGGCCAGGCCTTTACAGTGCCCCCAACGCGCCAGCAATGGACGCAAGCGTTGTTGGTGGCGCGTTATGTATTCTCCCTTGTGTCATCGTCAGGTCGGCCGCTCGTGGAGAGGACGTGTCTCTTGCGCACGTGTCTTTCCATTGATAGGGGTAACCGTTTGTCGCCTCGTTCTTCGCATTGGGCATTAAATGCTCGCAATGAATTATTTCAAAACCCTGCGCACAAAGACTATTTTGCCCTTTGTCTTTCCCGCTTCTTGAGTCAGTTTCTTAACTCCCCAGTCGTTCATTCTCATTCCATTTTATTTGCATTCTTCTTCTTCCTTCTTGAATTCTCCACTGTGATCTTCGCGTTTCTGAGCATCCTTCCCTTCCTGTTTTCAGCTATCACAGTCAATCAGGTAAGCGTTCTTCTCTTCTTTTTCTGCTTTACGGTCATTTTATCTTCATTGCCAGTCTTTCCATATGCATGTTCCTTGTTCGGTTTGCATGCTAGATAACCTTAGTGTTAAGTAGGTGCATTAAGGGGGTCACCATTCCAGGGCATTAGCTTTTTAGGCTTTTACTTGGATTCTGCTTCAGCCATGCTTGATCTTAGTTTGTTGAGTAGACTAAATATGGTTTCTGGGCTTTTTCCAGACTCCTGACCTCATAGACTAACCGAGTGGTACCCCCACTGTAGGTATGCCTCGCATCGTCTCACGAGCTTCCACCTCCGCCGCGGGTTACGACCCATATGCTTGGGTGGTTTCCGATTTGAAGGAATCCCCAAACCAGATGGGCGAGGAGGAGCTTACCGAGTTTCGTCAAGCCGAGTACTTGTGTGGGGGGACTGAGAGGAGGCCAACTACGACATTTTTGTCCCTGCCTATACGAACTCAATTTCCACTCTCCCCGGGTTGCCGATTGGGTTTGATTTTACAAGGCCATGTTCACCCAAGTGGGGGTTCGTATTCCCTTTTCCGTTTTTCAAATGGCACTCCTTAATCGGATCTCTGTGGCGCCGTCGCAGCTGCATCCAAATAGTTGGTCCTCCATCCGCTGTTTCGAGATGGTGTGTGAATATTTGGAGCTGCCGTTGTCCGTCAACGTTTTCTTTTATTTTTTCAACCTCACGAATCCTTCCAAGGAGGGGAAGGCAAGGAAAGGGTTCATGTCCTTCTGATCTGCCCAGGGTCGGAGGATCTTTGGTTTGTTTGAGGACTCTTATCATGGCTTTAAGGATAATTACTTTAATGTGCGTCCAGTCAAAGGCCACCATCCCTTCTGGTTGTCATTAAAAGGGGAACGCCTCATCCCGACGTATTGGAGTTTCGGGACGGGGTCCAACACCTTTATTAAGGTGGCTTACAAAGGGATGTCTGTTGTGGACAGAAAGATTACCGACGTGTTGTTGGCCATTTTTGGGAAAAATCATGTGAATCCCCACCTTCTCATGGGCGACCGGGAGGTCGCCAGGAATTATATTTGTCAATAGCTTTGAGTCGTATTCCTTGCATTTACTATTGCTTTGATTGGTTATGCCGATTTCACGACTAACTTGTTTATTTTATTTTTTGTTGCAGTGGAGATGTCTGCCTCGGTGATAGGGCTTGAGAGTTTGTACAAGACTTTCTTGGAGGAAAGCAATGAAGAGAAAGCTGACCAGAAGCCGGAAAACCCTCCTGAGAATAAAGAGGATCAGGAGATGCCTTCACCCCGTGACACCGAGATGTTGGAGAAGAATTTTGACGGGGCGCACGTTTCTCCCATTCATGAGGAAGGGACCGGTATCGTGCACTCGTCCTCCACTCAACAAGGGGAGGATGATGATTTGAAGATCATCCCTACCCCCAAGAGGCAGAGGTCATCCTCTAGCCCTGAAGGGGTTCTCACTGTGATGGAGAGGAACTTCGATGCCAGGACTTTCATAGACGCCCAGCTGCTTCTCGGCACGGAGGAACATTTTCTTGGTACCGACCTTGCCGGGCAGGCAAGGTGGATGTACCGTACCCTTCTCCGCAGTGCTGCAATAGCTCGGAAGACCGAGTTCAAGTTTTCGAGGATGACGTCGCTACGTAGAAAGCTCGACTCTGCTTCCAAGGCCAATAATGAGTTCAAGACTCAAGTTGAAATGCTTCGGAAGCAGCTGTCCAATGTGAAGGAGAAGCTTAAAGCTGTCGAGGAGAAGGCTGCATCTACCGAGGAAAAATTGAAGGTCTCTGACGCTACCATCTCCTGTTTAATCGAGCCAGAGATGACTTTGGAAAGCCAACTCAGTACCGCGCAAGGTCGAGTGGTCGCTTTGGAGAAGGAACATAATGTGGAAGCACAATGAGGTTAGAGAGCAACGAAAGAGTGCGATTTTCATGACTGAGGAGGCTCTTAAGGCCCAGGTGAAGATCGTGGCTCCTGACTTTGACACGTCGGCAATTGGGGTTTTCAAAACAATCAAGGATGGCAAGATTGTTGACATACCCAAGAAATGAGCTCTTGTACCTTTATACTTTTGTTGTAGAATTTGCAGTACTTATTTTTTGATACATTTTAGTAGCCGCTTGGTCGGCTTGCGATTACCACCTTTTCTTGCCTGTTACCGTTTTATTGATGTCGTCGTTTGTTGGTATCGTCTTGTTGTTTTTGTTTGTTTACCGTCGCGTTGGTAGTTTGGCGAGGCCAAGTTGTGGCTTTACCGTTAATGTAGCCATTTGTTATGGTGTTAGCTTAATTGTCTCCCGGGGTGATCAGTCCCGGGGTGCCGTGTCATCGTCCCTTTTAACATGAATTGTAAAGAACTTATCGTTGTGGGACGCGCGTTTGGGGAAAAGTAAATATAAAATTTTGACAAGTAAACATTAATTGACAGCTAAACAAGTCTATAGCCATGATAAGTGCTTAACAAAAGTAAATCATTGAGCTCGTTAGGCCGCCTAGCTGGCGCGCTTGAGCTAAGAATAAAATCTTCTCAAGTTACCTGCATTCCATGTTCTTGGGATCTCCTCGCCATCAAGCTTCTCCAATTTGTAGGCGCCCTTGCCGAGCACTTATTTGACCCTGTAGGGGCCTTCCCAGTTTGCCGCCAGTTTTCCTTCCCCTTGTGTTGGCAGTTCAATGTCGTTGCGTCGCAGGACAAGGTCATTTTCTTCAAATTCTCTTCTGAGCACTTTGTTATTGTAGCGCAGGGCCATTCTTTGTTTCAATGCTACTTCTGACAAATGGGCCATCTCCCTGGCCTCATCCACCAGGTCCTTTTCTACTGCTTCCCCTACTCCTTTCAGAAGTAACCGTGGGCTCGACTCGCCAATCTCTACGGGTATCATTGCATCCACCCCGTACGTCAGGCGGAAAGGGTTTCTCCTATGGACGATTGCTCAGTTGTTCGGTAAGACCAGAGGACTGAGGCGAGTTCGTCGGCCCATGCTCCTTTTTTATTATCCATCCGCTTCTTGAGGCCCAGAAAAATGACTTTATTTACGGCCTCAACTTGGCCGTTCGTCTGGGGATGCTCTACAAAGGAGAACTTCTATTTTATGCCCAGACCGGTGAGAAACTCCACGAACTTCTTATCGGTGAACTGTGTCCCGTTATCGGAGATAACGACTTCAGGGATGCTAAAACGGGTTACCACCTGCCTCCACATAAACTTTCGGCAATTAGATGAGGATATGCCGGCTAGCGGTTAAGCCTCTATCCATTTGGTATAGTAGTCGATGGCGACTATGAGATATTTGACTTGTCCCAGACCAACCGGGAAAGGTCCCAAGAGGTCGACTCCCCATTGTGCGGAAGGCCGGGTGGACGTCAATAGGCTTAGTTCCGTTGCTGGTGCTTTGTGGAAGTTGGTGTTTTCTTGGCACTTGACGCATTTTCTCACGAATTCTTTGGAGTCTTCTATCATTGATGGCCAGCAGTATCCGGCTCGAATGAGCTTTTATGCTAGGGCTTTGCCCCCAATATGGTGGCCGCAGCATCGTTCGTGGACATCTTTGAGTACGTATTTCGTCTGGTCGGGATGCAGGCACTTTAATAGGGGCTGGTTGAGTCCCTTTTTAAACAGTTGCCCCTGTATGACTGCATATTTGGCTGCCTCCCTTCTCAACGCTTTAGCTGCCTTCTCGTCGTCGGGGAGTTTACCGTTTTCCAGGAAATCAGTGATGGGGTCTATCCAGGAGGGGCCTATCTTTGTCAAGTGGAGGGCAACCACTGGTTCCTTTACCATGCCTTGAATGAGGGATCGGTTGCCGGCTCCCGGTTTCAAGCTTGCTAGCTTAAATAGGAGGTCTGCCCGTGTGTTCCTTTCCCTCGAAATGTGTTGGATCGTGGCCTCTTCGAACTGCTTGCTCAATTCTCTAACCTTCTCCAAGTACTTCTACAACTACGAGTCTCTGGCTTGGTAGCTTCCATTTACTTGTGAGGTAATAACCTGTGAATCACTACACACTTCCAGCCTCGTAGCCCCTACTTCCCGAGCTCGGGTTAAGCCTGCCAAGAGGGCCTCGTACTCTGCTTGGTTGTTCGATACAGGGAACTCAAACTTGATCAATTGTTCGTATATGACCCCAGCAGGGCTTTCCAAGATGATCCTGGCAACTCTGGACGTTTGGTTGGAGGCCCTGTCCACATGGAACCTCCACCGTATGCCCGTTTCCTCGGTTGGGTCTCCCGTTACTTCAACCAGGAAATCTACCATCACTTGCGCCTTAATCGCATGTCGGGGCTCATATCGCAAAACATAATGGGAGAGCTTGATGGCCCAAGTCATCATTCTTCCCGCCAAGTTGGGTTTCTGGAGCACTTAACGAATTCCCTGGTCTGTTCTAATGACAATCTGGTGGCCTTGGAAGTATTGCCTTAGTCTATGGGAAGAGGTCAAGAGTGCCAGTGCCAGTTTTTCCAATGTATCTCAGTTTTGCTCCTTGCAGTGCTCTACTCACAAAGTAAATGGGTTGAAGAAGGGCAGGGCCTTCGCTGTCGATGCTCCGAAGAAGCGGGACAGCGCGGTGAGCCTTCCTGATAGCCTCTGAACGTCTTTGACACAGCCCAGGCTCTTCATTTGGAGTATTGCTTGGCATTTTTTAGGGTTGGCTTCTACCCCCTTTGGGTTATCGTAAATCCTAGGAACTTTCCGGCCTGCATGGCAAAGGCGCACTTGAGCGGGTTGAGCCCCATGCCATGTTGTCGGAGGGCCGCGAACACATTTCCCAAGTCGCTTAGGAGGTCATCGGGCCGGGTGGTCTTTGCAAGGATATCATCCACGTAGACTTCCACTGCTTGCCTATGAGGTCGCTGAATATCTTATTCATCAACCTTTGGTATGTGGCCCCCGCGTTTTTCAACCCAAATGGCATCACCTTATAGCAATAGATTCCTCCCGGGGTTATAAATGTTGTTTTCTCTTCTTCAGGCCGGTGCATTGGTATCTGATTGTAGCTGGAATAGGCATCCATAAAGCTCAGGTACCAGTACCCAGCCGCCGCGTCGACGAGTACACCAATGTTGGGAAGGGGGTAGCAGTCTTTGGGGCATGCTTTGTTGAGATTGGAGTAATCCACACACATCCTCCATCTCCCATTGTGCTTTTTTACCAGAACCACATTCGACAGCCAGGTCGAGTAGTCTAGCTCTCGGATAAACCCCGGTTCGAGGAGGCTGGCCGTCTGCCTGGCCACCTCCTCTGCTCTCTTCTGTGACATCTTACTTCTCCTTTGAGCCACTGGTCGGGCCTCCGGCTTGATGGCCAAGTGATGTGACATGAGTTGGGGGTCTATCCCCCGGCATGTCAGCTGGCGTCCAAGCAAACAAATCGCCATTGGCCCTGATCATTTCCATTAGAGGCTCTTTCAATTCATGTGGGAGGTTTCTGTTTACGAATGTGAACTTCTCCTCCGTGTCCCCGACCCTAAACTTTTTCAGGTCCCCCTCTGGTTCAGGTCTGGGCTTGTCGCCGACTCTAGCATCCAGGTCGGCGAGGAACACCCCTGATGCTTCTTTAGATTTTTTTCTTAAGGAGGGACTAGCGTTGTCGCAAGCGATTGCCATTTCCAAATCTTCTTTTATGGATCCTACAGATCCGTCATCAGCGACGAACTTCATTACCAGCATCTTCGTACTGCTCACTGCTCCGAGGTCATTGATAGTCTTCCTCCCTAAGATGACGTTGTAGGCCGTGGAGTCTCATAGGACCACGAACTCGGCCATTACTGACCTTCGCCCCTGTCTTGACCCTACAGATATCGGTAGGGAGATTATCCCATCTGAATTGATGAAGTTGTCGCCCAAACCCACAACACCATGTTGGTGCGTCTTTAAATCGGCATCCCTTAAAGCCAAGGCATCGAACACATTGCGGAACATGATATTCGAGTCAGCCCCGGTGTCCACGAGGATCCGCTTGATGAGGCCGGTACCCACTCTGGCCGTGATGACCATGGGAGGGTTTTCTGTGGCCTCATCGAACCATTGGTCCTCTGGACCGAATGTGATGGGTGGGAGCCTCTTGGATCTTCGCACGGAGGATGAGGAAACCGCTAGGACCTTGGCGTCTTTCTTGTGTCCTGACCTCGACCTTGGAGGTGCGTCTTTTTCCATTACCATGTTCACTATGGTAAGGCCGTGCTCGTTGTCCTCCGGCTCGTGACGTCGCTTAGCCGCGCGGCTCTTGTCCTCTCCCTCGCTGTCGCAACCTTGCCTCCTTGGCTCCTTGATGAGATGGGATAATTCGGCCAGTTTTCCAACCCGAATTGCTTGTTCCAGCGCGTCCTTCAGGTCGAAGCAATCCTGTGTCTTGTGTCCATAGCCTTTGTAGTAGTCATAGTAGAGGCTCTTGTTTCCCTCAGTCTGGTCCTTCAGAGGTCAGGACTTCGAAAAAATTCCCTTCTCGGCTATCTGTTGATAAACTTCTATTATGGGGACGGTGAGGGGGTGTAATTGGAGAATTTCCTAACTCGAGGAAACGGCCTTGGTGTCTTGCTCGGACCGCTATTTCTGGCGTGTTCTTTCTATCTTTCTCCGCTACCGTGCTACCGGGTTTGATTGTAGGAGGGCTGCCGCTTGTTGGCAGCCATGACCTGGCTGACTTCTTCATCGTTGATGTATTCCCTGGCTACACTTTGGATTTCCTGCATTGTCCACATCGGCTTCGTGGTGAGGTGCTTCCTAAAATCCTCATTCATAAGTCCGTTCATCAGAGACAGGCTGGCCACCGAATCGGTTAGGCCGTCTATTTCCAAACAATCAACGTTAAATCGGTCAAAGTATTTTCTAGTCAGCTCACCATGCCTTTGTGTCACCCCAAGTAAGTTTATTGGGTGTTTCACCTTCGCGATTTGGGCAGTGAATTGGGCCAAGAAGGCGCAGCTAATGTCCGAGAACCTAGCGATAGAACCTTGCGGGAGGCTATTAAACCACCGTATTGCGGGTCTAGCCAGGGTGAGCGGGAAAGCGCAACACCTGACTTCGTCGCCTAACCACTCCAGATTCATTCAGGCCTCGAAGGCCGTCAGATGATCCTGTGGGTCTTGAGTTCTATCATACATCATGTCCATCGGGTTATCAAAGTGCTTTGGTAGCCGGACCTCGAGGATGGAATGGTGGAAAGGGGTTGCTTCTATGATCACAGGTCATCATGTTCTCCTCATTCTTTCTCCATCGTCTTCCCGATCTTGCCTCACGGCACGAGTTCCCCTAGGTCGGACATAGATGAAGGGGTCATGTCGTCTTCTCGGGTGTTCCTGGTCTTCCCGGCTACTCTTCGATTCCGACCTTGATGAGGGAGTGCGCTGGGAGCGGCTTCTGTGAAAGGTTCTTCCACGGCTTTCGGGAGACAGGGAGTAGTTGGGATGGAAAGTTTATTGACGGTTTTCCTGATCTCCCAGCTGGTGCTCTAGGTTCTGCACCCTATGGCGCAGTTCCTGCATTATCCTGGCGCTATCACTGCCAGTTCCCCCAAAGGGGTGTCTTTCTTGGGCTCTTGAATGTGGCTCGGTACATCACGGGGGGACCTTTGCCGCTCCCGGGGAGAAGCGTCGGAGGCTGCTCCCTCGAGGCCCGCTCCGTGGCCATGGTCCCCCGGACCCTGTACGATGTCCATTTAAGCTGTCCCCACAGACGGCGCCAATGTCCGGTTGCTCGGGTACCGGACGGTTCGGTGGGATCCTCGGGTTGATAGGTGGTGTACAGCCTGGGACCGGTTTGTGCGGGTGAAGCTGGAGTAGCCGACGTCCCAATCTCCTGAGGTGGTGGGGGTGTCACCTGCAAAGACACTCCGACGCTCTAGTCAGCTGAGTGTGCAGGCAAAAAAAAAAGGATAGAGTGATGTTCTGACATAGCTCGGGGGAGGGGTAGGACCCTCCCCATATATATCGTGTCAGAGGTGGGCCCCACAAGAGCAGGCCCACCTTCCTCGAAGTTTCTCCATCCAGCTGTGGCGGAGAGCTGGCAGGGACGCGTGTCCAGGTCGGCGATCGAGCACCTCGTACCCGACCGTTCGGGTCGGGTGGCCTACGGGTCGGGTAGGCCCTTATAAGGTTTGGGCCAGGCCGTTACAGTTATTTATTATTTAAATTTTTAATTATAGAAGTACTTATTTTAAAATTGTAACGTTTGGATAAATAACTCAAAAAATATAATTTTTTTACATAAAAATAAATATTAAAATAACGATGATAACAAATACTTTTCAATATTGAATATTAATTTTACATAACCTAATCACTAAGATTACAATCAGTTGATTCTTTATTTGTTCTCTTATTAGTTCCATTTTTTAGCGCTTTTAGCATTCGTTTCTTCCACACATAATATCATTAAAAACTGGTTCTTCTACTTCACCTTCACCTATAACAGTGTTCTTGTATGTGGTGAATAGTAATAAAATTCTAATTCACAATAATCTTGATGGCAATACCAAAAAAATTATTATGTAGTTAGTGTTTGCTATTTATTGTGTATGATATAGTAGGTGAAAATAAAAAACAAATGTGAAATGTGTATCAACGTATATTTTGTTGCTATTTTTTATTTTTTATTTTTTACTCCTATTTGAACTTCTTCCATCTTTATTGGGGTCAAAATTTGCTCTAACTATAAAAATAATAGCATGCTATATAAAAATAAAATCAGATGTGAAAAAATAAAACTAAAACTGAGATTTCATACCATACATAATCTTAAATACAAATTTAATAATAAAAATAGAGTGGTAAAATGGTAAACAAATAATTGGAAGGAATATATAGAAAGAATATATGCAGTATGTGGATGATCAATATTTCTAGCAGACAGAACATTGCGTAAAAATTGTGGTAGAGGGCCAGTACTTCTAGCAGATAGAATCTTGCATGAAAATAGTGGTGGAGGACTAATATTTCTAGCGAAAACAGAAAATATTTTTCACAGAGCTAAAAATGAAAGTAAATTTTTTTTACAGAAGTGATAGAATGACTTATCGAGAAGGAGAAGTCATATATTTCTACTTCTTCAAAAAGTTTTGAATTAACTTTTGGAAAAGTTATAAGTTTTTTTTAAATGATGCCAAATACGCATATTGTGAATTTTCATAATTCAAAAAAAAGTAACTTCTGCTACTTCCCAAACAGGCATTTACAAAAAATAACAAATTAAAGAAACTGGATCCTCTCAATTTTTTTAATACTTGAGAGAATAAAGTGTGATTTCTCACCTTTAATTCTATAAGTGAGACCAAAAATAAATATGAGAGAGAGCAATGAAGGGTTAGATTAAACAATTGATACCATCCAATTTTTTCTCCACTGGAGAGGATCTACTCCCCAAATTAAACTTCATTGTGGATTTGTTTGGCACTCAAAACTATATCTGTTTTATTACATAATATGAGGGTGATCAATGTCTCCTACTTTTCCAAAAATATTATGCTCTTAAAATTATATTATGTGGTATACACGACTTTTTCATAGAAATTATGCAAAGACAGGTAGCTTATTAGGCTTTTTTGGCTTTCCAGACAAAAGTGATTTTCAGCTTTGACCTTGTATAGATTTTTTATTGTAAATAATCTCAAATATGCAAATAAAAGTGTAATAGTCTCTTATAATTAAATTTCCTCTAACTAATCAATTTGATTCCGCAGCAAAAGCCCTATGCCCCATCAATGGAAAAATGAAACAGAATCGAAGGAGAAGAGTAGTACGCTATGGCGCTATGCCCATTGATGCATGTGTGGAAGGGAAGGTGTTGGAGATGATATTAAACTGGTATCTAATGGCTCACAAAAGCAAGTTGTAACTTATTATGGTTGAATAATTTTTTGATAGTATTTGTTTTTGTAACTTTAGTTAGAATGATAGAAAAATTTGTTTTGATTAGAGGTTAAAGCTTTCAATAGTAATTACCTCATAACCATAATTAATTTATTTACCATATTGGGTTAGATTTTAGTAAGGTTAATTTTTTAATAGCTATAAATATTGGATAACAATATGTACTCTGATGTACTCTGTGGTTTTTCTTTCAATTTTAGTTTTCGTATTTGTTCATATGACATTCACTTTCTCTGAGTCTTTTTCTTCCACTTCAATATTATTTTCTTCAATAAAATCAGATTCAGATCACAATTTTATCATGGTGCGGTGAGCGTGGAGGATCATGAAAGAGGTGAAGCTTTTGGATACAAATAGAGCATTGAATTAGCGTCAATGGCCAACACTCCTTCTGACCTAATGTCGAGGGATGGCTCACATGAGAGCTTTCAGCTTCAAAATCTAGCTCACATTATAAGCCAACTATCAAGTTTGCAGCCAGTACCAATTTACTTGTAGAGCAAGTGTTTACTTCCTACACCTAGCTTTGGGCAATTCAGTTCATAATTTCAACAATAATCCAAGTAGTCTTTCTAGAGAAAGAGGACGAGGAACTCGTGGAAGTAGAGGTGGAAGGAATTCAGCACCTAAGACCTGTTCTTATTGTCACAAGGCAGGGCATCTTGTGGATACTTGTTACCACAAACATGGATTTCCACTTCATCTACAAAGGCAGAAATGGCCACGAGAAACTAGCAACGGAGTTATGGCTAATCATATTGCTGCTGGAATTGAAGAGAGCAGCACCTACAATGTCAAGCAGGAGAAGGAAGCTGATGGTCAATCCTAATTCAATCAGAGTTTGAGAGATACACTGCTTACCTTTCTTTGGCAGGAGTATGCATAGTTTTTTCAAGGAGCAAACGTGAGAGATGTCAGTCAATCAAATGCAGGGAATGGAGGTATACCTTTAGAGACTTATAAACTTTGCATGAACTCTCATATTGCACGATTTTTGTCAGTAAAAATTTTTTTCTCAAATTCTTGGGTGCTTGATACATGAGCTACTGATCATGTATCACACTCATTGCATTTTTTTACAAATTTTAGACATATTAGACCAATTCTGGTAAATTTCCAGATGGAACACACGCAACTGCAACTATAAGTAGAACTGTGACATTTTCAGCTACATTCTATCACACGGATGTGCTGTACATACCAAGTTTTAACTTCAATCATTTATCTATTTCAAAACTTATAGAAGGCCGGTATTGCAAATGTATTTTTACTGACAAACTTTGTGAGATACAAAATCGGACCTCTTTGAAGATGACTGGTACAGCTAAAGCAAAACATGGATTATACATGCTAGATTTTCCTGCATTAGAGTTAGCACATAAAGACAACATAGAAAATACAACATATAATAGGTGTACTAGGATTCTAGACATGCAAAGTCATAGTGACAAGATTTTACTTTCTTCTAATCTTAGGACAGCGAATGTGGTTACACAAACATCAAATTTTTCTATTGAGAATTTATGGCATTTTAGATTGGGTCATGTACCCCAAAGCAAATTTGACATTATCAAATAAATATATCCTTGTGTGCAGTTTTCTGTATCTACTTGCTCTAAACCATGTGATTTTTGCTATTATACGAAGCAAAAATGGTTACTATATACCCTTAGTGAAACAACAAGTTTAAATAGTTTTGATTTAATACATATTGATATCTCGGGGCCAATGTCACATATTTCTCTACAAGGTTATAAATATTTTTTAACTGTAGTAGATGATAAAACTAGATTTGCATGGATTTATTTCATGAAATTAAAGTCAGAAGCCAACAGTTTGGTCCAGAATTTTGTTGCCTATGTGAAAACACATTTTAATTCTCAAGTAAATATTATTCGAACTGACAATAGTCCTGAGTTAAAACTTGATATTTTTTTATAATTCACAGGATATAGTGCATCAAATATCATGTGTTGAGATACCTCAATAAAATGGTATTGTTGAGCGGAAACACTAACATATTCTTAACATTGCAAGAGCATTAATGTTTCAATCGTCCTTGCCAAAAACTTTTTGGAATTTCGCTATTTGTTTAGTTGTTCATTTAATTAATAGACTTCCAACTCCAAATTTAAAAAATAAAACCCCTTATGCTACCTTATTTGGTAAGAATGCGGACATTAGTCACCTTAAACTGTTTAGATGTTTGGCTTTTGCTTCAATGTTAACTCATCGAAGAAAAAAATTTGATAAACAAATAAGAAAGAATATTTTTCTTGGCTACTCAGCTGACACAAAAGGATATATTCTGTTTGATATTCACACTAGAGAACTATTTTTGTTTCGATATGTGGATTTTTATGAACACTATTTTCCTTATAAATCTTTTCATGATGACATGCTCACAAAATCCGTAAATGCCTCTTCTCTACCTATTGCTGATTCTAATTTTAATGGATGTGATCTTTTTACTTATGATTTCTTATGTTAGAGAATCATTAGAATCAATTTAGATCAATTAGTATCGTTTATTTATATAGCATATCTGTATATTAATTGTAGGATTCTATGTCTTTATTACTTTGATTCATTTTGCACCTATAAATACCCCTTATATATTGTACTTTTGATCAGACTGAATATACACAAAATACTTTCTTTAGTTTGGTCTCTTGTTTCTAACATGGTATGAAGAGCCTAAAGTTTTTTTTCAGTGAAGTTTTGTTCATAGCCTTCTTGTTTTTTCTCTTCTGACAGTGCCTTTTTGCTCTCGTTTTTCTATCTGTTTCTGACGCTTTGGTTCGTCACCTCTGGCATCATCGTGTTCTTCTCTCCGTCAGCTTTCTAACGCTGCCATACGCCCCTGGACACGCACTCACACGCCACCGGAACTTTGCTGCCCACCTCCATTGTTTCTCATTCTAGAAGCTTCAGCAGCCGTTGAATTTTGCTATAGGTCGAATGCCCCTAGAACTTCCACATGTTGCAACGCAAGCCATCTGGGTATTCACTGATCCACGAACGACCCGACCCGACCCACCGGTTGACCCGCGTTCCACCTCGTCGCCAGCGTGTCTTCTTTCGCCTCTTAGGTGCTGCCACGTGTCGTCATTTTGCTGACGTGGCAGACAGTGGGACCCTCTCTAAGGTTTTTGGGTGAGCTCTTTCCAATTCTGCACTCCGATTTCTCATTTTTTGCTCAGAAGTTGCCGTTTTCTCTCCTCTCTTTAATCTTTGTGACTACTACTCATGGAAAAAGGCAGATGTTTTTGCTGCCACCGACAGAAAGGGTAAATTATGTCGAAACTGTAACCGTTCTGGACACCTCTTCTCTGATTGTCCTTCTGTTGAATGTCGCACATGCCACCAGAAAGGTCATATTAGCTACCATTGTTCACAGCTGTTCTGCCGTTACTGCAAGCTCTCAGGACATTTAATTACTACCTGCCCTATTCGTCCATCACGTCCTGATCCACTCAACCCGTCTCCTATCTCTCTATCAGATATTGCATCTCTTCTTCAACGTCTTCTCTCTGTTTCTAGCAATACCTCTGCTGCTTTTTTGACCCCTCCAGGTAACTCTAAATGGTACTTTGACTCGGATTGCTTTAATCACATGTCTCCGTTGCGTAATATTTTTTCGTCCTTATCTACCACTACAAATGGACCTTCTGTCAATACTGCAAATAGCTCCCTCTTGCACGCAATACACAAGGGTTCTATATCCCAGTCAACTCTTAATCTTCCTAATACTTATTATATTCCCAAATTAAACTTTAATCTTATTTCTGTTGGTCAACCTGTTGATCTGGGTTTTGAAGTCACTTTTTTTGTTTCTGGTTGTCGTGTACAGGATCCTCGGACGGGACAAATCATCGGGAATGGACGTAAGGTCGGAAGGTTGTTTGAATTTGAGAATCTTCATATTCCTCCTGTACCAAATCTCTATGCTGCTTCTTCTCCCTCTACCCTTCACTTATGGCATCAACGTCTTGCCTACACCTCCTTAGGAAAACTGCGTCCTCTTGTGTCTCAGGGTGTTTTAGGTGAGGTTCCAAATGAATTTTTGATTGCATTTCTTGCCAAACTACTAAACAACCTGTTTTATCTTTTTCACAATAATCCATCTTTTGCTTGCTCTCCTTTTGATCTCATTCACTCTGATGTTTGGGGCCCCGCTTCCACTGCCTCTATGGGCAAAGCTCGATATTTTGTCATTTTCATTGATGATTATTCCCGTTTTACTTGGGTTTATTTGATGACTAATCGCCATGGGTTACCTCAGATCTATATCAACTTTGCTATTATGATTAAAACTCAATTTTCCAAGGTCATTGATGTTTTCCTACGTGATAATGCTATGGAATACCGTGATTCCAAACCCTTAACCTTTCTTGCAAAACATGGTACTTTGTCTGAGTTTTCTTGTCTTGGTACGTCTCAACAAAATGGTAAAGCTGAACGCAAACACCGTCACATTCTTGACTCCGTCCGTGCAATGCTTCTTTCTTCTTCATGTCCTGAGCGTACTTGGGATGAATCTTACTGTTGTTCGTGTTATCAATAGACTCCTTTATTCTGTTCTTGGTAATGTTACTCCCTTTGAGCGTCTTTATCATACCCCCAGATTATAGTTCTCTTCAAGTTTTCGGTTGTGTATATTTTGTTCTTCTTCAGCCTCATGAACATAGTAAACTTGAACCTCGGGCTCGTATGTGTTTTTTCCTTGGTTATGGTACTGAACACAAGGGTTATTATTGTTGGGATCATCTCTCTAAACGTATTCGTATATCTCGTCATGTTGTCTTCTGGGAGCATCACATGTTTTCTCGGTTCTCATTCTTTGAGCCAATTCCTACTACTCAGTTAACTTTGTTTACTAACCCCAATGTTGATCTTTTTCCTAGTGATTATTCTACATATTCTATCTCGAGTGACCCTCCACAGCCTCCTATTCTTCCGCCTTCTCCATCTTCCGATGATTCCAGACCAGACGATGATCCTGCTCCTACCGCCATGCCTCCTCCTCTCGCTCGTTCTTCTGGGGTAAGGGATCCACCTCCTCATCTTCTTGATTATTATTGTTTTTCTACTATCCTTCATAAACATGAACCTAACGATGCAGGAAGAAATACAAGCACTTGAAAAAGCACACACTTGGGATTTGGTTGATCCTCCTTCTGATCAGGAAGTTGTGGGCAGTAGATGGGTATACAAGATCAAGACTCACTCTGATGGCTTTATTGACCATTATAAGGCCCACTAGGTTGCTCAAGGTTGTACACAAGAGTATGGTATTGATTATGAAGAGACTTTTGCTCCTGTCGCTCGTCTTACGTCTGTTAGAGCTCTTCTTGCCATTGCCGTGGTTAAAAAATGGTCTCTCAATCAGATGGATATGAAGAATGCATTTCTTAATGGGAATTTGAAAAAGAAAGTCTATCTGAAACCCCCTCCGGGATATCTTTGTCCTTCTAGTAAGGTTTGTCTCATTCGCAAGGCACTTTATAGACTTAAGCAAGCTCCTCGTGAATGGTTTGACAAGTTCAACACTACCATATGCAGTATTGGTTTTACTTCTAGCCCTCATGAGAATGCCTTCTTCATTCGTAAAAGCAAACGTGGAGTTGTTCTTCTACATTTGTATGTTGATGCCATGATCATTACTGGAGATGATGTTGATGGTATCTCTGATCTCAAGGCCTCACTTCACCGTACCTTTGAGATGAAAAATCATGGTTCTCTCATCTATTTTCTTGGTCTCGAGGTCATATCCACCGATGATGGCATCTATCTCTCTCAGGCTAAGTATGCTTCAGATATTCTTGCTCGCGCTGAGATTACAGATAGTCGCACTGAGTCTACTCCTCTTGAGCCTAATGTTCGATTTACCCCTATGGATGGCACTGTTTTGGATAATCCGACTCTCTATCGACAGTTAGTTGGAGGTCTCATCTACTTGACTGTCACCTGACCAGACATTGCCTATCCGGTTCATGTACTTAGCCAATTCTTATCAGCTCCTCGTACTACTCACTATGCGGCAGTTCTTCGCATTCTTCGCTACATCAAAGGCACTCTATTTCATGGCCTTTATTTTTCTGCTCATTCCTCTTTGTCTCTTCAGGCTTACTCCGATGCTGATTGGGCTGGTGATCCCACTGATCGTCGTTCTACTACTGGTTACTGTTTGTTTTTTGGCGACGCTCTCATTTTCTGGCGTGCTAAGAAGCAAACATTCACTGCTCGCTCAAGCACAGAAGCTGAATACCGTGCCCTCGCTGACACCACTGCTGAGGTTATCTCGGTTCGTTGGCTTTTTGAAGATCTGGGTGCTCCTCAGTCGTTTCATACTGATATTTTTTATGATAATCACAGTGCTATTCAGATTGCACATAATGATGTGTTTCATGAACGCACCAAACACATTGAAATTGATTGTCATTTTGTTCGGCAATGTATCCTTGTTGATGCTGTTCGTCTCATTGTTGTTGGAATATTGGATCAGACTGCTGATATCTTCACGAAAGCTCATCCCCCGACTCGTTTTCGGACTTTATTATCCAAACTCAAGCTGGTATCCTTAGCTCCCACTTGAGTTTAAGGGGGGATGTTAGAGAATCATTAGAATCAATTTAGATCAATTAGTATCGTTTATATTTATATAGCATATCTGTATATTAATTGTAGGATTCTATGTCTTTATTACTTTGATTTATTTAGCACCTATAAATACCCCTTATATATTGTACTTTTGATCAGACTGAATATACAGTAAACATTTTCTTTAGTTTGGTCTCTTGTTTCTCACACCTTAAATGCATTTCATCCATCTCATGCAACTACGGATTCTTTTCATGAGTGTAGTGACCATACATCACTCACTAATTCACATGTAGCTTCTACTAGTCCACCAAATAGTGCATCATCTAATTCTCATTCAAATGATAACATGCATAATCAGGATCTTACATGATCAACTCGTACACATAAATCACCTTCTTATCTTCAAGATTATCATTGTATGTTACTTAGAACAAGAAGCTTTAGTAACCAATCATGTTCCAAGCGGTACGGTCTATCTCATATGGTGGATTATGGAAATTTGTCCCCTGTCCATAGAGCATTTTCCCTGGCAATAACCACAACAGTTGAGCCAAAGACTTATGAACAAGCTGTGCGGCACGAATGCTGGAAAAATGCAATTAGTGCGGAATTGCTCACTCTTGAGAAGAATAAGACTTGGTCTATTACTTCTTTGTCTATTGCAAAGCGCATCATTGGATGCAAGTGGATTTTAAAAGTGAAGCTTAATCCAGATGGTAGTGTTGAACGCCACAAAGCACGTCTGGTGGCTCAAGGTTTTGGTCAATGAGTTGGCTTTGATTACTTTGATACATTCAGTCCAGTTGTAAAAATTACCATTTTATGACTAATTCTTAATCTTGCTGCTGTCCATGGCTGGAAACTTAACCAATTAGACATTAATACAGCATTCTTGCACGGTGAGTTGCAAGAAGAGGTTTATATGAAACCTCTCCAAGGTCTCGATGTTCCAAATAGTGCTGTTTGTAAGTTGAATCGTTCTTTATATGGCTTGAAACAGGCAAGCCATCAATAGAATTTAAGATTAAGTGGTTTTCTTCAACAACATGGTTTTATCAAGTCTCCCATGATCATTCTCTGTTCATCAAGCATACTAAGCTTGGCTTGGCTATTATTATTGTTTATGTTGATGATCTTGTTTTATCTGAAGATAATCTATTTGAAATCGAAGCTATTAAAAGGGCTCTTGATGCTGAATTTAGTATTAAGGACTTAGGCCAGTTGAAATACTTTCTTGGAATGGAAGTTGCTCGTAGTTCCAAAGGAATTGCTTTGTATCAACGTAAGTACACTCTTGATTTGCTTGAGGAATATGGTATGTTGGAAGCTAAACCTGCTTCAGTTCCTATGCTATATAATGGAAAACTTTCTAAGGAGAGTGGCACAAGATTACCAGATCCATTACAATATAGAAGACTGCTCGGATGACTCCTATATCTCACTAATACTCGTCCGGACATTGCTTTTGCAGTTGGGAAGCTCAGCCAATTTTTGGATTGTGCAACTGATGACCATTACAAGGCAGCACTACATATTCTTCGATATATCAAGAAATCTCCTTCTAAGGGTCTTTTCTTCTCTTCAAATAACGATATCAAATTGACTGGTTATGTTGATTCAGATTGGGCAACTTGTTCTGATACCCGTTGATCAATAACTGGGTATTGTTTTTTCCTAGGTTCTTCATTAGTGTCTTAAAAGAGTAAGAAGCACACAACTGTAGCATGTTCTTCCTCAGAAGCTGAATATCATGCCATGGCACAAGCAACTCGAGAAGGTCAATGGCTTCTTTATCTTCTTAATGACTGCCATGTATCTCATCCTCAGCCAATCAATCTCTATTGTGACAATCAATCTGCGCTGTATATTGCAGCTAATCCGGTCTTTCACAAAAGAACCAAACACATTGAAGTAGATTATCACATTGTTCGTAAAAAGTCTCAAACAGGGGTGCTGAAATTGCTACCTATTAAATCAGCTCATCAAACGGCTAATTTACTTACTAAAGCGTTTTCACCGGGTGTCTTTGAACTTTTACTTTTCAAGTTGGGCATGCTTGACTTATACGCCCCACTTGAGGGAGGATATTTTGTGGATGATAAGAGGTTAAAGGTTTCAACAAGTCTTAATTCAAGGGAGGATGATAATAATGTTGCTGAACTTGCAACTAATTCAATCAGTTTCAACTTGAGGGAGGATGTTGGAGATGATATTAAATGGGTGTCTAATGGCTCACAAAAGCAAGCTATAACTGATTATGGTTGAATAATTTTTTGATAGTATTTGTTTTTATAAATTTAGTTAGAATGATGGAAAAGTTTGTTTTGATTAGAGGTTAAAGCTAGCAATAGTAATTACCTCATAACCAAAGTTAATTTATTTACCATATTAGCTATAAATAGTGGATAACAATATGTACTCTGTGATTTTTTTTTCAATTTTAGGTTTTGTATTTGTTCATATGACAAATTCACTTTCTCTGAGTCTTCTTCTTCTACTTCAATCTTATTTTCTTCAATAAAATTAGATCCAGATCACGATTTTATCAAAAGGACCATCAACCAAGAAACAGTGATGCAACTTTGCAAGCAAGGGTGACATGTCTTTTTGTTGAAACCTCAAATATACAACAGCGTGACATGGATATGATTATTATCTTTCTATCAATGTTCATGAATGAGTTCGATCGGTGCACCCTTACCAGTTACCATCACTTTCACGGTCCTACCTTCCACCCATTTTACTTTCTTTTATCTTGTAAAATATCATTTATTATTTTACCATATGTTTGGTAAGTCCCAAGTTAGTCTAAATATTAGAGAAAAAAAACACATAGAATGAATATTGTATATATAATGATAAAAATCATGTGTGTACTGTGGAATGATATTTAAAAATGGGAGTGAGATTACAAAATATTTTATTTTTGATACTACATTTACAAAATATTTAAAGCATTGTTAGAATTTAAATTTTATACAATACTCGGATTAGTAGATCAAATTTTATCTATTTTACTGCCTTGGGCAGTTACAATTTTGATTTTGAAAGTTTTTTCTTATAGAAAGAATACTATATAAATTAGATTTAGGTAATTCTTATTTCAGACAATATTAAAATAAAAAAATCTAGGAAAGTAATTATAATATAAATCAACTCAATCAATTTCCTCTTATTTTTAATTTCAAACTTCGAAAAATTAAGGTAGTGACGAGTTATTTTTTTTCGTAATGAACCTGTTTTCAACTAATTGACTCCAATTGGCTACATCCTTAATTAATTCTCTAGCAGGATCGTAAAATAAATCTATCGGGTAATATGTTTTGGTGTAATCTTGTTTTGGTTCTTAAGGTTTAAAGTGTCCTATTTGAATCCAAAAAAGTTTTATTTAGCTTCAATGTAGCCTTACTGTGAGGTTAAAGTTAAATAATTAACAAAATGTCCTACATAACAATTAACGGAATATCCTACATGACAGCAGTAGAAAAACAAGATCGATAATCTGAAAAACAAGTACAAGCTCCAGAGACACAAAATCAACCGTGAATGTATCAATATATTTATTTATCATTCTTCTTACAATTTAAATGAAATATTTTCTATATTACAATATCAAAAATGAAATATTACATTTATTCATCAATACATTTATTTATGATTCTTATTACAATATTTCATTACCCTAAAACTATCTTATCTTTTTTCTATTAATGTTGTTGTGGTGTTGTTTATGAATTAGAAAAATTCGGATATTATTGGTTCACATTAGAATTAAAAAAATACTAATCTCCTTTTTAACAATCAAACTTTATAAATACTATAATTATAATATAAAATATTTATGGTCAAATTTTATAAATAATAATGTAATTAAACTAATTTACAACAAAAGAAAAATATGTCAAATATTTATAAATATATAAAATCACATAGTAACTGTTTTTTAATGTTTATAACATATATATAAATTCAAATATAAACATACAAATAGTGAGTTGAATAAGATGATCATCTTTCAAGTAAATCTTAAAGTGGAATAGTCTAGTTCTGCCTGCTTTAGAGGGTAGTACAATATGTTTTTTTTTAAGTCAAAGATAAGAAGATTTGAACTTGTGACCTCTAGATGAGTATGGGAAGATTATTATATCATTTGAGTTATAGCTCGTTAGCAAGTAGTAAAATATTACGTTAGTAAATAGAGAAAGATGAATTCTATGGTATCTATAATTTGCCTTAACTTATTTTTTATGACAAATTAAAATTTTGAATATTTAATAATTATTTATTTTTATATTTTTAAAATTAAATATTAATTTTTAACCTTTTTTAGTAAGTTAGGCAAATATTTTTAAAAATACTATTTGTACACTAAAATCAATCACTAATGTATTTGTATATAAATACATGTGTAGTTTAATTTATTTTTAATGTGTATTTATATTCCAACATGTATTTTATACTAGTGGCTGAGTTTGGTACATGTAGCATAGTCCAATATTTTTAGACACCATAGCAATAGCATTGAGAAATTACAATATCTGATCTATAGTATGGTTACATCGAACAAACCGTCACAAAGTAAATAAATGAACAAATAAAATAAAGGGTAATATCATAATATTTATGTAAGCGAATGTTACAATCAAGGTTTTGAAAACCGAATCGGTCATCGAATCGCTCTAACTACTGATTTATTGGTTTATAGGTTCAATCGATTCGACGGTGGTTGAACCGAAAAAAACTATTTTATAATAAAATAATAAATAAAATATAAATAAACACATTAAAACATATTTATAGTCTAGTATAAATCTTACTATCTTAGAGTATCATCCAAATTAAAAGTACTACATAGACCAAAATGTTATGATCTCATTCAAATATAAACTCAAAAGTCAAATAACAAAAATAACCAATCAAACATAAACATAAGATGCCAACATCCAACTGATTCAAGTTTGTTATCAATCATCAAAATCCGCTATAACTTGTTGCAGATTTGCTTCGTTGATATCGTCACCTTCATGTCCACTACTTGGACCAGAAAAATCAAGTGGTGCAGCATAAAATGTACTACTACCACCACCACCACCACCACCTTGATCTAAATCAGCATCAATCTTATCTAACAAAATATATAACACATTATCAATTAATTAAAGATTAAAGCTATTGTAATAAATGATCAGACAATAAACTATAATACTCACAAAGCAAGTCTTCAATATTACTTGGAAGATCAGGCTTTTTTCAACAACCTCCTCTGTCACCCAAAAGTCAACCAAATCAATACTTCAATATCGATTGGATCATATTGCACCTTTTGCTTTCTCTTTTGTCTTTCCGTCCTAACAAATTAAATACAATATATGATAAGCCTAGTATATTAACTACACAAAATCTCATGATATGAAATGAAAGGATGGAATATATATTACCTGAATTTAAGATGTAAATTATATGTAACATACACAATATCACTTAGCCTATCATGCTCCAATCTATTCCTTTTGTTTATGAATTTGATGAAAAAGACTCCAATTTTTTTCACACCCCGAAGAAGCAGATGCTTGGCTAAGGATGTGAACTACTATGCTTTATAAACATGGAGCAGAACCACCAAACAATCTCCACCATTCATCTACAAGTTACAATCCCATAGCTTAACTTTTAGTTATCAAATTAAGAAAATGAAAACATAAAATAACTAAAAAAAGTAATTATCAAACAGATACTCTTACCAGGTTGAAGTTTTTTTGCAACTCGAAAAGCTTCAGGCCTATCAAAGCTTTCCTTTTGATCTCTATATAAGTGTATTTCTTTCATTGCCTCAACTGAATCTAAATTATTAACATTGCAATGCAATGTAACAAGATCAAGTAAATCTCGCATGACATTAGGTACTTCTTTATAATTTTCACCGAAAAAGCAAGCAGGATTCAAGAAATAAGCCGTTGCATGAAGATTTTTTTTCAAATGTTTGTCCTATCTTGAGTTGATAATCTCTATCTAAGGTTGATATGTAGTCTTACTATGCTTGAACATTTTTTTGATTTCATTTTCTGACCTCACCATACTTTCATAAACAATTCCCAATGATGGTTTATCATCGGCATCTACCAACCTTAGTAATTTAATCAACGGACTCACAATTCTGCATGCAGTAAAACAATCATCCCAAATTTTATTGTCTAGGATAATTGCACTCACAGCTCTACCATTAGCACTCCTTCCTAATTTGTGTCCGATAAAGTGTGTATCAACAACCAATGCTTGTAAATCCATTTTGTGCTCAAAGATACTCTTCAAATATAGGAGGAATAATGGTTTTTGCTTTCTTTTTGGGATCGCCTCCAATCACCTGCTTAGTTGGTAACTGACTCGAAGTTTGTTGTTCTTCTTGCACTGTTGCTTTGTCAATTGCATCCTCAATCTCATCACTATCCTCTTTATTGAAACTTACTTTTCTTTTACTACTTTTACTTTTTTGAATTTCTTTTAATAATCCTTCCATTTATTTTTCTACGTCATAAGGGACCTTAGAACATTTCTTAATATCTCCACATGTCTTCGCCAAATGCTTTTTCATTCTATTAATTCCCCCACCCCAAAAGTACTCAGACAAAATAAGTATTGGGAGGAGCCCTGTCGTGTGAGAGAGCCAGAGAGGCGTTCTGGACTTCTAGAAGCTGGATCTGGGCATCAGGTTGGAGTTAGGGCTAACTGGCTAAGTACAGAGGTTGAAACGACAACATTTGGCTATTCATTCAAAAAAACTGGCCGGGTCACAGTTCGGTTTGACCGACCAATTTCTGACCAGTTCATTGGTTCAACCCTGATTTTTGAAATCTCCGGTTTTGCTATTTGCCCGAGCCGTATTTCTCCATGATTCACAGTTTAACCGGTTCGACCGGCCAATCCAAACCGATTTTCAGAACCTTGCAAGAGCTAATGCATATGATTCAATCCTTGAAAGCATGACATATACTGAATTCCAAGATTTTTACAATGAGAAATCAAAAGCCACTTCTATCTACCAATATGCTTAATTTTCCACATTTTACCTATTACACAACCTCACCAACTTAAATCAATCAAAGATCCAAATCAGGTGCATATATAATGGTTTTTCACTCAAGGTTGGTAACATGCTAAATTAAGAATCAAAAGGGTTCATTAAGGCTCAAATTGGTTAGCAAGGGTAGAGAAGGAGTGTGGCCATTTGGGTAAGTAGGTTAATTGAAAAGAGGGCCTCAATCATATAAATGCATGTGTACATGGAACAATAGACATAAAGAATTGAACAAATTAAAGATCACCATCATAGAGAGAGAAACACAAGGAATGAATTAGTGATTGTATAATGCAATCACATGCAATAAGGCTCAAAAATCACATGTTAATATGTTCTAGCTCATCAAATAAGCTTCACAAAATATATTTTCCCAAGCAAGTTTCCATAAGAAAATTTTCTTTTACTCAAATCAAATTTCTGGATTATTCTAAAGAAAATATAGTTTATATATATGTACTTCTATATGTAAACATTATTATTATTATTATTATTATTATTATTTTTTTTAAGATATGCTCCTAAAAAATTTGATCAAACTTATTCTTGCATATGTATATGTATATGTATGCAATTGTGATTGGATGCAAGTTTTCCAAAATTCCTAAGTTAAATACCTATTTCCAAACAATACCACTTCATTGCACATCTAGGAATTCAACTAGGTGCAATCAACTAGTTCTCATCACAATCTACAATTAAACTAGAGACATAATAAACTGAAAGGCATATATACAAGAGTGAGAGAAAGTGTAATAAACATCAAAATGTACCTCAAGCAACTCAACTACTAAAGCATCCAAAATACTCAAAAGAAACTAGTCAAGCTTCAAGAAAGAGCAATAAACATCAAAATATACCTAAAGCAGTTCAAACTATTAAAGCTCCGTTAGACGACCTCTCCACACTTTGAAAACTGCACCGTCCTCGGTGCTCAGCTAGAAGTTCCGTGAGAAGGGGAAGTCGGGTGATCAACGCCCTCGGCTCCCTGAGGTGATGATGTAGGCTGGTCAGCAGGTTGTTGGGCCGGTGGAGATACCTCAACACCATTGGCTCTAGTCTCAGCCTCGTGCTCGGCCGGCGGAGATGCCTCAATGCCATCTCCCTGAGCTGCATCCTTTTCCTCTGACTGCTCTTTAGGTGTGTCGTCCAATGTATCGATCATCGGATCCCAATCTCTATTCTGTAGCTTGATGTTCTCATATTTTTTTTTTAAGCACCTCTCTAAGCGCTCTAGCCGCTCTAGAATCTTGAGGCCTAACTCTTGGGTCATGGGACCACGAAGACCGGATGATGATGCTACTATTGGTCAGTTTGATTCCCCAATGGTTACCTTTCTCCTCTTCTTCTTCCCATCAGCCTAACTGGGGTAATCCTTTAGCCAGTCTCCATGTGGGATGTACAAATCCTTGTTGGGTAGCATTAGTGTGTAGTCGTTTGCCTCCCACTCAAGTTTGGCCTTGGCAATCATCTCAGTCACCATAACTAGAAAGGCTGCCTTCCGCTTAAGGGACACCGGTACTCTCCACATTGAAGTCCTGATGATCTTAGGTAAGTTGACCGGTTCTTCTTCTAAAACTGCCCAAACCAAAACAGCCATTTTCCATGTAATAGTGGTCTCATGGGTGGTTGGTATGGCAAAGCTCGTTAGTAGTTGCTGCCATATCCGAGCATCAAAGGTAACTTGCTTGACTGGAAAACCATTTGGTTTAAAACCTTCTCCACACTCATGACCCATTTTGAGTTAGGAACAGCTATCTTCTTCAGCACCCTATCCCAGTCCAAAGTACCCAACTGGCGGTCCACTTGCGCCTTGGCATATGCACATCGCCCTTTTAGTTTAGGTGGGATGTGGAGAATGTTAGCAATTGCCGCTTTGGTGATAGAAATTTGTTTTCCCCGAACCAGGACGGACTTGAGGTTAACGTTATGAAAATTAGCATAAAACTCCATCATCTACCGAACATTCGTCTCCTTCAACTCTCTATCCATGAAGCTCCA
Organism: Arachis duranensis; assembly: GCF_000817695.3. Taxonomy (NCBI): domain Eukaryota; kingdom Viridiplantae; phylum Streptophyta; class Magnoliopsida; order Fabales; family Fabaceae; genus Arachis; species Arachis duranensis. The sequence goes on along the minus strand of NC_029774.3, from coordinate 109,416,798 downwards.
CCCTCGGCTCTCAATATGAGAGTCCACTAATGCTCGGAGATCACGGGGTGGCTCATACATCCACAGGTATCTCTCGACATTTAACTTCTTCTTTTCTTGAAATAACTTATACTGACGAGCACAATACTTGTTAGCAAACCGAACTGGGTCTTGAGCTGGAATGGCTAAGTCAGGATCCCGAATCACAATGACTTGTTCAACCGGCTTCTTAGATTTTGGAGCCGGCTTTTTAGAAGTAGATGCCAGTTTCTTTCCTTGAGGTTTTCTCATCCTGAAAAGGAAAGTGAGAAAATCATAAGTTCACAACTAAGAACCATCAAGCATTGATACAATTGAGCCATGTATGATGAAATAATGACAACATGCATGTACAATGAAAACAAATGAAGAAGAAAGTATGCATGTCAATATGGATTCAAAATTATCAAGCCTTAAGTGAAAATTGAATATACATGTGGCCATTCATGTAATTCCATTGAAAAAGAGGCTAAGTAAACAATTTCACCAACTCAATTAACAACTTTAATGAGCCTCAATCAATAATAATCGAGATTAGGTCAAAAAGAGAAATTGAGAACATAAACTTCAATGGTTGAGGAGAAAAGAATTGAAGTTAAACCATAAAGAAATAAAATTTTTGGCCTAACCTTGAAAATTCCAAACATAAAAGAGGTTCAAAGGCTATTGGTCAACAAGGGTCTATTTGACACAGAAATTTGTCAAATAGCTCCTTGTTGCAATTCATCAAGCAATATAACATAAGGGAACTGAAAACAACAGAAATGCTAACTGAGCCATTTATTAATTGTGTTGGTGACCAAAGAAGACTGAAGCAGCAGATCACCAACCAAATTAACAAATCCGAAACAATTAACACGAATTTCAAGAAAATTTCGGCGGCATTTCAGCAATAAATTGGACATTCCCGGATATAAACAAACAACAAAATCAACTCTTATGAACTTAAGACAAGTCAAACAGGCATACAACACAAAAGTCATATGAATTGGGCAAGTGACAAATAAAATAGAAATCAGCAGCAATATCAAACAAACCAAACCGGTACAGGGAAATCAAGAAATCATCAACAAACCAAGGAAAACAATGAAATAGTAACATGTCCAAACAACAGCATTTAGCATAACAAACTTAAATCCACTATCCAGCTCAGATTATCTAACCACCTACTCAACTAACATGCATCTCTAACTATCCTAATGTAACAAAATTAAACTAGTTAATTGGTGCACGAAATTGAACTCGCACAACTTCATCGGCAAGTGCACCGGGTCGTCCAAGTAATATCTCAGGTGAGTGAGGGTCGATCCCATGATGATTGTTGGATTGAGCAAGCAATGGTTATCCTACAGATCTTAGTCAGGCGAATAGAAGGATAGTGGTTGTTGTTGTAGGTGCATAAAACAAAACAGCAAAGAAAAGCAATTAAAGATTGATAAAAAGATAATTTATAAAAACAGTTAAGGCGTCAGAGATGCTTATCTTTCCGGATTAATGCTTCTTACCAACCATTTTGACAATAAATGGTTCATTTTATGGCAAAGCTGTAAGTGATTAACGCCATGGGTCGTGGTCAATTAATCTTCCCTAATTCATATCAAACGCCATTGTCAGTGGTCATTCAATATGAACGAAGATGAAGCGCACGCAATTCACACTCCTGCTGATCCTACTTAAAGTGTCACAGACAAGGTCAGATCTTTCGGATCGGAGAATGATGCTCAAAATTATAGCTTTAGCGCCACAGAAACCTCATTACCCATAACTAATGAAATTTTATGTCACATATCCCAATTAGCCCAGATAAATTATTGGTTCAGGTGATGTATTTTCAAACTTTAGCTCAATACTATTCAGATCAGGACTCGCAAGAACTCATGTAGAATAAGGGATCGTACTGTCGTTCCACCCCAGATTCATATAGATGAAGAACGACAATACATCATAGAATAGAATCAAATATATATTAAAATAGAAAAGTAATATTATTAATCCATAGGAATAAGTAGAGCTCATATCCTTAACCAGGAGGTTTAATTGCTCATAATTTACAGAAAAACTTAGATTTGATAGTAAAGAATTGATAAGTTATTCCTAAACCTAAGTGATCTCCTCTTTAAATAGAAGATGATAACCCTAAAAGATGTTAATTTAAATTAAAAAGTACAAAGATAAACAGAACTAAGATAAAGAGTGCTAAAATCCACTTTGGGTCCATTTTGGTCTTGTGCTTCGTCCAAGCCTGGTGTTCAACTTGGAGAATGGGCATTGAATGCCAGTTAGGGAGGTTGAACGTGCTGTCTTCTGGTCTCTGGCTGGTGTTGAACGCCAGCGTTGGACGTTCAACGCTGGGCTTGGTCCTTCTGGGGCATTGAACTCCAGATGTGGATGTTCAACGCCAGTTATGGGTAGTGATCTGGAAGAGAAGTATATACTATTATATATTGCAGGAGCTCTGGAAGTTAGCTTTCCAACGCCATTGAGAACGTGTCAATTGGATCTTTGTAGCACAAGATATGCTCGTTGGAATACACGGAGGTCAGAATTTGACAGCATCTGCTATCCTTTCTTCATCATCTCTAAACAAGACTTCGCCAATTTAGGAAAATTCGCCCAAAAATCTCCTAAAATCATAGAAAAAACACAAAAACTCAAAGTAGCATCCAAATATGAATTTTTTCACTAAAACATGTTAAAACATATTAAAACCTGATAAAATCTACTTAAAACACTAAGAAAATGCAATGAAAAAACGTATAAGATATCCACTTATCACAACACCAAACTTAAACTGTTGCTTGTCCTCAAGCAGCCAAAAACAAGTTAGGACTAAAGAAGAGAAAAATACATAAGGTCTTCTTTTGAGCCTAGCCGTGACTCTAAGCATTTTGTTTTCAAGTATTACCATCGGATACATAAATGCCACAAGCACTTAACTGGGGGAACCCTTTAGATTCGAATTTAGCTTTGCTTAAATTCCCAGACAGTGGTGCTCAGAGTTCTTAAGCGTACTCTTTATTGCTTTGGATCACGACTTTAACTACTTAGTCTCAAGTTTTTTACTGGACACCTTCACACCACAAGCATATAGTTAGGGATAGCAACTCTTTTGAGCTTTTTATGCCAATTTTGACCTTCCTAACCATTGATGCTCAAAGCCTTGGACCCTTTTCTTTTTATTTTTATTTTTCTTTTTATTTTTTTCTTTTTGCTGTTTCTTTTGCTTCAAGAATCAATATTTTTTATTTTTCAGAGAATCAATAATACTTCTCTAAATTCACTGTTCTTTTAAGAGTCAATATGCTTAACTTCAATATCAATTATGCATAGTTAATTCATAAATTCAGAAAAAAAGATAGGGCCACCACATCTTTAAGTAATTGGAATAGCTTATGATAAACCTTGTGTAATTCACTGCTTTTTTTTTCAATAATTTTTTTCTTTTAAGCTTGATGAAGGATACATAGAATATCTTATAACCGAACAAGGAAAAGAAAATAACACTAGAGAGGACAAAAATATTGAATGTAATCATGCACTAGAAGAGAAAACAGATGATAAGATAAAGCACAATGAAAACAAAAATAACATAGACAAAAGGGAGAATGAAACGTGACCACCTTAGGGACGGCGGCTACTGCTCCCTCCAGGGAATCATCTGGAGCGTTTGAGCTCCTCAATGTCTCGCCCCTGTCTCAGTTGTTCCTCCCACATATTCCTCTATTCCTTCCTTATGCTTCTCTGATCCTCCCTTATCTGATGAAGGATGGCAGATTGATCTTGGTGCTCTATCATCAACTGATCCACAAATGAAGTCAGCTCCCTTAGAGATGTAATCAATTGGTCCCAATAGTCACGGGGAGGAAAGTATATTTCCTGAGGCATCTTCGGAATCTCTGGTAGAGGCAACTGAAGAGGCTCTTGCTGTGGTCCGTATGCAGACTCCGTGACATGCTCCATCCTCCTTTTTGTGATGTCCATCTCAAGACTAAATATTATATTTGGTGAAAATAAATTTATTTTGTAGGTTGAGTTGAAAAATTTAGAATACAAAAGCGTCGAAATGTTTAAAGTTTAAACCTACAAATAAAATTTGAGTAAAGTTTAAACACTATTCTATCCACTATTATTCTAAAATCAACTGAAAATTTTTTTCTCAAATATATTAAAAAAACAAAAATTAACAAACTTTATTGATCTAATTCAAATTATTAAAATTTTTTATTTATATTTAGAATTGTTTTTTCTAATATAAATTAACTAGTATTTAATTAAGAATAATTTTGTATCTTTTAAATAATAATAATAATACCGGCATGAATATAATTGTCGGTGTTACGTAGCAGAAAACCTGATAATAACACCTACCTGCTTCATTAGACCATGGGAGAATTTGAAAACTTATGCTTAAAACCCCATATTTACAAATTAGGCTCGAAATTGTTGACAATTTCAAGAAACACCTTAGTCCTTTAAACACCACAAAATAACTTTCACCATCTAGGAACTCTCCCACATTGTATCATCTAGTTCAAAAGTAGTTATGGTATTTTACATAAATATAAAGAATAAATGAAGGATGGTTTCTTGGTCAACTAAATAGGAGAATTAACTATAATTCAAGTAAACTTTGTAATAATTTTAGTTTACATTCTGCACAAAATCTATACAAAAATATCCTCTCCTTATGAAAGCTTGACCTAACAACGAAATAATAGCTCCATTTGCAAGATCAATAACGTAAGATGCAAAGACGGCCAGTGATGCAAAGTTTCAAGGCCCTGAAAACATTAAAGTTGCATCTTCTAAACATATTAACAATATACAGTCACCCATTTTACTATTAATCTTGTTCTTCTGTCAAACCTCATTTGCCTCTGCGACGATTTTTTGTTGCTGCGCAATTTGAACAATACCATTTTCCTTTTGGTTGTTCTTTCAGACCAACACAACCAAAATGAAACCACTCTATCTTGCACTGCAAAACCAGATATTGTCAAAATATGTTAGGGATAAAAGAAAGAAAGTAAAGTAAATACTTACGTCAGGGTTATCACAGGCAACCATCTCGCCATAGCTAACTTGGTTACAAAAGCAGTATGTGGGTTCATTTGGATCAACTGGTAAATCCAATTCCATGCCAGTTTGGTTCACAGGTGTAGGTTGTGCTTCTGTTGCCACTGCAACAGATGTTTGGTGTCTGCAATAGCAGTTGTGAATCAAGTTATTTCTATTAGATTTCATTTTGTTTCCATTATCATACCATAAATGCTGTATAAATGCATGCATCATGCGGCATACACAAACAGCGGAAACAATAGATATGTGACATGTCACATTATAAGCCTTTCTACGTGTCCGTCTTAACAACTACAATGTGGAATTCAAAATTTAAATTCAAGAAACAAATATTCAGTCGCAAACTAAAATCTGCTAAGTTATCCAGGTCATTTATGTACACAATTCTAAACCATGGTTGTCAAAGTCAAGAGTTAATATTTTAACACTCTTCATAATGTTACCATGCAGAAATGAGTTAACGTTAAACTCGTATGAGTTTTTATGTAAATTGAAAGAAAATCATTAACTAATCGATTCCACAAGTTTATAAGTTTATATTCATTTACTTATGATTATGCAACATTTGTTTAACTTATTCAGCTAATCTGATACAAATAAATTTAGTTATATTTTTATTTTCCAAAAAAAAAAATGCATATAGAAATAATTAGCATAGAACTCACTCTTTGTCAAACTCATGACCTTACATAAATTCTAATAAGATTGCAAAACTCATGATTCTACAACCAAGTTTATAAGTTCACATTCAAGCTTTTGCCCTTAAGAAGTACACCTTTTTGCCACTTTTGTTGGATATTTGCCTACATTTTCTAAAAGAATTGGTATTAATAAGGAGAGAAGGATAACATAAAAGGTATTGAGGACAAGAGATCCAATACAAAAGATTTGGTTTTTAGGGGGGACAATTGCAAAACTTTTAAATCTCTCAATATTGGGGAAAAAATGATTGTTGTGGGATACGTTTCTAAAGAGACCATGTGCCTTACACCAAGTAGAAGAAGGATGTCTATCCTACAATACAATGCTTGCCTATCTGAATTTTTCTCATTATAGGTACAAGAGTTACCCTCTAGCCAAATAATATTATTTAGTCTCTTGAGTTAAATTATAAAGAAGATTTTAAGATTTTCTCATTATGAGATTTTAAGGTCAAAGAAGATGCCTGATGAGTGGAGAAAGAGCACCTTGGTACCTATCTACAAGAATAAGGGGGATATACAAAGTTGCGAAAACTATAGAGGGATTAAGCTTATGAGTCATACTATGAAGTTATGGGAAAGGGTGATAGAACGGAGGTTGAGAAAAGAGACACAAGTAACAGAGAATCAATTTGGATTTATGTCAGGAAGATCTACCACTGAAGCGATATACCTATTAAGAAGGATGATGGAAAGGTATCGTAGTAGTAAAAGGGACCTACATATGGTGTTTATTGATTTGGAAAAAGCGTATGATAGGGTACAATGTGAGGTCTCATGGAAGGTTTTAGAAAAGAGAAGAGTAAGGATCGCATATATTCGGGCAATTAAAGACATGTATGATGGGGCCACAACTAGTGTGAAGACTCAAGGTAGTATGACGGAAGAATTCCCTATTAGTATAGAATTACACCAGGGATCATCCTTAAACCCATACATTTTCACATTAGTCCTGGAAGTACTCACAGAGCACATCCAAGAGCCTGTGCCATGGTGCATGCTTTTTGCCGATGATATCGTCCTTATTGGAGAGTCAAGGGAAGACCTAAATAAGAAGTTGGAGTTATGGAGAAAAGCTTTAGAAGTGTATGGTCTGCGCATAAGCCGTAGCAAGACGGAATATATGGAATATAAGTTCAGTCTGAGAAGGGAAAACCCCAATATAGAGGTGAAGATTGGAGAAAACATCCTAGAAAAAGTTAAAAGTTTTAAGTATCTTGGGTGCATCATACAGGATAATAGAGAGATTGAACAGGATGTAAATCATAGGATCCAAGCAGGTTGGTCAAAATGGCGGAGTGCATCTGGTTTTATATGCGACAAAAAAGTGCCTTTAAAACTTAAAGGTAAATTCTATCGCACCGCTATAAGACCGGCTATGCTGTATGGTACGGAGTGTTGGGCGGCTAAAGGGGAGCACGAACATAAGCTGAGTGTGGCAGAGATGAAGATGTTGAGATGGATGAGTGGCCATACGCGATTGGATAAAATAAGGAATGAAGATATAAGGGAGAGTTGGAGTAGCACCCATTGTGGAAAAGATGGTTGAATCGCGTCTCAGGTGGTTTGGACATGTGAGAAGAAGACCGATAGAACATCCAGTCAAGAGGGTGGATGAGATGGAAGATGGACAAAGGGCGAAAGGCAGAAGAAGACCTAAGAAGACCATCCATGAGGTGGTCAAACGAGATCTACATGTAAACGGTCTCTCTGTAGACATGATACATGACAGAGTACAATGGCGTCGTTTGATTCATGTAGCCGACCCACATAGTGGGACAAGGCTTTGTTGCTGTTTTTTAGTTATATTATAAAGATGTTTGTTTCACTTATTTTGTGATCAAGTTAAAATAAGCCAATATTAAACTAATATGAAGCTAGGGGAACTTGGGGCAATTATAGTGGGTCTAAGTGTGACTAAGGGTCCGTTTGGAAAACTCTATAAGTAGCTTTTTTTAACTTTTGACTTATGAAAAGTGGTAATATTAATGTCTGGTGCAATTTTCAAAACCAAATTGCAACTTTTTAAGAAGCTATTTTGGAACTTATAGAGAAGTTAAAAAAAATGACTTCTCTCGTAATACTTCCACTTTTCATTACATTTCTATAAAATAAGCACTTTTAGAGTTAAAAATCCAAATACAAAATAACTTATTTATAAGTTACTTTTAACAGAGTCATTTAATGTTCAAATTATTTTATCAAAAGGAGCTTAATTAAGTTGGTTACCCAAACTGGGCCTAACAGCACCTCCAATGGGTGATCTTCATTCCACTTTTTCCTGATAGGAGGTTTACCTTACATTTTAGGCCAGGATTAGGGATAAGGTTCGGTATTCGGAAGCAATGAGCACTCTATACTTTCTCAAAAACATCTCTTTCACATTGATTTCAATCCAGATTTCCACTATTTCTATTTATAGTTTCTGTTATATAATTATAAACACTATTATGTTATTTAATTATGTAAATTACTAAGATCTCTTTTCCAAATGTTATATAAAATATATAAACTTCCAAATTTAATCATGGATAATGATAACACTTTAGTCACTAAAGTAATTATCTTGGCAATAAATATTTGGCTTTCTATATTTAGGTAAAATAAGATTATCTAATTCCTGGTTTTCAAACCAAGGCAAGTGTTGCTTGACAACACAATTTCGTATCATCAAAAGGATTTGGATAATTTGGCATTTCTATGTATAGTTTGTAGTACTTACAGGAGTGTAGGATATCGGATATCAAGATAACAGAGCGTTACAAAGAAAAATGTAAGAATGTCAAACAACAGAATGGCAGATTGTATTGTAAAGACATAGCATCTACAATATCTTCAAGCTCTAATCATTACAATAAGATCACATAACTTCAACCTCCATTGTAAAAAAAAGAAGCATTAACTGAAGAAGAAAACTAGGAATGCATGTTTGTGAGACTAATAAATGCTACCAAAACAAGAAATATATTTCCCAAACTTCTTAACTTCTATTTCATTCAACATTTTACTAAATAATTATGGTCTGTTTGAAAATATGCCCATCATTTGAATCCATAACGGAAAACCATGGAAGAAGGTATCTTATTAAGTGAAGATAATTGAAAATCAAAGGAACACATCATGTGATAAGTGAGCAAAAATTGAATCATAAATAGTCCTAGAAGATTCATACTTTTTACGCCCTCCTCTGCCACCTTCATTACCCCTTCCAGATTTTGTATTACCATCAGGAGCTGAAGCAGGAACTCCACTTATTGCAGCATTTTCTCTTTCTGATATAAATAAAAAAAAAACAAATGCTTAATTAATAAAAATACTTAGATTCATTTGTTATCAATTACGATATAGCACATTAACAACTTGTATAGATCATGAGATGAATAAAAGAAAGTACCACGCCGAAGCTCCTCATCAAACTTCTTGAGATACTGATCAAGTTGTTGTATGTATGTATCTACCTGCAAAAAATCACAAATTTATTATTACAAAATCCACACCAACAAGCCAACAAGTTTTTGTACATACGTTATAAATGCTGACTCCTCTATATTTTGTAACAAAACCAAAATTTGTTTTCCCAAATCATATATATATTTTCTTAATCCAAATTTAAAAATTCAAGACAAAAAGTGAAAAAAGCAAATGAAAATAACATACAATCATATCTGAACAATTATTGTACTGGCAGTACGTGCCTCTCTTAAAAAGAGCAGCCAAACTCACAAGGGCATAACCTTGGCATTGTGATGAGATCAATCTTTCAGTACATAAGTACAATGAAGTCATTGTGAAATAATTGACTACTGAGAACAAAATAAGTGAGAAAAAAAAAATTAAAAAACTGGCAAGGAAAACATGGTACGATCAAACAAATACGAATACAATCCATCATTTAGCTATATCGAACAAGTATTACCACAAAACTGCAATACTTATTCAAGCAATTATATCTAAAGCCAGGAATGAATCAAAGGTCTTGAAAAAAAATTCCATGTAGCAAGATAAGTGTACTACCAAATCATATGCCTGGACAGCCAGGGCAACCTTTTCATCAGCAATCCTAATGCTATGCTTTTGCTCATCAAGTGCTTCATCGGAAAATCGAACAACCGAAGTATCAGGTGTGATGTTTCCAGACCTAACTCCTCGCCTAATATCTTCAATTTCTTGTTCACAGCGGCGTTCATTTTGCCTTTGAATCTCTACTCACAAAGATCACAGTCGTTATGTGGAGGAAAACTAACACGACTCAAAGGGAATTACTTTTTCCAGGAGAACATTTTGGACAGAGAGTAAGATTACAATAATAAAGGGCATACATGCCATTAATTTGATATCTAAAAACTAATTATAGGTATTAGCAATTAGCAAAGTAAGCAACATAAATTATACAAACTAAGACAATGTAATAAGCCTTTAGAATCAAATTAACCAAAAACATGGATTTCAAAATATCTGAGCTAAACTACAGGCTGAATTCCCATTACAAACTAAATAGTAAATATGGTGTACCTAGGTAATTTCCCATCGTACATTAAAACAATCCAGCCTAACAAATGTATTTTAGATAAGAAAGGTGCTAAATTCATTTTCTTAACAAAGTATCAAGCATTATGACATTAAGACAGGTTTCTAAACACCCACGACACTGGATTTGTGTATTATATAGCACATAACTAATAACTAATTCTGGTAGCTTCTAACCCATTATTTTTATTTTTTATAGTACTGAGCGCCTATAAAGGGAGCATTGGAGCAACGATTAAGTTATCTCCGTGTGACCTCAACGTCACAACTCAAGCCGCCGAAACAGCCAATGATGTAATTATCCGATTAGGCTGGGTACAATACACCTTTGTTTAAAAGAATAATACAATTCCAGGAGAAGCTCAATAGCATTACTACAAGTTTGGGACACAACAAATGCGCCTGGAGGGTGAAATGGCAACTCGCCTCACGATTAAGTCATGTCAATGAACCACCAAATATAATTTCTTAGATTTTACCAGAACAAACTAGATAATTGCCTTTCTGAACAAGAATATAGCAAAGAATAAAAACGGACAAATACCGTGAACTCTTATCTAGGTCACGCAACAAGGCATACTTCTTCTGAAGAATAACGGGTAGAGACTCCAAATCCGCAGGTAGACAAGGATGGGGAAAAAAAACAAAGAGATTGTTATAATTGTAAATTGAAAAGAAAAATTAAAGGTACAAATATTCTAGAACCCTAAAAAATTAATTAAAAAAATTAGTGAGTAATGAAAAGGATATGGAGAAAGGAAGGGAGTGAATTACTGGCTTGAAATTCTTCAAGGAACGACATTAGGTCTGTGCTCCATCCGGACACCGATGTCTCCGCTGCTTTGTCCGGCCTGTGTTATGCGGTTGAGACCATTAGACGGAGAGAGATAGCATTCAACCGGAAAAGAAGAGCCGATCGTGACAGAGGAAAGCGAGCGCGGACGACGCTAGATGTTTTTACCTCCACTATCTAAATGGTACCAAAATAATTAGTGTTTTTATGCTTTTTTTTTTCTTTTCCTTTTTCTAAGAGAAAGAAATAAATAAAAGAAAGTAGTAGGAATAGGAATAGGAATAGGAAAAAACACATATTTTTTATGTTATTGTTTATAAAGTTCTGTGTTTTCTTCAAACATTTTCATGTTTATTGTCAACGAAGATAAACAAAAAAATAAAACCGAAAGTGCAGAATTCTATATAAAAATAATAGAAACACAAAAATTTATGAAAGTTGGTATAGAAATTTCTGAAATTAAATACAAAATAATTATATAAACAAAATTAAGGATGAGAAACATACAATGAATCAAGAGTTTGCACAATTTTATAAAAAAATATATATAAATATAAAATTTTATGAAGTTAGATGGATACAAATTTATATAAAGTTAAACACAAAATAATTATATAGACAAAAAAAAATAAAAAAGAATGTACACTTCGTATCTAGGAAGAATTGATAAGGCTAGTAAAAAGTAGTGAATCTACCAATAAAATCATGACCAATAATAAGGCAATCAAAAATGCATTTTGGTAATTTTTGGTGTATCTTTTATTTTGAATTAAAAAAAAAAACTTTGCCTATAATTGCAAGTTCAAATATGTATGGTATAATACGTTTTTTAAATTTAACCACTAGATATTTTAATCATAAAAATAAAATATGTACATACCCCGGTGAAAATCTAACTTTTTAGATGTATCCCAATTGATATAGTGTACTCTTAATATATAATTTCTATGCTGATAAAAATACGAATACATATAATTAAACAAATGAAGATTTAAATTCGAAATCTACTCCGTTGCATACAAGAATCTAGTATCATTAATGTGAAATGTAAAATGACAATATTATATTTAGTGAAAATAAATTTATTTTGCAGGTTGAGTTGAAAAATTTAGAGTACAAAAGGGCTTAAATTGAAATGTTTAAAACGAAGTTTAAACCCTATCATATCCGCTATTATTCTAAAATCAATTGAAAATTTTTTTTCTCAATTATATTATAAAAAACAAAATTAACAAACTTTATTGATCTAATTCAAATTATTAAAATTTTTTATTTATATTTAGAATTGTTTTTTCTAATATAAATTAACTAGTATTTAATTAAGAATAATTTTGTATCTTTTAAATAATAACAATAATACCGGCATGAATATAATTGTTGGTGTTACGTAACAGAAAACCTGATAATAACATCTACCTGCTTCATTATACCATGGGAGAATTTGAAAACTTATGCTAAAATACCCATATTTACAAATCAGGCTTGAAATTGTTGACAATTTCTCGAAACACCTCGGTCCTTTAAACACCGCAAAATAACTTTCACCATCTAGGAACTCTCCCACATTGTATCATCTAGTTCAAAAGTAGTTATGGTATTTTACATAAATATAGAGTAAATGAAGGATGGTTTCTTGGTCAACTAAATAGGTGAATTAACTATAATTCAAGTAAACTTTGTAATAATTTTAGTTTACATTCTGCACAAAATCTATACAAAAATATCCTCTCTTTATGAAAGCTTGACCTAACGAAATAATAGGTTCATTTGCAAGATCAATAACGTAAGATGCAAAGACAGCCAGTGATGCAAAGTTTCAAGGCCCTGAAACATTAAAGTTGCGTCTTCTAAACATATTAACAATATACAGTCACCCATTTTACTATTAATCTTGTTCTTCTGTCAAACCTCATTTGCCTCTGCGACGATTTTTTGTTGCTGCGCAATTTGAACAATACCATTTTCCTTTTGGTTGTTCTTTCAGACCAACACAACCAAAATGAAACCACTCTATCTTGCACTGCAAACCCAAATATTGTCAAAATATGTTAGGGATAAAAGAAAGAAAGTAAAGTAAATACTTACGTCAGGGTTATCACAGGCAACCATCTCGCCATAGCTAACTTGGTTACAAAAGCAGTATGTGGGTTCATTTGGATCAACTGGCAAATCCAATTCCATGCCAGTTTGGTTCACAGGTGTAGGTTGTGCTTCTGTTGCCACTGCAACAGATGTTTGGCGTCTGCAATAGCAGTTGTGAATCAAGTTATTTCTATTAGATTTCATTTTGTTTCCATTATCATACCATAAATGCTGTATAAATACATGCATCATGCGGCATACACAAACAACGGAAACAATAGATATGTGACATGTCACATTATAAGCCTTTTTACGTGTCCGTCTTAACAACTACAATGTCAAATTCAAAATTTTAATTCAAGAAACAAATATTCAGTCGCAAACTAAAATCTGCTAAGTTATCCAGTTCCATTATGTACACAATTCTAAACCATAGTTGCCAAAGTCAAGAGTTAATATTTTAACTCTCTTCATAATATTACCATGCAAAAATGAATTATCGTTAAAACTCGTATGAGTTTTTATGTAAATTGAAACAAAATCGCTAACTAATTGATTCCACAAGTTTATAAGTTTATATTCATTTACTTATGATTATGAAATATTTGTTTAACTTATTAAGCTAATTTGATACAAATAAATTTAGTTATATTTTTATTTTCCAAAAAAAAAATGCATATAGACTTGATTAGCATAGAACTCACTCTTTGTAAAACTCATGACCTTACATAAATTCTAATAAAATTGCAAAACTCATGATTCTACAACCAAGTTTTATTAGTTCACATTCAAACTTTTGCCCTTAAGATGTACAACTTTTTGCCACTTTTGTTGGATATTTGTCTACATTTTCTAAAAGAATTGGTATTAATAAGGAGAGAAGGATTTTTCTAAAAGAATTGGTATTAATAAGGAGAGAAGGATAATATAAAAGGTATTGAGGACAAGAGATCCAATACAAAAGATTTGGTTTTTAGGGGAGACAATTGCAAAACTTTCAAATCTCTCAATATTGGGAAAAAAATTATTGTTGTGGGATACGTTTCTAAAGAGACCATGTGCCTTACACCAAGTAGAAGAAGGATGTCTATCCTACAATACAATGCTTGCCTATCTGAATTTTTGTCATTATAGGTACAAGAGCTACTCTCTAGCCAAATACTATTATTTAGTCTCTTGAGTTATATTTTAAAGATGTTTATTTCACTTATTTTGTGATCAAGTTCAAATAGGCCAATATTAAACTAATTTGAAGCTAGGGGAACTTGGGCAATTATAGTGAAGGGAGGTTAACCTTACATTTTAGGCCAGGATTAAGGTTAAGGTTCGGTATTCGGAAGCAATGAGCACTCTATACTTGCTCAAAAACATCTCTTTCACATTGGGCTGGTTCCCTTTCGGCACCCGCATTTGATTTCTATTTTGGGGCAAGGCAAGCCGCGGGAAAGTATTTAATTTTGTCAATTACTAAGATATCTTTTCCAAATGTTATATAAAATATATAAATTTCCAAATTTAATCATGGATAATGACAACACTTTAGTCACTAAAGTAATTATCTTGGCAATAAATATTTGGCTTTCTAAATTTAGGTAAAATAAGATTATCTAATTCCTGGTTTTCAAACCAAGGCAAGTGTTGCTTGACAACACAATTTCGTCTCATCAAAAGGATTTGGATTATTTGGCATTTCTGTGTATAGTTTGTAGTACTTACAGGAATGTAGGATATCAAATATCAAGACAACAGAGAGTTACAAAGAAATATGTAAGAATGTCAAACAACAGAATGGCAGATTGTATTGTAAAGGCATAGTATCTACAATATCTTCAAGCTCTAATCATTACAATGAGTTCACATAACTTCAACCTCCATTGTAAACAAAAGAAGCATTAACTGAAGAAAACTAGGAATGCATGTTTGCAAGACTAATGTTTTTCCTTTTGCAATCTATTGCCAGTTGTCTATTCACTCAAGGCCAAGGGCATCACATACTAAGATGTCTTTGTTTGAACACTTTTTCTCCTAAATGCTACCAAAACAAGAAATATATTTCCCAAACGTCTTAACTTCTATTTCATTCAACATTTTACTAAATAATTATGGTCCGTTTGAAGATATGCCCATCATTTGAATCCATAACGGAAAACCATGGAAGAAGGTATCTTATTAAGTGAAGATAATTGAAAATCATAGAAACACATCATGTAATAAGTGAGCAAAAATTGAATCATAAATAGTCCTAGAAGATTCATACTTTTTACGCCCTCCTCTGCCACCTTCATTACCCCTTCCAGATTTTGTATTGCCATCAGGAGCTGAAGCAGGAACTCCACTTATTGTAGCATTTTCTCTTTCTGATATAAATAAAAAAAACAAATGCTTAATTAAAAAAAATAATTAGATTCATTTGTTATCAATTACGATATAACACATTAACAACTTATATAGATCATGAGATGAATACAAGAAAGTACCGCGCCTAAGCTCCTCATCAAACTTCTTCAGATACTGATCAAGTTGTTGTATGTGTGTATCTACCTGCAAAAAATCACAAAAATATTATTACAAAATCCACACCAACAAGCCAACAAGTTTTTGTACTTACGTTATAAATGCTGACTCCTCTATATTTTGTTCCAAAACAAAAATTTGTTTTCCCAAATCATATTTACATATATATATTCTTAATCCAAATTTAAAAATGCAAGACAAAAAATGAAAAATGCAAATGAAAATAACATACAATCATATCAGAACAATTATTGTACTGCCAGTACGTGCCTCTCTTAAAAAGAGCAGCCAAACTCACAAGGGCATAACCTTCGCATTGTGATAAGATCAATCTTTCAGTACATGAGTACAAAGAAGTCATTGTGAAATAATTCACTACTGAGAACAAAATCATTGAGAAAAAAAAATAAAATTAAAAAACTAGCAAGAAAAACATGGTACGGTCAAACAAATACAAATACAATCCATCATTTAGCTATATCGAACAAGTATTACCACAAAACTGCAATACTTATTCATGCAATTATATCTAAAGCCAGGAATGAATCAAAGGTCTTTCAAAAAAATTCCATGTAGCAAGATAAGTGTACTACCAAATCATATGCCTGGACAGCCAGGGCAACCTTTTCATCAGCAATCCTAATGCTATGCTTTTGCTCATCAAGTGCTTCATCGGAAAATCGAATAACCGAAGTATCAGGTGTGATGTTTCCAGACCTAACTCCTCGCCTAATATCTTCAATTTCTTGTTCACAGCGGTGTTCATTTTGCCTTTGGATCTCTGCTCACAGAGATCGCAGTCGTTATGTGGAGGAAAACTAACACGACACAAAGGGAATTACTTTTTCCAGGAGAACATTTTGGACAGAGAGTAAGATTTCAATAATAAAGGGCATACATGCCATTAATTTGATATCTAAAAACTAATTATAAGTATTAGCAATTAGCAAAGTAAGCAACATAAAATATACAAACTAAGACAATGTAATAAGCCTTTAGAATCAAATTAACCAAAAACATGGATTTCAAAATATCTGAGCTAAACTACAGGCTAAATTCCCATCACAAACTAAATAGTAAATGGTGTACCTAGGTAATTTCCCATCGCACATTAAAACAATCCAGCCTAACAAATGTATTTTAGATAAGAAAGGTGCTAAATTCATTTTCTTAACAAAGTATCAAGCATTATGACATTAAGACAAGTTTCTAACCACCCACGACACTGGATTTGTGTATTATATAACACATAACTAATAACTAATTCTGGTTGCTTCTAACCCATTATTGTTATTTTTTATAGTAGTGAGCGCCTATAAGGGGAGATTGGAGCAACGATGAAGTTATCTCCATGTGACCTCAATGTCACAATTCAAGCCGCCGAAACAGCCAATGATGTAATTATCCAATTAGGTTGGGTATGACACCTTTATTTAAAAGAATAATATAATTCCAGGATAAGTTCAACAGCATTACTACAACTTTGGGACACAACAAATGCGCCTTGAGTGTGAAATGGCAACTTGCCTCACGATTAAATCATGTCAATGAACCACCAAATACAATTTCTAAGATTGTACCAGAACAAACTAGATAATTGCCTTTCTTAACAAGAATATAGCAAGGAATAAAAACGGACAAATACCCTGTAAACTCTTATCTAGGTCACGCAACAAGGCATACTTCTTCTGAAGAATAACGGGTAGAGACTCCAAATCTGCAAGTAGACAAGGATGGGAAAAAAAAACAAAGAGATTGTTATAATTGTGAATTGAAAAGAAAAATTGAAGGTACGAATATTCTAGAACCCTAAAAAATTAATTAAAAAAATTAGTCAGTAATAAAAAGGATATGGAGAAAGGAAGGGAGTGAATTACTGGCTTGAAATTCTTCAAGGAACGACATTAGGGCTATGCTCCGTCCGGACTCCGATGTCTCCGCTGCTTTGTCTGGCCTGTGTTATGCGGCTGAGACGATTAGACAGAGAGAGATAGCATTCAACCGGAAAAGAAGAGCCGACCGTGACAGAGGAAAGCGAGCACGGACGATGCTAGAGGCAGGTTTATTACTGTAGAAATAGAAGAGTAGGAATAGGAATAGGAAAAAACACATTTTTTTTATGTTACTGTTTATAAAGTTGTGTTTTCTTCAAACATTTTCATGTTTATTGTCAAAGAAGATAAACAAAAAAATAAAACCGAAAGTGTAGAATTCTATATAAAAAAATAATAAAAACACAAAAATTTATGAACTTTGGTATAGAAATTTGTAAAATTAAATACAAAATAATTATATAAACAAAATTAAGGATGAGAAAGATACAATGAATCAATAGTTTGCACAATTTTATAAAAAAATATATATATAAATATAAAATTTTATGAAGTTTGATGGACACAAATTTATATAAAGTTAAACACACAATAATTATAGACAAAAAAAATAAAAAAGAATGTACAGTTCGTATCTAGGAAGAATTGATGAGGCTAGTTAAAAGTAGTGAATCTACCAATAAAATCATGACCAATAATAAGGCAATCAAAAATGCATTTTGGTAATTTTTGGTGTGTCTTTTATTTTGAATTAAAAAAAAAACTTTACCTATAATTTTTGGTTAAGATTTTCCTACCAATCTGATTCAGTCAACAAACACCAAACTAATAAGATGTAAATCTGATTTCATTCCAAAATGGCTTCTTCTAAACTAACATCAAGTACCAAATCCTGCAACAAATAATAGCCTTAGGTTACACTGCAAAAACATAGAGTATCGAAGAGTAGTATAGGAGCAAAAAGACAAGACAATGAAGGAAAAGACAGTGATCAAACTCAAAAAACATCAAAACACAGATTTGAGATCATGAGAAACAGTTCTTCTAGAGGTGGTAATCTCACTGTACGTGTTGTTGCTTCCTGAAGAAGATTGCCTCATCATCTTCAATCTTGAGCCATTTCATTAAAGCATATTGCAGAATGCTAGTTGAAGTAGCAGCAGCATGTTTAGACAGTATTATGCAGAATGCAGATTGAAATAGCAACTGCATATTAGTATTCAGGATATTTAATTGATGGTATAGCTGAGGTAATTTAATGAGGGTTACTAATTTTAGTGGTACCTTCACACTTGTATAGGCAGCAATAGCATGGCAGAACAACTATCCTATATAATCAATTAAGCAATACATCAAAACAGCAACACATCAAAACAGCCATAGCTAATCAATAATCAATTAATCATTCAATCTAAGCACAAGTTTAAGTCAGTCACAATCTAAGCACAATTGAGTCATGACACAAAACAAAAGACAGCACACAATTTTAATGAAGATTAACAAGATTAACTAGTGAACTAAATCAACTGAATCAGCACAATCTTAACAAAGATTAACCACCAAAATAAATCAACTAATCATTTAATGATTCAATCCAAAACAAGAAAAAAAAGTATAATACAGCTAGATTCAAATTTCAAATTTAAACAATGTTTTGAGTAAAGAATGAAGAACAGAGAACCAAAATTAAAAAAAATGAAGCCTTTGCCTTCGTTCTGAGCCGTCTGAGCCGAGGGGCAGAAGCGCAGCGGAGACGGAGACCAGGTAACGAGCAGGATGACGGACGGCGTAGAAAAGAATGAAGACTGCGAGCAGTAAGCACTGACCTTCGAAGGACGATTGCGAGCAGATGACGTCGACAGTAGAGAACGAAGACTGAGAGCCAACAGGGGTTCTTCTTTGGAGGACGCCAACGGAATGAAGAGAGGATCCCCTAACTGCGACGGACGGCGACGAGGCTAGGGTTTCCGTTTTTGTTTGGGGAGAAGGAAGGAGAGAAAAGAAACCGGAGAAGGGGCTCTAGGGTTAGGAGGTGAGGCTTCTGTGCTTCACACCTGCCCCTGACTGCAACGGGCAGCGGCGGTGGCTCACTTCTTGTGGCGGTGAGGCTAGGGTTTCTGTTTCTTTGGAGAGGAGGAAGGAATTATTAAAAATTAAATATATAATTTCAAATATTTAAATTCAATAATTTCTAATCTAATAAAATTTAAAATTTCACCTTTTTTAACTAAACAAAACTCTAATCATCAAAAATCATAATCATCATTGTTAGTTTCAGGATTTTCATCATAGATAGGATTTTCAAAGCACAACCACAGAAAAAGTTCCATTCATGCACTACATACTTGATGACATCTCATATCATAATAATCTTGCTTTCTTACTTACCACTACTACATGATTTATATTTCTAGGACATGAACATCATAGATATTAGGCAATACAATTCACAACAAAACCCAAACACAGGAATTAACAAAAGTACAAAATCTAAGTAAAAATAATTCAAGCAGCATTATTTACCGGAGGAAGGGTCGTTGAGCTCGACGGCGACACAGAGAGATCGAGAGCTCAACGGCGACACAAAGAGAGGGCTCGACGGCGACACAGAGAGGGCACGACGGCGACAGAGAGAGGGCTCGACCGCGACAGATAGGGCTCGACAGCGACAGAGAGAGACGACGGCGAGGGGAAGAGAAACGATGACAGGCAACGAGTATACCTTCACTTTCACAGGCGATGATTCTTGATGCTACCACGGTCAGTTCCACCCGGCGGCGACAGCACCCTCCACCCGTTCGGCGATGAGACCTAGCGACGCGAGGAGATGGAATCCAGGAGAAGAGGATCGGCGACGACGAGGCTAGACGCTGGCTGAGTTGACGAGTTCGTCGGCTACGACGGCGTTGGGCACTAGGCGGTGGCTCCTGGCCTCCTGCTGCTGTTGGCTGGGAGAGAGAAAGAAAAGGGGGCTAGGGTTCCGTGTAGGGGGGCGTGGGCATGAGTGAAAGAGAGAGAAAATGGGGGAGGGTTTATATATTTTTTATTTTTTCATTTTTTTAAATCGAAAACCGGAAAAAAACCGTTCAGTTCAAACAGTTCACTGGTTAACTGCCGGTTTGACCGATTTTTTACCATTTTTTTGCCAGACGATTTTGCACTTCAACCCAACCGGCTAGATGATCGATTCTCGGTTAACCCAGTTTAACCGGCCAGTCCGATTCGCTTTTCAAAACAATAGTTTTTACGCAAAACGGCATCAATTGATGAGAACCGGCCGGGTCCCAATCCGGTCCGACTAACCGGTTCCCAGCCGGTTCAACAGTTTAAATTCGGTTTTCAAATTAACGGTTTTGCATGGCAAACCGAACCATTTTAGCTGACGATTTACGATTAAACCGGTTGGACCGACTAGTCCGGTCCGATTTTTAGAACATTAGTTACAATCATAGTTATTAAAACCGAACCAGTGATCAAGCCGGTCAGATTACTGGGTCATTGGATCATTTGTTCAACCAGTGAGTCACTGGTTGAATTGGTTGACTCAGTCCTATATAAATAAAAAATAAAAAATAGTTAAAATTTAAAACTAAAATTTAAAATACATATTTTTACTAACATTTTAAAAATATCAAGCTATTTTAAAATAATATGGAATAGAATTTATAATTATTGTTAAATAAAAATATAATTAATTTAAAAATAAGTGAGTTTATAACTAAAATTAAAATAAAATAAATAAAAGTAAACTATTTGATGAAAGATATCTATATATATATATTATAATTTGCATATATATTAGTGAAGAGCACAGCGGCCGTAAATGGTGCCTCCATTTATGAAGGAAGGGGTTTGAACCCTGCCTCTAGCATTTCTACAAAATGCCAATTTGTACCGGTTTGGTTGGACTGGTCTTCATCGGGTTTGACCAGTTTTCAATTGTTCAATCCGAGTTTGACCGGTTCCTACCGGTTCGTTACCTTACACGGTCTAAATATCGGACCGAATCGGTATAAAATCCGGTTCATTAATTTTTTGGTCGAACCGTCCGGTCCAGTTTTAATAACAATGGTTACAATTAAGTCTCTTTTTTCTTGATAATCAATCACTTCCTATAGTAAAAAACTATTCCCAGAAGTAAAATACAATACAAAATTACATATTAACAACAATGATCAAAACGAAATCAGCAAAGTCCCTTGAACCCCATAATGATTTGTGAAGGAAATTTCTGTAAATTGTGAAACCTCTCTTTATCAGCTGGCCAAAATTTTGAGCTTCAGTATATCAAATACTCTGAAGTTGTGAGATGATAAACAGGACTCCATGCAAAAATTTCGAGGGAAAAAATACTAGAATCAGTGATTTCATTCTGGTTATGTACTTACAGCCTCTGAAAACTTGTTTAAGTGTTCCTCTATAGGCAAAAAAATTTTAGCCCCTTGAAATCCAGGCTCCGGCTCTCTTCTATTTTTTTCTTTTTTCTTTTTTCCCTTCTAGTACAAAAAGAGGTCAATGTACATATCCGGGGTTGAACATAACTTATGATGCGATATTGAACAGTTAGGACCCCAGGATTAATCAGTTAGAGTTTCATGAAGAGTCTAAGCAGAGTCAAGTCCATTAGGAGACTCTACATTTATCAAAATTCTTGGACTTGGTTGGTTGCGACTTTCGTCATTACCAGCAGTGCGAGATTTTCCAGGTCTCACTCTAATATTGGTACCCATGGGAAAAGGCTCCTGCAGAGACAAAGTTCATCAATAATGTTACCCTCTATTAGCCTTCTAAAGGAGGGGTTGAATCTGTTCAATTTACATGTTATGCATAAAAAAAGGTTTACAATTTTCAACCAACAAAATAGAGACATTATACTTTAGTTCTCATGTATGTGCTTCTAGTGACTATTCCTAAGAGAAGGCTGTTTCTATCAGCAATTATTACCAATACTCTCGCATTATTTTCAGCCAATCAAATTTCATGAAATCTCTTCAAGCATTGGATAGTACCAACACGCAGTGCATGGAAAAAATGCATGGCTACTGTGTTAACATTAAATATCGGTTGCTGGTTTGAAGATTGACATAAATTCTTGCCAAGACTGGTATTTAATGCGAAATATCAAGGGGAAACAAAGAAGGAAATATGGTAGCTGCATTACAGCATTTAGCAACTGGAAATAACTGCAATTAAAGAAAAAGATTGACTCACTGGATCACCAGCATTTGGACCATCAGTGTGGAAGAGAATAGGGCGGCAACGTTTATCTTCATTCATCAGGCTTGAGTTCTGGAAATGGGCAATGAGAGAAGCTTTTCCTTGAATTCGGGCATATGCAAGTGAGGCTACCTTTTCACTATTGAACTTCTCCCATTTTTTCCCATTAAAAGCCTGCATAATTCTTATTGACATTAGTTCCATCAATCCATGAAGAAACAATAAAAAACAAGACCTAGGAACTCCACAAAAGTATATTACTAGTACATAAGAATTCATAACTGACCTGGTGGAAAGGAATAATTTGAGCAGCATCGATCATATTTATAAATGCATAACCAACATTACATTTATTCTGCAATCACATGTAGATTTGAATCAGAATCATATTTATGAATTCTCCTCTAAAGTAAAAGATTAAAAAAAAAAACAACAAAAAGAAAAACAAAAACAAAAGTAAATACATGCCTTGAAGTCAATTGGCAAATACAGAAAATCGTAAGTTCCCCTACAACGCTCATCAATAGCAGCAAGAAGCATCTTTGAGGTATACCTAGAGAAAAGAGAAGTAGGACAAATCAAGAGTCAAACACAAGGTATATCTCAAATGAACACAGAATGAATGGAAGTATAAGAAATTCTCAAGTGCCAACTTCAATAAGATGATGATGCAAAACATGAATTTATGCAGATATTTTTATTTTCCCAATCTTAACATTGGAATTAAGATAACTAACAATTTCACCAGTGAAACATTCAGTTGTAAACAGAACGTGAAAAGATAACATGGTAAGCAACGCAAGATCCAAACAGTGACGTACTTGTTGGGAATATTTTTTATCATAAGTGTTGTTCGGGTGTCTTCCCCCTGCATTATGCGACCTAGGTCAAGCTCAAATTGTTTTTTATCAGCATTGTTTGTTTCACTCCTACGGTGATAAAGGCTTCTCATTCGTTCATTGGCAGAATCAAATTTTGACGTTGAATTCATAGAATGTCTTCCAGGGAAACCATGATGCTTAGGAGAACTCTGCCCAGCATTGGATGGCAGTTCAGTGCCTTTAGGACTTGCATGAGGAAACAAGCGAGGAGAAAATTCTGGAGAAAGCAATTGCCAGGAACCCTGAAAACCTCCACTTCCCACAAAACCAGAAGCATCAGGGGATTCTGCTAGGTGCGAATGTTGCCTTCCCCAAGGTGACACTGGTGCTGATGCAACATTGTGGTCCATGTGTTGTGACCTCAACATATGAGGTGGTGTTCTGGCAAAGCTTGGCATCTGTGGAAGATTAACAAATGATGGTCTTTTCTGCCACAGCATGGTACCTGACGAAGACTGCTGATGCAAATTGGAGCTGTTCCACATCTGATAAAGTCCATGATGTGACCGGATCCCATTTCCTGTCGGTTAAAAATAAAAACAATGATTTCAAACCAGATTTCAATGTAAACCTACCAAATACACATAACAAATATATCAAGTATACAATTACCAAGTTTCAACCACTTATAATTTCTCAATAGTTAGGCAACTCTGAAATAGTTTAATTGAATAATTCAACTATTAAACAGTAATTAGTATTGTAAGAGTTTTAAATTGCTAGGTGCCAAAGTAAACGGTTTGATAATAATTATACTCCCTCCTATCTCAATTTTCTATAAACAAGAATCATTTCAAAACTGTTACGCATTAGGAAAGTTATACATTATGCTATTTTTGCCTATCAAAATCCATTGCACTGACCTCCTGCATTAAATTCTGCTAAGTTCCCAGTTGAGCTCATTCCCTGATTGTGCCTGCTGTCAGAGGCTTCGGTCACTCCAGTATTGACACTGCTAGTCATGTTGCTAATGGTGCTTGAAAAGTTATAAGGACTACCATTAGCTAAAGTATCATGATACTCGGGTAAGGAATGAGGATGAAATCTCGGACTAGAAGCAAATTTTATTGCGTCAACAAATATATTGGACTCAGAAACGCCAGAAACATTTGAAGCTGATGACCCTCTCACTGTGTTGTGAATGCTAGAATTTATATGTCCAAATGCATTATCAGTATATGTGTTTAAAGGTTGCGCCATTCCAGATTGAAATCCCTGATTGTAACCATTTTCCAAGCCAGACCCAATCACTCCAGGAGACACAGTTGCTGCACATGATGTCCAGTTAGAACACCAGAAGTGTTTGACAAAGACAAGATCTTACTCTTCTGTCTCAGTGCTAAGTTGTCAATAATATTCTGACCAAGATCTGGTTCATCTTGCCCCTTATGAGACTGCTGCATCAAACTGCATAAGAAATGTTAAAATAATTCTTATAAGGAAAGTTCTCAGAGTGCTCTTTAAAGGAGGTAAGAATAATCCACATAGTCAATAAATATTAAAGGAGGTAAGAATAAATGCATATCCGAAATATAACCTTTCTCTACACAACATCGGTTATATAGAGGTACACATAAAATGCGAAAATAATTAGAAGAGCTATAAGTTAGACAAAAAATCAGTCTAAAATATAAAAAGTAGAAATGGGCCCCATGTTGCAAACCTAGGATGTCCTGGTTCAATCTTGATCTGCTTCCCAGCAATGTCAACCCTGTTCAATGCACGAAGAGCAGCTTCTGCAGCTCGTACATCATAAAACTCTATAAATTTGTGCTGTTTCATTTCAGGAGATTCAAAAATCTGCAATTGACAACATAAAATTTAAGGAAACATGTATTATCTTCATATGATATAAGCAACAAAAATAGGTGAATAGACATCTCACTTCTTTAATATCTCCATAAAATCCAAAAATCTGTTTGAGTTCATCATTTGAAATAGATGAATCAAGACCAGATAGCATCAGCGTACCATGGCCAATATCCTTCTCAGAAGCATTGACCTAACATGCCATCAAGGTAGATATATCAGCAAAGCATAAAAGGTAGGAAGTAGGAACACAAAGAAAGTGTAATACTATAACAATATTACAAATGACAGCAATGGAGTGGAATTATGCGTATTTGACAATTTCTCAGAAATATACCTTTGGAATTGAATAATGTATATCAAGTTTCCTTAACCTCAGTGGCCAATTTTGAAGTTCTTGCGTTGCACTTTGTGCAGCTCTTAGGTCAAAATAAGAAATCATGACAAAACCACGATGTTTACAAGCTGTATACATGGTTCTAATATCTCCATATTGCTGCCAGAACAAACATAATAGTTCTTTTACATTTTATGATAACTGTTGTGAAATGCTTCCTGAAAATCCTAACATAACATCTAACATGAAAGGAAAACAAAGACGCACCTCAAAGAGAGCCTTTAGCTCAGAGTCGTCTACGTTGCTATTAATGTTCCGAACAAAGAGTGTTCTAGAAGGTTGTGTGACAAAAGGAAATTTTCCTTTAGGACCTCCAACAAAACCTGAATCTCCCTCCAGAGCACTAGTTCTTAATCCTGCATTCAGATGTTCATCTCTTTCCAGCTCCATGCCTCCCCCACTGCTAAACAAGTCAAAATCCTCCAAGTCATCATTTTTTCTGGCATTAGTATTGTTATATCTTGACTCATCATTGACACCAGAAAACAGATCATCTTCATCAGGAAGGAGATTCCCTATAGTTTCAGCCTCTATTTCTTCAAGAGATTTATAAGGCTCTTCCTCGGGAACAGAATCAATAATATCGGGCTGATCAGATAAAGCATCTTTCCCGAACAACCTCACTGCATCATGATATGCATATAAACACTGATAAGAAAATACCTTAAGATGTCCCTAATGATGATATACAAGCAAACTGATGCAACACAAAATTGTTTCCAAGCATTAGAAAATAGAAACATATTACGGCATAAGTGCTGATCATTTGACTATGCTGTAACAATCATTACTAGTAACGCATACTTACACTTTTGGCAAAACATATCAGACAATGAGCTCGAGAATAAAGTACTTTCACATGTGGCTGCACTGGAAACAAACTTGTCCCCGATTACACCAGGTGAGTTCGGTCCGGAGCGCATACATAAATCAGACCTTGATCTGTGATGATAATGTGATGATTCCTTGGAAACCATCAGCGCATCAAAAATGCCTTCACCACCAAATTTTAGCTGTTCCACATTTTCAATAGATAGACTGGTGCATGACATTGGCAAACCAGATTTTGCACTTCTTTCCAGTACAGATGAAGAATTCAAATTGCTTCCAGGGGATGCTATCATTCCATTTTTTCCTGATAAAATGAATATAGCAAAATTCATTTATCCATCTACATCTTCTATGATGTAAAAACTTTGAAATTTTAGATATCTTCTGTATAAAAATTACATGTATGAGCTTGAATCCTGCAGAGTGCAGCATATATACACATCAAATCACCATCATTATTCCAGCTATACTACTACTAAAGAGCTGCTAGAACATGGAAGACACTTTTGCATGCATTATTAAGGCATTGAATACGTAGAAATTACTGCAATTAGGTATTTCCACAAACTGAAACAGAAGTGTTAGTTTAGGTTTGATGCAATTGCTTGTATTAAAAAGTACATACTAAATTGATAAGTAACAATAAATATTCAGGAGCAAAGATGCATTTAATAATTGTGGACATAATTCATTTATTCATATAAGAGGAAGATTGATTGAAAATTTCTAAATAGACAACTGTTCTGCCAGACAGAAGTAACTTAAGTTTGAACTTCCGCTGTTGGTCCTCACCTTGTGGATATTGATCATGAATGGATTTGAACTTCCGTATTCCAGCATCCCTCTGCCCAGAAGAGTTCGAGACAGGTTTAGAAAACCAACAGCTTGCTCACATAGGTAATGTCATTTAGGCCATAGAGAAGCTACATAACATTTAGAAAAAGGTAGCTTTTTTTTTTCCTCGGGGGTGGGGAGAACAATAATAAATGTAATTACCTCAGAACGAAAAGAAATGTCATCAAAAAAGTGAGATGAAGCAGAAACTCCCCTCTGATCCACCATTGGAGAAGGCATCCCATAAAAAAAACAAAATCTGGAAATAGAAGTATTGTGGAAAAGCTCTTCACGTGCTTGCTTGGTTAGGCTCTACTCATTATCATCTGCTGGAAATTCAATTATTTTTAAGGCTATTTGCTTGATCAAAGGAAAGGGGAAAAATTGCAAATTCGTAGTGACCACAACACTAACAGAATCAAAACCAAGAAAGAGTTAAACTTGATGCAATCTCAGACTAAGACAGTAACATTTACCTAGTTCTTGGCTGCTGGCATAATCACTCTCAACCCCTAATTGGAACTGTTCTACCTAAGACTCTAATTGCTAAATTCAAAGGGATTGGTACAAAAATTAAGCTAGAAATAGTTGCATCTTCAACTAAACACCACCTGAAAATAGATGAAATTGGATAAAAGAAGAAAGCCCGTTGCTTACCTACCAACGACCTAATCCAATTGGACCATTCTTTTGCACTGAATTCAAAATAAAAAGAGTTGGAAATTGAACCAAAAAGCATCCATAGAAATTAGGAAATTCCTATTCATATGAGGATTAAAAACAACTGGCAGCTACCAAAGTTTAAATATTCCAGCCTATCTATGTAAGAAACCAAGGGAATTTTACAGGAAACCCCCGTAACTATGAATAGATCAAGCTCCCAAAAAGAATTTAAAAAAAGAAAAATAAGAATCCAGGTTTTGCGAGAATGATGAAGCTTTTTGCACATTAAGCTGAAATTCAGCTACACAAAAAGACTTCTGAATTCTGAGCTGAATTCAAAAAGAGAATACGCTAATTAAACCCAAAAAAAAACTGGCATAACATAAGATATAAAATGCTCACCTTCTAAATTGAAACAGAGTCTCTTTTCTTCCCGAAAATTCAACGAAGTTGAACTCAAAAAGAAGAAAGACAAAGAGGAACCCGCAACAAAAATTGAACCTTGGCTACACGACATAAGGAAATTCATAAGCGGGGAGATCTCATGATAATTTCGGCCAAATCTCCTCTGTTCTCGCCTGCATTGCTTTTCCGTTAATCTCACCACACGAGATACACAAGAAACCAAGAAATAAACGCTTATACGTTCGTACACATAACAGAACAGAACCGGACCTTTGTTTATTTTTTCTTTTCTCTTCTTCTTCTTTAAATATTATCTTCTTTTCTTGTTGGTTTATGCGTACGGATAATTAATTATTGAGAGAGAAATTAAAGAAAGCTGATCTCCGGCGAAGCCCCGGCGAGATTGCGCTCGCCGGTCGCCGTCTATTTTAGGAGAGAGAAAGAGACGACTCAACAAGAGAAAAAGAGAGAGAGAGTTTGTGTTATGTTGCGAGAGACTTGTGACAGAGGCAAAGAAGAAAAGAGGAGAATAGAAGAAGAAAAAGAAAAGAGAGGGGGAAAGAAGAAAAGCGTGTTAGTTGGCCTTTTTTTAATAATAAGAAAACAAAACAAACAAAACCGAAACGAAACCAGAAATGAAATTACTACTGTGACAGGACAGATTTGACAAGTGGATTCCTAGTTTTGTAGTCATTATTTTGTAATAATGGAATGTGATTTTGGGAAATAGAATTTGTACAGATCGCTCTCTCTCTCTCTCTAAATACGAGGAGAGATTTTTTGCTACGTACATGGACCTTTTTCTTTTTTTTCTTTTTTTTTAATGTTTTGTCTTATCTTATTACTTATGCGTGTGTTGTTCTCATGACTCATTATAACTGATCTGATTCTTTTATTTTGCTTTTTGGATAAGTTAATTATATTCAACTTTTAGTCTAATTTGAGTATTTGACTTGACAACTGTATATTTAATTTTATATATTTCTTTCATGTTGAAACTGTATACAAATTGAACTTAAAATTTCAAAAATATAAATGAGATAAGACATTATGAAATAAATAAGTAAATAAGATATAAAATTTTACAAATTATAAATAAAACTTCCACAAATTTAATTTTTATTATTATTTAATTGATTTTTTAATTAAAAAATTATATTATCCTAAAATAAA
The DNA here is from genome assembly GCF_000817695.3 of Arachis duranensis. Lineage (NCBI taxonomy): Eukaryota > Viridiplantae > Streptophyta > Magnoliopsida > Fabales > Fabaceae > Arachis > Arachis duranensis. The sequence goes on along the minus strand of NC_029774.3, from coordinate 109,387,042 downwards.
AAAATTAAAAAATAAAATGCTCTTTTTTTGAACAAAAAACACCTCATTTTTTATAAAAATAGATAAGAATAGGTCTTTACTCTTTTTTTTCAATAATATTACTAAATAACGACCATTACTATCACCACTTTTTTTATTTTCATCATTTTTTTATTTCTATTATTTTTATTGTGTAACCATATTTTATCATCATTATTATCTCTTTTGTTATTATCATTACCAATACAAATATCATCAACATTAATATTATCTTATTTTATTTTTTGTTTGATGTTATTTCTTTTTTCTTTAAAAAATTTTGTTATTGTAATTACTTTTTTTTTTCATGCGATATCATTTCTAGCAATGGTCTTGATCCACTTAACTACCATCATTGAAGAAATTTTTTAAAAATAAACTTATCAATAGTTTGTGAGAGTTTAAAACTCCACAAATTACAAATAAAATTCTTACAAAACTAATTTTTGTTATTATTTAACAAATTTTTTAACAAATAGATCATATTGTCCTAAAATAAAAGGGTTAAGAACTAAAAAATTTTTTGGATAAAAATCGGATTGGATTTTTTCTCTATAAAAAATTTCTCCTAGAAAATAGTTAGAAAAATTTAATTATAAGAAATCTATCTTAATCAAAATTATTAAGAATGATTAATTATAAAATATTTTAAAAAATTAAATATTTTTATTAAAGAGATAAATATATTCTTAAATTATTTGTTTATTTATTTCTTAAAGACATTCTTTTTTTAATTGAATCTTTTTTTTCTATTTTTTTAACTATATTTCAATACATCAAATTAATTTTTTAGTCTTACTCTACTTTCTATTTAAATTTTATCGTAAATAAATTTGTCATTTATTTTTAATTAAAAGGACAAGTTATATAAATAAATCATTTAAAAATTAAATTTACATAAATACAACTTTTAAAAACAAGTTACATTCTTATCCTAAATTAATTCTTATGTAAATCGCTACACTCTATCATAATTTATTATTTATATATAATCTGTTGCACTCATAATTTGCGGTATAGTAAATTATGATGATGTGTGTTTTGAGTATAATCTGTAATACCCTATAATAATTACGTATAAATAATAAACCGTGATAAGATGTATCAATTTACATAAAGTTGGTTTAAGATTAAAATGTTACCTATTTTTAAAAGTTATATTTTTATAAAGTTAATGTCTAAATGATTTATTTATGTAACTTGCTCCAATTATAATGTACCAATTTCATAAAGCTTTTATATTGATCGTCATGTTAAATCCTATAATCAAATTTAATTTTGTAAGGTCAATGAAGACGAAATTCACATTATCTAACAACATCAAGGTTAATTCCTTACAAAAAGAAGCGACAAAATTAATTTAAAAAAATATATAAATAATTATAACAACGAAGAAATAATGATGATGATGTCTAAAGTGAGCTATAGTTTAGCTATGCATTTTAAATTTGAAAAAATCAATGAAAGTAATTTTTTTTATTATTCTTCTATTGTTACTGGTTTGTTGGGTCAGATTTTAAGAGAACAATAAAACAATAAAATTATTTATTAATGATAAATTGATAATTTACATTTTACAATAATAAATTTTTGTTATATATAAAATTATATTAATAAAAATTTGAATATAATAGATAATCAAAAAATATGTTTATAGAAAAAAATAAATAAATAATAATTTAAAGATATATGTATTTTTATTTTTAAAAAATAGTTTTTTTTAATATTACAAAAAATTAATTTTTTTTAATAATTTTGGTACTAATTTTTTAATAATTAAATCTTTTTAATAATCTTTTAGAATAATTTTTTTTAAAATATATTACAAGCAGTTTATTTTTTGTTCCATGAAATAGAATGGTACGAAAGATAATCATTTTCTAATGTGCAGCTGTAGGGACAGATATAAAAAGGGCAAATAGTAGCCTTCATCGCCTAGAATTTTAAAAAATTATATCTATATATGATATATGAATTTTAGC
>NC_029774.3:109369826-109384925 GCF_000817695.3 Arachis duranensis | reverse complement strand
ATTTTTATATTTTTAAATTAAATATGATTTTTAATTTTTTAATAAGTTAGAGAAATACTTTTAAATACCATAATAAGGGTTAAGTACTGTTTTCGTCTTTAAGGTTTAGGTAAAAATCAAATTCGTCTCCAACATTTTTTTATTATTAAAATCTTACAAAACCTTATAAAATCATCTTTTTGTCCGTAAATAATATTTTTTGGACAATTTTTTTCTTAAACAAAAAAAAAAAAAATTCACCATCCTCACCACTAATCCCCATTAGTCATCACCACTACTACACCACTCTTGAATCTAAACCCATTACAACACTACCCTTTCATCCAAACAACACCAACAATGACAACAGCAACTTAAATACCCTTCATCATCATCTTTCTCCCTTAACCTCCTCACTCTACTATTTAACATTCTTTTGTCATATGGAATTAGACCATCAACAGCAGCACCAGCAGCCGGCAGTGCCCACGGGTGTGGAGAATATTCCGGCGACGCTGAGCCACGGCGGTAGGTTCATCCAATACAACATATTTGAGAACATATTCGAAGTCACCGCCAAATACATACCCATTGAGCATTGAGTTCCAAAGTACCAAATCTCTAACAGACAATTCCTCAAACACCTCATGTGCATCCATCACCAACCCAAATTTCATATAAGTATTAACCAGAGCACTCTCCACAAACACATCCAACTCGAATCCAAACTTAAACAACAATCCATGAATCTTCTTAACCTTCAAATCCTCCACACCATCTCTGATCACACACGGAAATGTGTACTTATCTGCAGTGACACCCAAATAGCGCATTCGCTTGTAAACCAAGAAGCAAACAAGGGAAAGCCCATTCCCAACAAGATCGGTAGAGTAGTTAAAAACCTTGAAGGCATTGCTCATGAGGGTGCACTTCGAGTTTTTTTATTTTTTTTGTTCGTTTTGGGTGGGAGGAGTGAGGGTGAGGGAAGAGGTGGGGTGGGGTGGTTTATTTTATTTTTAATATTTTTTATTTTTATTTAAGGGTAAAATTGTCCGAAAAATACTTTTTATGGACAAAAGGATGATTTTATAACATTTTGTAACATTGAGAATGATTTTAATAAGAAAAAAAGATCAGGGACAATTTTAATTTTGACCCAATTTTTTTTATGAAAAATATATATTATATCTAAATTATTTTAATATAATAAAAATATATAATAAAAAAATTAAAAATTTTGTTTGAAATTCGATCCCTGAATATTAAAAATTTCGGAATCCATCTATGGCTTGAAATGAAAATAAAAATTAAACCAAAGCCATTTAACGTAATCTTGCATTTCTTCCTCCTTTCATGGAAAAAGAGATCTTCCTGGGTTTCTTCTTACCTTTCTCTTTTGGCGTTTTTCCATTAAAAATTTAAAACAAACATGGAGTTCAAGTTTTCAACTTGTTTTTAAAAAGTAGAATATCCTGTGCTAATAATTTAAGAAAAATATATTAGACGTTTATCCACAATATTGAATCTCATCTGATCTTATTTTTTTTTGGACAAAATCTGATCTTATTTAGGGCTTGTTTGGGTGAGCTTCTAAGAAAAGATCTTTTTTCGAGTTATCTTTTTTTAAAAGATCTTATAGAGAAGTAAAAGTAATTTTATATTTGGATATCTCATGTAAAAATGTCTTTTTATCTATCAATTATGTTTGGGTATAACAATATAAAAGTGCTTTTTTGTTTATTTATTACATGAAAAATATCTTTTTTTTAAGGAAAAAAGATCTTTTAAAAAAAGATGTAAATTACAGCTTCTCAAAAAAGATCTTTTTTTGATTTTACTAGTGCTTTTACTTTTACTACTAAAAATTTACCAAACACGTTAAAAAATAAAAAAAAATCTTTTTTTATTAAAAAAAAATTTTTTTTAACAAAATAATGGCGCCAAACATGCACTTAATTAGTGCATATCTCTGGATGGAGCAGGGAGGCGAGTGTAATATATATTTGGAGAAAGTTTTGTCTTGGAAGGACAATTTATGTACTAGCAGGAATTGTTTTATTTACAAGCCAATATATAGATCGTAGTAGTACTATAATTTTCAACCAAGCTAGACTGATGATTTAATCAGTGTTTTTTGAATTGTGTTCTAATTATTCAGCAAAATAGTACTACTACTTTATTTCCTTATGAAAGGGTATTATTTTATTTTTTTAGATGATAATGATAGTTAATTATATTTTAAAAGCATAATATTAAAATAAAGACCTAAATCAGTATTTGTTTTTTATAGACTATCTATTTTTTTGTTTTAATTTCTATAAGAAAAAATTTGATTTTGGTTCAATAAAATTTAAAAAATTTATATTTTAATAATCTTGTGAGACTTTGTAATTGATTAATTAATTAGCTTATACAATTATAATTAAAAAAAAATAACAAAAGGAGATATTCATATAGCAATGCTTTATCAATAAACTATGAAGTACGGACATTTCGTTGAGTTGTCGTGTTCGCGTGTCGAATACATTTTAGACACGACACTCACCGACACTCGTTCGACACGCGTGTTTGCTGTGTCCAACCGTATCTTAATAAAAAAGAAAAAAATTTTCTTCAAACACGTTTGGACACACCTAAATACCATCACGTGTCAGCGTATCCAGTCTTATTCTTAACCTATATTCTTAAAATAAATTTAGATATAATATATATTATTATTTATTAAATAAAAAATATTTTAAAATACTTTATATAATTAAAATAAAACATTAAAAATAATTAAATTTTTTAATTTATATTTTAATATCAATAAAATATCAAAATATCATTACGATTTAACAAAAAAATACTTTATATTTTATATGTATACATGTCCCCGTGTCATGTAAGATTTTAAAATTCGTGTGTTGGCATATTCCGTGTCGTGTCGTGTCCTGTATCCGTGCCAGTGTCCGTGCATCATAATCAATAAAATTTTAACAGGCATGATACCCAAGTACTCTCTTTTGGATCCAAAAAAAAAAAATTACAGAGATATTGTTTTTGAATAAAAGTGGAACAATAAATCTATTGCTATAAGATATGTTATAAGAAATATAATAAAGTCATAAAAAGGTTAGATAAATAAAAAAATGATGTATGCAAAAAAGTTAGATAAATGAGGTGGATGTGAGAGGAATGATGATTAGGGAGTCATTTAAAATAAAATAAGTAGCGAGAAAATACTTTAAAGAGTTATATTTTTCGAAAGTGATGTCTGGTATTAGAATTCGGGATGGGATAATGCTTAAAATTAAGGAGATCAATCACAAAGCATTGAAGCGATACTCTCGGATGATGAAATAAGGGCAGTAGTTCGATCATGTGAATCAACAAGATCTTCGAAATTAAATGGGTACAATTTAAGATTCGTGAAGAAGGTGCAGGATACTATTGGAGTGGAGTTCATAGATATAGTAAAAAGATTTTTTATTGAATGAAAAATGCTGAGAGGTTAACACGACTTGGGTAGTGTTGGTTGTCAAGCCGGGTGGTGCAAGAGAGATCAAGGATCTACGCTCTATCAGTATAGTTGGAAGCATATATAAGGTTATATAAAAAATGATGACTATAAGATTGGGCTTCTCATGGATGATCTAGTAGGTGATAATTAGACAATGTTTGTCTAGAGTCGCCAAATTTTGGATGGTGCGTTGACTGCATGTGAGACGGTGGTGTGGCTGAAGAAAGCAAAAATATTAAGGGTGGTTATCAAACTTGACTTTAGAAAGGCATATGACTTAGTTAGGTGGAGTTTTCTTGACCACATGTTAGAAAGAAAAGGGTTTGAAAAGGTGTGGCATAGTTAGATTCAAAGCTTACTAGAGTCAACAAAAATGTCAATTTTAATCAATGGCTCCCTGATAAGGCCATTTAAGATGGAAAGAGGTTTAAGACAAGGTGATTCTATATTACCCGTTCTATTTATGTTGGTTGCGGATGTGCATAATAGGTTAATTGACTATGCTCTAGGTGCGCATATGGTAGAAGGATTGAAAGTGAGAAAAAAGAAAGTGTTGTTATTGCACCTTCAATTTGCGGACGACAAAATTCTTTTTTGTCCCTCTAAACTAGAGGTTGTGAGGAACTACAAAAGAATTTTAATGTGATTTGGTATAATGTTAGGGCTAAAGATAAACTTTAAGAAGTTAACAATCATTCTAATAAATTATAATGAGCAGGTGATAAATAATTTGAAGATTGCAATGAGATGCAATGTGGGTATTTTTCCCATATCGTATCTTGGCATTTTGTTAGAGGCAAATCCAAGAAGAGTAAGTACGTGAAAGTCACTGACTGACAAGATTAAGAAGAAAGTGAGTTCATGAAAAGCCAGCTTACTAACAAAGACAAGAGGATTGGTAATAATAAAGTCTATTATTAATAGTCTACCAATGTATTTTTTGGACTGTTCAATATTCCAAAAGAGGTGGAGAAGAAGATTATCTCACTGCAATATAAGTTTTTTTTGGAGAAACAATATAGACAAAAAAATTATACCAACCATAAAGTGGAGTATTATACAGAAGTCAAAGGAGCATAGAGGGATGGAAGTGGGTGACATGACAATGAAGAATGTTACAATACTTTTTAAATGGTGGTAGAAATTTTCAGACAATAATGATACATTGTAAAAGAGGGTGATTAGTTCGTGCTATGATATGAATGGAAATATATTTGTGGGTGAGCATGAGTGCAAGAGGTCTAATGGTTTGTAGAATGACATTGTTGGCATTGTAAATAAAAATACAATAAAAAATATTTGCAAAGAATGGTGAAAAATGTGTGTTGGAGATGGACAAAAAGTAAAATTCTGAAAGGATATGGGGGTGAACAATAAAACTTTAGAAGAAAAGTTCCCAAGACTATTTATAATGTCTAGCATGAAGGAGAGTTACATTAGTAAATGTGGTGTGTGGATTGACTCCGACTGGATCTAAAACCTCCAATGACGAAAAAATTTCTTTGAGAGAGAGAGAAAACACAAATTATAAAGTAACAAAATATGTTGAATAGTGCGTTTCTTTGTGAAGGTTACAGAAAAAATTTGGCATGATCATATAGTACGAATGGGAGATACTCTACAAAGTCGTTTACCAGTATAGCCAGAGAAAAAGCATATAGTTTATCAACAATGAAGCACGTGTTTGATGATATATGGTGTGGCCTGGTTCCTCCAAAATTGAAAATGCTTGTATGGTTCGTGATGAGAGGGAGGTTAAATATAAAAGATGTCCTACTCAAAAGACACATCATAAGACAAAGGGAAGAAGTGTGCATTCTATGCAGTGACGAAATTGAGACGATAAACCATTTATTTTTGTAATACAAATATTTGACAAAATTGTGGTGGTTAGCTGTGATGTGGGAGAATATATATTGCGTGGATAGTGAGGAGGTAAAAATATAGTTTGAGAGTTAGATGTGTCAGGATATAGAAAAAAATGAAAGAAATGGATAACTTATTTTTTTTTTGCTATTATATGGGTTGAGTGAAAAGCATATGAAGGTTGTGGTAGGTTTAGAGAAGGGGGGTTGAATCTATGCCTTCCTTTTCAGTTGTTGTTATAACCTTTTAAATCAACACTTTCAATTCTGATTCTATTTGTACTTAGCAGCGGAAATTTATGAGACAATTTATTTTTGTCTCATGAATATCAGAAAATAGAACACAGCAGAGAAGAGAAAAGCTAACACCAGCATATATCCTGGTTCGGTTGCCTTGTGCTATACAACCTACATCCAGTCTCCTCCACAACAATGGAGGAATTTCTACTATAGTTAAAAGTATTACATACACCAATTTCACATTCAAGTTCTAACCTAACTTGACATTGGCTATGCTAACACCTAACTATTCACTCTTAGCGCTAACCCAACTAAGAAAGGGATACCTAACAGGTACAAGATACAAGACACTTAACCAACCTAAAGAAATCAGAAAATAACTCTAGGATTTTCTCTCAAGTGTATCACTCAACCTTTTTCTTCTCATGGCTTTTATTTGATCTTTCTCACAATGCCTTTTCTCACAAGAAATTACAGAAAGATAAACATAGAAAAGTACATTACAATCAGTAAAACATGAAGGAGATTGACTTCATCAACAGCCTTTGTGCTATGCGAAAACTAGATTAGCAAGCCTCTGATTCATTTCTTCATACTGGCGGAATGCACCTTTGATTAGGTTACACCGTCCAGTTAGTTGAACTTTCTCAAAGAACACTCCTTAGAATAAAACCTCAATACTCTGGTTATCTCTCCTTAGTTTCTGAATGAACTCCAAACTTCTTTGATCTCCTTGCATGTTGCTTGGTTCTTCTTCCAAGGTCAACATCTTGAGCCTTGAGTTTCACCAACCTACAGATTCACTTTTTCTCATTAAATCTTAGAGTAGAAACTTTACTTCTGACTCCTTCATCTTGGTCGAAAGCCATAAAGCAGCAACCACAAAGGTCTTCTAGTGGTCAACTTAATCTGAACCCTTGAAAACTAACTTGGTCCCCAAGATATGTTTGAGACCGTGGATATACAGCAAAGAGGAACAGAAATCCTTTTTTTCCATATAGCTCAAAACGGAGATACAGAAGGTTGAAGATGAAGAAAAGAAAGTGTGTTGCATGAAAGAGGAAATGGATTACCTTGAGCTTTCTGATCTTTTCTTGATATGGTTGATTAGACCTCAACCTTCTTTGCTTAACCTTCTCTTTCCTTCTTCTTTCATGACTAGCTTAGGGACTAAGCTCTCTTTCTCACTTTTTAAGTTCAGTGATTTGACTGGGACAAAGATGAGAAGAACGTTGCTTTTGGGAGCAAGTTAGAGGGATTTGGTGAAATCAAATCAGGCTTGGATTGGATCACTCCTTTTTGCCCATTTTGATTTTTTTAGCATTGTTTCCTTATGGGCTTCGTTTATTCATTGACCCACCAGCCTTGCTATGTTATCTTCATTTCAATTTGGGCTGCTAAACTAAGTTTTGGCCTGCAACACATAATAAATAATTAGTAATATGCAAATATAATTAATCAACACTAATTATTTATTTTGCCCAAAAATAATGTTTGTCATCACTAATTAATTTAGTTAATTTTCTAACTCAACAACATAAAAATCAAATAATTTTTGAAGATAGGATTAATACATGGAATAATAGGTGGGAGCAAGTTAAATCTTTAGTAATTGATTGAAGTGTTAGAGAGAAAAAAGTTAAAAATATAATAGCACCTAGTGAAGAGGAGACATCTAATAAAAAATGAATATAGTGACAATATGCAGTGTATCAACCTAAAATAAATTTGTTATTGGAGAATACTTGACAAATAATAATGGTGACATAATATGTTTCATGGATAATGGTGTAAGTGAGAGAAATAAAGAAGATGAGGTTCTACAAGGAGTAAAAGAGGCAATGCAATTCTTGTTGGAAGAAGTAGATATTGTGAAAAAAGAGTTAAAATTGAATTTATGTTATAAGGATATTATTGACTGGATTAAAAGAAAAAATGACACTAATTGAAAGCGTATCTTCGTATGCTCGAAGAAAATATTCTACTTCACATTTTGAGAAAGATCCCAATCTTGATGTAACCACTATATTTCTCTAGAAGGCCATCTATTATGGCCTGGATATGATGATCATCATGTAATTGATAGCCAATTGCAAGAAGAAAATCAATAAACTTTTTTATTTTGTTGAAGTAATCCAAGACAGGTCTAGTTTTCTTGACAAATTTGAGTTAAAATTTAAGACTTTGTACTTGAGTTTTGAAGTAGTTGACGAGTAATTGATGATAACATTCTAGACTTCACAAAATTTTGCGCATTAAACCACTTTATTCTTGAAACTGGAGCTGATAGATGCCAATAACCAAGTTGTCAAAGCAAAATCATCTTTTCTCAATTTCTTATAGGCAGTGATTTCTTGCAGAGTTGTTATTGCAGGGATCTTTGTGATGGAAGAATTTGATTTTGTTGTTGTTACTAGTTCAAAACATAGTGGAGTGTTATTTCCATTAATGTGTTTTTTCATGTCTAAAATATTTATTGTAAGACATGCATCATGCTTCTATGTGATGAAGTTATCTTCATCAAGCTTCTGAACAATGGGAATTAGAAGGATTTTGTTGATTGTGAACCCTCAGAGGATCAAAGCCATAATTGTAAAGAAGAAAGGTTTTGCAAGAATCACTAGAATAGGTTGAAAGAATGCAAAAGAATCACTTGAAGTAAAAAGAAAAAAAAGAAGAAAGGATCAAGAAGTCTCTTAGACAAAATACGTTTGAGCGTCATTTTCGAAAAGGATCTTTTTTTAAATGATATTTTTTAAAAAAAATTTTTGCAAAAGTAAAAGTAATTTTATATGTTTGGATATCTCATATAAAAAGATATTTTTATCTATCAATTATATTTAGGTAAAACAAGATAAAAGTACTTTTTTATTCATTTATTATGTAAAAAATATATTTTTTAAATAAAAATAAATCTTTTAAAAAAAATATAAATTGTAACTTCTTAAAAAAATATTTTTTATTTTTCTAGTGTTTTTACTTTTATTATTAGAAATTTACTAAATACTAAAAAATAAAAAAAATTCATTGAAAAAAATCTTTTTTTTATCAATTTAACAATGTCCAAACAAACACAAAAACTCTTGATAGCATATTTTTGTTTGTAATTTGTGATTTGTGATTTATTCACTTTACTTTTACATAATTCAGAAAAGAGATATTAATTACACTTAGTGAGAAAGATACTAATCTAACTAACTTCTTATAACCAACTCCTAAAAATATTAATCTAATTAATTTTCTATAATAAATTCTTAACAAATTCTCATCCTTAACTTTTAGCTATTACTCCTTTAATACCAATAACTGAATTTGATATTCCCTTATATATTGGGATTAAAAAAAATATTAAGAAGTTAATACAATTTATTATTTTTTATTAATATTTTTAATTATTAATTTAATTTTTTATTTAATAATTTAATAATATATTTTTCGTATATATTTTAAATATTATTAATTAATTATTTATCAAGATTAATAAATTCTGATGATATTTTTGTCACAATTATTTGATTTGTTTATCAAAGGAACAAAATTGAAATATGAAAGTGAGGATGTCGCATTCTGAACCTTTTGTTAAATAAATTTATGGACAATTTATGAAAATAAAATATTTGGGTTCTAAAATTATCGAAATACAATTTTTGCAGTTTAAATATGAAAATGCAACTTTATATAAAATTATGTAAAAATTACGGGAGAGGTCTTACAGTTTCGAAATACACATAAACTACTAATGGAGTTCTGCGGTTTACGTTGATGCTGAATTTGGCCAGAAATCATAGTAGGGTTTAGGGATGGCAACGGGGCGGGTTTTTGCTCTACCCGACTCCACCCCGCCGTATAACAAGCCGCATAGAACCCGTCCCGCTTCTACCCGTGGGTAGTAAAAAGTTGAACCCTAACCCGCCCTTGCGGGTACTGATGCGGTATTTTATAATCCACAACTTACTGGCAAGTGCACCGGGTCGTACCAAGTAATACCTTACGTGAGTAAGGGTCGATCCCATGAAGATTGATGGATCAAGCAACAATGATTGATTGATTGGCTTAGTTAGGCAAACAGAAAAGGGTTTTGAGATATTCAAATAGTTTAAATTCGAAAATATCAGAAGGCAGGCACGCAAGTAAATAAGTTGAAAATAAAATATTGGAGAAACATTTAAGGTTTCAGAGTTATCTATTTTTTCGGATTTACTTTTCTTACTAACTATTTTAATTATGTAGGATTTAATTTATGGCAAACTATATGTGACTAGACCCTGATTCCTTAGACCTTTCTAGTCTCCTCTAAAATTTATTAACTGCCAATTCCTTAGTCAATTAATTCTAATTAGAAGCTACATGATCAAATTCCAGTTTATATGCCACAAAAACTTTAATTACCCAAAAATAAAAGGATTATATGTCACGTATCCCGTTAAATCCAGATAATTAAAATTTAGGAGAAATTGTTTTCAAGTTATTGTTCAAGTAAAGAGCTTTTCCAAGTTTTACAAGAACTCAAATAGAAAGAGGGTTAAGAGAGTCAAGAGAGTACTCAGGAGCCTTTGGCAATGTAGGATAAGTGTCAAGAGAGTCTGGAATAGGTTGTCCACACGCTTTGGAAGGGTGTGCTCCAATTCTCCTTTCTTCTCCTCTAGAGCTTCTTTTTCAACTAACTCTTCATTAACCTTGGTCTCAAAACCAGCTACTTTACCACTTCTCAATTGAATAACCTTGTAATATTCTCCTGGGTTCACCAATGTATCACCTTGAAATGTACTTGCAGACCTCTCAAGTATTTGCTTGCTTAGTTGGCCCACTAGCACCTCTAAATTTCTAATGGAGGCTCTGGTTTCCTGCATAACTTGTGCTTCCGTACTTGCCATTTGTTCACTTATCAAGGTGATAGCCTTGCATTCCTCTCTTGGATTTGGAATTGTGTTACCAGGAAGGCTATTAGTGGTCCTCTGATCAATTTCAGTGACTTTTGTGGCTAATTGACCCATTTGAATCTCCAAATTCTTGATGGATGCTCTGGTTTCCTGTTTAAAACCTGTCAATATTGCTTCCAAATCATTATTCTGTTGGAAATCGCCCTGAGAACTATTGTTGAAGTTCTGAGGTCTCTGAGGTTGATCCCTCCATCCCAAATATGGGTGATTCCTCCACCCCCGATTGTATGTCTTAGAATATGGATCATTGTTGGGATTCCTAGGACCACTCCCCATGTAATTCAACTGTTCAAAAGAAGGTTGAACATAATCATAATTATCATTTTGCACAAAATTACCTGCCATGTCATAGGAGATTTCTTGTGGTAAATTTTGTGTGTTGATAGTTGAGACTTGCATGCCACCCATCTGTTGAGTAAGTAGATTTATTTGCTGAGACATCAGCTTGTTCTGAGCAAGAAGAGCATTAACAGCTTCTACTTCCAACACGCCTCTCTTCTGAGGGGTCTCAGAGTTCACCGGATTTCGGTTAGATGAGTATAAATATTGGTTGCTAGTAACCAATTTAATAAGCTCAATAGTCTCCTCCGGTGTCTTCTTCTTGTGCAATGAACCTCCTGCAGAATTGTCTAAGCACATCTTGGATATTTCACCCAAGCCTTCATAAAAGATATCTAGTTGAGTCCATTTAGAGAATATGTCCGGAGGGCATTGCCTAGTCAGTAGCTTATATCTCTCCCAAACTTCATACAGAGTCTCACCATCCTTCTGCCTGAAGGTCTGAACCTCCACCCTAAGCTTAGTCAGCTTCTTTGGTGGGAAAAATTTTGTGAGAAACTCAGTAACAACCTTTTTCCATGTATCCAAACTCTCTTTGGGTTGGGAATCTAGCCATAGCTTTGCTCCATCCCTCAAAGCAAACGGGAAGAGCATGAGTTTGTACACCTCTGGGTTTACTCCATTCGTCTTCATAGTATCACAGATTTGTAGAAAATTAGAAATAAATTGATTTGGGTCTTCGTGGGGAAGACCATGACACTGGTAGTTTTATTGCACCAGGATGACTAGTTGTGGCTTCAACTCAAAGTTATTCGCAGCTATACAAGGCACCACAATGCTTTTTCCATACAGATCTGCTGTAGGAGCGGAGAAAGAGTCAAGTACTCTCCTCTGTTGTTCATTCCCATTTGGGTTTGTCACATTGGCATTATCAACATCATTGGGATCCACAGTGGATTTTGTAGCCTTGTAAAGTCTTGCTTGTTGTAAACGTCGCCTGAAAGTCCTTTCAGGTTCAGGATCAAAGTCTAAGAGATGTTCTTTGTCTCTGTTCCTGCGCATACACAAACAAAAAACAAGAAAAAAATGGGAATCTCTACATCAGAGTGCAGCGAAGTCCCTGTGAGGTAATCTGTGTAAAAAAATAAAATAAAAATACTAAATAAATAAAAAAAATAAAAAATCAAAAATAATGACTAAAATAATAAAATAAAAATAAAATAAAAAATTCGAAAATTAACAGAAAAAATAACAAGGAGATATTAAAATAAAATCAAGTGGGTAACACCAAACTTAATTTCAGAAATTACCAATAATATTAATGCTATTAAAATATATTTTTTCTTTTTTTGAAAATATTAAAAATAGATTTTAATAAAATTAAAAATAAAATGCCTAATCTAAGCAATCAAACAACTAATAGTTGTTAATCACTATCAATTCCCGGCAACGACGCCAAAAACTTGATGTGGTATTTTATAACCCACAACTTACCGGCAAGTGCACCGGGTCGTACCAAGTAATACCTTACGTGAGTAAGGGTCGATCCCACGAGGATTGATGGATCAAGCAACAATGATTGATTGATTGGCTTAGTTAGGCAAGCAGAAAAGGCTTTTGAGATATTCAAAAGGTTTAAATTCGAAAATATCAGAAGGCAGGCACGCAAGTAAATAAGTTGAAAATAAAATATTGGAGAAATAGTTAAGGTTTCAGAGTTATCTATTTTTTCGGATTTACTTTTCTTACTAACTATTTTAATTATGTAGGATTTAATTTATGGCAAACTATATGTGACTAGACCCTGATTCCTTAGACCTTTCTAGTCTCCTCTAAAATTTATTAACTACCAATTTCTTGGTCAATTAATTCCAATTAGAAGCTACATGATCAAATTTCAGTTTATATGCCGCAAAAACTCTAATTACCCAAAAATAAAAGGATTATATGTCACGTATCCCGTTAAATCCAGATAATTAAAATTTAGGAGAAATTGTTTTCAAGCTGTTGTTCAAGTAAAGAGCATTTCCAAGTTTTACAAGAACTCAAATAGAAAGAGGGTCATACTTCCGTTCCACCCAAATTCATAAAATAAAGAGCGAAAATAATTCTTAAATTGTAAATCCATGCATAAATTAAAATAGAAAAAGCAATAAAATCAATCCATACAAATAGACAGAGCTCCTAACCTTAACAATGAAGGATTAGTTGCTCATGGTTTAGAGAAGAAAACTAGGATTCTGGTAAAGTGTACAGAGTTTTCATCTGATGGCATCTCAATTCCTATTTATAACTAATCCTAATTAATTTAAAATCAAATTATCTAAAATTAAAAATAATATCTTTTCCTAAAAATAAGATTTGAATTTAAATTCGAATTAATTAACAAGTCTTTAGCTGATGGGTGGGGATCACTTGATTTGTCCATTCTGCAACTTCTAATCTGTGTTTTCTGGGCTGAAAATTGGGTCAAAATAGCCCAAAAATCGCCCCCAGCGTTTTTCTGCATTTTCTACAAGTGGCGCATGTCACGCGTACGCGTCAGTCATGCGTACGCGTCGATGGTCTTTTTCGCAAGTCACGCGGACGCGTCGCTGAATAAATCTTCAATTCATGCGTACGCGTCAGTCACGTGCACGCGTTGCGATGGATATCTCCAAATCACACGCACACGTCAGGCACGCGTGCGCATCAAGTAAAATTTTAAATATGATACAATATTATTAATCATTTTACTAATTATTTTATATATATTACACATATTATATATTAAAATTATATATATTATATATATAGTGGGGCGGGTAGGGGCGGGTATTACCTAAACCCGACCCCGCTCTGCCCCTCCTAAGAACCCGCCCCGCTAAAAATTCACCCTGGTGCGGGGCGGATAATTACCTGCTCCGAGCGGGTAGGGGCGGGGTGGGTATCCACGAGTTCGGGTGGTATTGCCATCCCTATAGGGGTTCCATGGTTTTTTTGTTAATAGGAAATAAACATAAACCGTGGAAAGGGTCCAACGGTTTATACTTGCACCAAGTTCTACTATATGAGGCATTGAAGCATTATGAATAAGGCATTGACATGCTTCGCCTTTTGCTACTCAAAATTTGACCCATAAGCACACCAAATGATTTATACAATACTATTAATAAGCTTCTACTATAGCACAAACTATTATACAAATAATATATGATGTAGATGATTTTGAATTAGTTTTACAGGACTTTGCTACCTGCTTTAAGGCTTTTCTGACATCCTTTGAATGGTAAGATGCTTTATCAGGAATAACATCAAACTTTAGAAACTGTATAGATGATTGTGGTGATCTTTTAAAGCTTTTGAGGAGGCTTTATGATCTTTGGAAGGGCTCCATGATATTGTGAGGTGGCATAGAATTTGATCATCCGAGAACATTTGGACTATTAAATGGTCCAATAACAAAATAAGTTCTTTTAAGTTTTTTAATAATTGCTAAATAATTTTTATTTAATTTTAACTACAATTTAATCCTTTATATATTATTTACTTATAAAATTTCTCCTCTATTTTATAAATTATTTAATTATTTAATTATTACACAATTGATTGAATATCACATGTTTTTTCAAAATTCAATCGATTGGTAGTGTTTCCCAATGGATGTAACACCCTACAATACAGAGTCTTATGCTTAAGTCATAATTCAGAGATGGCAAGGTATTACAACCTCTAAAATAAAAATTTAGTACGTATAGTAGTATGAATGATTGATTATAACTAGGAGCCTTTGTAGAAAAAAAAAGGGTAAACAAAAATCGCAACTCGAAAGCGCAACACTCCGATCGATAACGTAATGAACAAGGATAACCAACGCGTGATTATACATATACAAAGGAGTGTCAAAAATAGGAATATCAAGACTCAAGATCCGGCTGCGAAGATAACCGGTCCGAGCATAGCAATATAT
This sequence comes from Arachis duranensis, assembly GCF_000817695.3. NCBI lineage: Eukaryota > Viridiplantae > Streptophyta > Magnoliopsida > Fabales > Fabaceae > Arachis > Arachis duranensis. The sequence goes on along the minus strand of NC_029774.3, from coordinate 109,370,171 downwards.
ACATATGATAAAAATAAGAAAAACCCCAAAGGAAACCCAAAGGGACACAAGGAAAACCCCAAGGAAACCCAAAGGGACACCAATACATAAAACCTACTCTCCAAAATTCTCCCATAAGAGGAGTCATCACAGTTTGTATTATTTAATGGAGATAAAAGTATCTAAGCAAAACATATAAACCAAAACATAGCCCCGAGAACAAAGGATCTTCGCAATTATAGAAGTCTCCAGCATGCCTCAGCGGGAAACCTCACATCCTGCATCTGAAAACCACAAAATCCGCATGGGTGAGAACCAGAGGTCGCCAGCATGGTAACAGCTTCCACATATATAATACATAATAAT
>NC_029774.3:109369044-109369716 GCF_000817695.3 Arachis duranensis | reverse complement strand
AGGGTATCTGACTAAAGATTCTTCAGTCTAACTAATGCTTCCCTTTCCAATTCCTTCAAACCTCCCAACCACCAACAGGAGTATAATGTAGCAAACACAGTTATATCAAGCAAGAAATATACAATTAGGAACAAGTAAGGCATTTAGATAATTAGCAAGTAATATGCAGTCAAATAGGCAATCTCAAACAATTCATATAGTATGCATATGATGAATGCCTGTCCCTAGTGGCTGATGATATCATCTGTCGGTTATAGAGCCAACCCGACAAGTCCTGGCAGTTAAACATTGGACTGTCCCTCTGTCGTGTCTCCCCAACTTGAGTCATGCTCATTATAACTTGATCATAATCATGATCCATATCCATCACCCTCACTGGTGAATATTTATCCATCACCATCACTGGTGAATATTTATCCATCACCCTCACTGGTGAATATTTATCCATCACCATCACTGGTGAATATTTATCTATCACTATCACTAGTGAATATTTTTTGGGGTGAGCTCGTCCGGGAATTTCACAGTGCCCGGCCACCCTGACGACATAGGGTCAAAAGAGCTTCAAGTCTCGACCTGGAGCACGTGGTGGCTAGCCACTGCTTCCTCCCAGGGAAACTCTCATTTCCGATAATGGAAGTGCAACATTCACAATTCATTCAACAGCATATA
>NC_029774.3:109365262-109369004 GCF_000817695.3 Arachis duranensis | reverse complement strand
ATTCCGGCTCACGGTTAAATCCATAACCAGCCAATATTCATAGCATACACAGCTATTCCGGCTCACGGTTCAATCCAGAACCAGCCAATTCATAAACAATTACGGCCCTTCGGCCAATGGCATAACAAGCACTTCCACCACTATCCTCCACATCGCACATAATCATCATTGATCCTCATTGATCATCCATTTTCCCCTTGCTTCACTCGCAAGTTACCACATTCACTAGCCTTTCTTCTCATAGCTAGATATATCATAATGATTTAAGATATAAATGGTGAGATCGGAGGCTTAGAAGTATGAAATTTGGCTTTTAAAACCCAAAAATTAACTTTGGGATGAAAACAGGTCCACGCGTACGCGCACTCCACGCGCACGCGTGGATGGCCTCGAAAACTCATCGACTCTTAAGCGTCATGCACGCTAACGCGTGGATTGAAAACTAGCCAAACGATGCGCACGCGTCAACCCTGCGTACGCGTGAGTACTCTCGTGCCCCAGGCACAAAACTGGCACAATTCTGGCATAACTTTCTGGAAAATGGCTGGGCATTGGGTGCAGCACATCGGCGCGCCCGCGCACATCACGCGCACGCGTGGATGGCGCTTTCAAGAAGAACGGCGCGTACGCGGCAAGTGCGCCTACGCGCGGGGGGTCATTCTGCTAAAAATTTTTCTAAGTTAAAAGCTGCAGAATTCACCGTTTCAACCCCCAATCTTCCGACGGACATAACTTCCTCATTTTAAATCGTTTTTCACCCGTTCTTCGAACGGCAGGGACATCCCGGATCCAATTTCATTTCTAAACAGATTTAGTACAAAACAGAGATCTGTAGTCCAGGTTATATCCCGTCAAAGTATGCCCAAAAACCATGTTTTTCATACAAAACCACAACATGCCATTTTCAAAACAAGCCATATTCAACTCTTTTCAAAATCAATCAAAACATGCCATTTTCATCCCTTTTCTTTGAAATCAATCAAAATATATCAATTTCAACATCAAGCCTCCTCAACTCACACATTGACACATTACCACAATTTATCAAATCACTATATCATCATTTTAATTCTTAGGGCCTCTAGCCTAAGTATTTCCTACCACATTACATATTAGATACGGGAAACCGAAACCATACCTGAGCCGATTTCCCAAGCTCAACCGGAGCACTTCCAAATCACTTATCCACAAGCTCTCAAGGCCTCAACACCTCCAAGAACAGATTTTTCACCACCAAATCCCTTTTTCAAGCTTTTCAAAATCACCAATCAAGCTCCAATATTCACATATACACAACCTAAGCCACAATCATCATACCCATACACAACATCTCAATACCCAAACATCATAGAACAACAAAATTACACTAGGTTGAGAATCTTACCACACCCAAGGTCTTAACCTTCTCCTTCAAGAGAGTTGGGTCCTATAACATCAAAGAGGCCAAAATCTCAATATTTTTGCTCATAAAACTCGAAAACAAGGCTGGTATTTTGAAGAGCAAAACGTGGCTTACCTCAAGATTAATTGTATGAGTTTTGTAGAGCTCTCTGCGGTGAACGCGTGGCCGCAAACGGAGCGGCAATCGGAGCTCTAGATCAAAAAGTTATGGTGGTTTGAAGATCAAGTGAGAGAAAGAACTTGAGAGAGTGTTCTTCCCTCCATGGCCTCCATTTTCAGCATGTGAGTGTGTTTAGTGAGGAGAGAGAATGCTGAAAACTAGGGTTTTGGTCTAGTTATGTTGGGCCAAGGGCCCACTTTGGGTCCGGTTGGTCCGGTTTGACCCGTTCGGTCCAATCTTGGTCCGATTTCTATAAAATTGGTACCGAAATTCTCGTCTCAATCTCCTCTATCATATTTAGCCACAAAAATCACATTTTGGGCTTTCTAGAATAGATTCTCATTTATGGGTTAATTAGCCATTAATTAACCGGGTTTTACATTCTACCCACCTAATTGGGAATTTTGCCCACAAAATTCAAATGCAATTACCTGAGAATAAATGCGGATAATCCGTTCGCATCTCCGACTCGAGTTCCCAAGTGTGTTCCTCAACACCGCCTCGACTCCATGCCACTTTAATTAATGAAACCTCTTTTCCATGCAACCGTTTGATACTAGTATCATCAATTCTGACCGGAGCCACTGGAAGCGTCAAATCTTCCCTTAACTGAACCGACTCAGGTTCCAACACATGGCTAGCATTAGGAGTGTACTTCCGAAGCTGCGACACGTGAAACACATCATGCAGATTCGAAAGATGAGGTGGTAGAGCCATCCGATACGCCACCGGCCCAATCCTCTCCAGGATCTGAAATGGACCAATGTATCGAGGATTCAACTTCTTTGCCTTAATCGCCCTACCTACTCCCGTGGTCGGAGTAACCTTAAGGAAAACATGGTCTCCTTCCTCAAATTCTAAGGGTTTTTGCCTCTGATCGGCATAATTCTTTTGACGACTCTGCGCCGTAAGCATCCTATCACGGATTTTGTTGAATTGTTCAGTAGTCTCAGCTATCATTTCCGGCCCCAACAAGCTTTTCTTTCCAGCTTCATACCAACATAGCAGAGATTGACATTTCCTCCCATACAAGGCCTCATACGGAGCCATTCCGATGCTCGCATGATAACTATTATTGTATGCAAACTCCACCAATGGCATATACCGATCCCAACTCGCCGGTTGGTCCAAAACATAAGCTCTCAACATATCCTCCAGTGTTTAGATTGTCCTCTCGGATTGACCATCTGTTTGAGGATGGTAAGCCGTGCTCAAGCTTAATCGGGTTCCAAAAGCTTTCTGAAATGCACCTCAAAACCTTGAAGTGAAACGAGGATCTCTATCAGAGATTATAGTAGTAGGTACACCATGAAGTCTCACAATCTCCTTTATGTATAACCGTGCTAGCTCCTCAAGGGTGTAAGTCATCCGAATGGGTAAAAAGTGAGCTGACTTCGTCAGTCGGTCCACAATCACCTAGATAGCATCAAAACCAGCCCTAGTCCTTGGCAATCCAGACACAAAGTCCATTGCAATACTTTCCCACTTCCATTGCGGAATCTCTAAAGGTTGCAACATCCCGGAAGGTCTTTGATGTTCAATCTTTACCTTTTGATAAGTTAAGCACTTTGATACATATTCCGCCACATCATTCTTCATACCCGGCCACCAAAACATTGCCTTTAAATCATGGTACATCTTAGTACTTCCCGGGTGAATGGAGAATCCACTTTTGTGTGCCTCCTTTAAGATATCTTGCCTCAAAGTGCCAACATCCGGCACAATGATCCTACCCTTGAATCTCCATAACCTATCTTTTTTTTCCGACACTCTCTACTGTTTTCCTTGCTCAATGGCCGGTAACACCTTCCATAAAGCTTCATCAATCTGATGAGCCTTTAGGAGTTCGGACTTAAAGTCACTTGAGATCTCTAATCGGCTCAAACACAAAGTTCCGGATACTTCTCGAGCACTAATTTTTAGACTCTCAAATCCCTTGAGCAACTTCTCCTCTTGAAGCATCATCCAAGCCGCATATAATAACTTCTGACTCAACGCATCTGCCATTATGTTCGCCTTTCCCGGATGGTAATGCAACTCAAAGTCGTAGTCCTTCAACAATTCCATCCACCTTCTCTGCCTCATATTAAGCTCTTTCTGATCAAAGAGGTACTTCAAGCTCTTATGATCAGAGAAAACTTGGAACTTAACCCCATAGAGGTAATGCCTCCACACCTTCAA
>NC_029774.3:109364531-109365235 GCF_000817695.3 Arachis duranensis | reverse complement strand
GGTCTCAACTGTCGTGAGGCATACGCCACCACATTATGATGCTGCATCAGCACGCACCCTAGACCTTTCAATGAGGCATCACAATACACCTCAAATGGCTCGTTCGGCTCAGGTAACACTAACACAGGTGCAGTGGTCAACTTTTTCTTCAATGTCTGAAAGCTCTCTTCGCACTCAGGAGTCCAAACAAACGGAGTGTCTTTGCGGGTTAACTTTGTCATTGGCAAAGCTATCTGTGAAAAGCCCTTGATAAACCTTCGGTAATAGCCAACTAAACCCAGAAAACTCCTTATCTCTGTTACGGTGGTTGGTTGCTTCCAATCCATCACAGCCTCAACCTTAGTTGGATCTACGACTATTCCCTTCTTACTCACCACATGGCCCAAAAACTTCACCTCACTCTTCCAAAACTCACACTTAGACAGTTTTGCATAGAGTTTCTTCTCCTTTAGAATCTGCAACACGGTCCTCAAGTGTTCCGCATGCTCTTCTTCAGTTTTGGAGTAAATCAGTATGTCATCAATGAAGACAACAATGAATTTATCCAGAAACGGACGGAAAACTCTATTCATGTAATCCATGAATATTGCAGGAGCGTTCGTCAACCCAAAAGACATTACAGTATACTCATAATGACCATAACGAGTCCTAAAAGCGGTCTTAGGGATATCCTCACCCCTCACCCTTATCTGGTGATAACCGGA
>NC_029774.3:109361250-109364260 GCF_000817695.3 Arachis duranensis | reverse complement strand
CGGCAATGGGTACTTATTCTTTATTGTAACCTTGTTCAGCTGCCTGTAATCCACACAGAGCCGCATACTCCCATCCTTCTTTTTTACCAGTAATACTGGAGCACCCCACGGAGAGACACTTGGTCGTATAAAATTCTTTCCCAACAAATCCTCTAACTGAGACTTTAGCTTGTTCATCTCTAATGGTAACATCCTATAAGGAGCACTTAAGATTGGTCCCACCCCGGGCACCAATTCAATAGCAAACTCAACCTCTCGGTTAGGTGAAAACTCATCAATATCATCGGGAAACACTTCCGGAAACTCACACACAACCGGAATCTGTTCCAACCTTTGATCATCACCCGAAACACCCGCGGCTAACAACAGGATACCCTGACATTCGATTCCGGAACAGTTCACCATCATCGAATTCAAGTAATAATTATTTACCACGACCGGCCCTTTTGTATCTTCCGGCATAAAGTACACCGACTTTGTAGAACAATCTAGCAGAACATGGTTCTTAGATAACCAGTTCAATCCCAAGATAAGATCAAGACCGATCATCGGCAAGCAGACTAAATTATGAATAAAATCACGCTGCTTGAACCTAAAGGAAACTTTCGGGCATCCTAGCCTAGTTACCGTGGCTTCATGGGTAGCATTATACACTCTTAGATTATAACCTAAAGTTACAATCTTCAGTCCTAACTCATGGGTTTTCTCAAATGCAATGAATGAATGCGATGCTCCCGAATCAAATAAAGCATTTAAAGTTTGACCAGCCATTTCACAGTTACCTCTAATGAGTGTCTCAGATCCCTCAGCTCCTACAGCTGAAGTGGTGAACACCCGACTAGTCTGTTGTGCTTTCCCAGCACCTTGTTTCTGCTTCTCAGGACAATTTGCGGCTTTATGCCCTGCCTTTCCACAATTGTAGCACAAACCCCATCCGACCTTGCATGGTGCTCCCAGATGGTGACTTCCACACCTAGTACAAGCTTGATCATTCTGAGGTTGCTTCCCATACCTTTTTCCTTGGGAGTTGTTGTTGTTGGGCCTCTTGAAAGAGCTTCCCCTCTTGAAAGACGGACCTCTAGGTGCAAAGCTCTTCCCTCGATTCTGTAGGAATGATCCTTTGTGACTCCCTTTTTTAGCAGTTGCCCTTTTCACACACTCTTCAGCAACCCTACACTTGTTTACCAACTCAGAGAAGGTCCTAATCTCCATTGGTCCCACTGAACTAAAATTATCGCTCCGGAGTCCTCCTTCATATTTAACACACTTCCATTCCTCATATTCCACCGGAGTCCATTGGCACATACGAGAGAACCTGAACAGCTCCTCAAACTTGTCAGTATACTCTGATATGGACATAGTACCCTGCTTCAGCTGTAACAATTCAAGTTCCTTAGCCGTCCTAGCAGAAGTCGGAAAGTACTTCTTATAAAACTCTTCTTGGAAAACATTCCAGGTGATATACTCATCACCCTGCTGCAGAAGACGTCGGATACCTTGCCACCAATGCGACGCTTCACCTGTGAGCATATAGGTAGCAAACTTGACACGCTGTCCTTCAGGTACCACTTGTGCTTGCAGTGCTCGCTCTATAGCCTGAAACCATGTATCAGCCTCAGTCGGACTAGCAGTTCCTTTGAACTTAGGTGGATTAACCTTCAAAAAGTTTGCCAGTGTCATCAGGCCCTGAACTCCACCTCCATCATTACCATGGTTGTTCATCTGTTGACCAAGAGCCTCAGCAGTGGCTTGCATAGCAGCAGCCATGTTCTCCAATGCAGTCATAAAGTTCACTGGGTCATTAGGGTTATTCTCCGATGCACGAGCATTCGTACGACCTTTCACACTACCTATACCGCGTCCACGAGGTGCCATCTGGTTCCTCGCTGATATTAAAACAATGGATAAAACGTTTGCTCACGGGTCTCGTACCTACTTCAGAACTTTAATTCTCCATCTCCATCAATCACTTCACAACCCCATAACTAGTCACAAGCCTAATATCCACAAACTCTTTTATGAGAAACGAAGCTTTCACAACTCCTCACAACGGAACGAACTGCTCTGATACCATAATGTAACACCCTACCATACAGAGTCTTATGTTTAAGTCATAATTCAGAGATGGCAAGATATTACGACCTCTAAAATAAAAATTTAGTACGTATAGTAGTATGAATGATTGATTATAACTAGGAGCCTTTGTAGAAAAAAAAGGGTAAACAAAAATCGCAACTCGAAAGCGCAACACTCCGATCGATAACGTAACGAACAAGGATAACCAACTCGTGATTATACATATACAAAGGAGTGTCAAAAACTGGAATATCAAGACTCAAGATCCGGCTGCGAAGATAACCGGTCCGAGCATAGCAATATATACATATGATAAAAATAAGGAAAACCCCAAAGAAAACCCAAAGGGACACAAATACATAAAACCTATTCTCCAAAATCTCCCATAAGAGGAGTCATCACAGTTGTATTATTTAATGGAGATAAAAGTATCTAAGCAAAACATATAAACCAAAACATAGCCCCGAGAACAAAGGATCTTCGCAATTATAGAAGTTTCCAGCATGCCTCAGCGGGAAACCTCACATCCTGTATCTGAAAACCACAAAATCCGCATGGGTGAGAACCAGAGGTCCCCAACATGGTAACAACTTCCACATATATAATACATAATAATGGAGGAAAGCCAAAGGCAATCCTAGAACTTCCGCTAGATAATATCAAAGCTTATAAACAGGCTAAACCATAAAGGGCATCTGACTAAAGATTCTTCAGTCTAACTAATACTTCCCTTTCCAATTCATTCAGACCTCCCAACCACCAGCAGAAGTATAAGGTAGCAATCACAGTTATATCAAGCAAGAAATATACAATTAGGAACAAGTAAGGCATTTAGACAATTAGCAAGTAATATGCAGTCAAATAGGCAATCTCAAACAATTCATATAGTATGCATATGATGAATGCCTGTCCCTAGTGGCTGATGATATCATCT
>NC_029774.3:109359990-109361184 GCF_000817695.3 Arachis duranensis | reverse complement strand
ACAGTGCCCGGCCACCCTGACGACATAGGGTCAAAAGAGCTTCAAGTCTCGACCTGGAGCACGTGGTGGCTAGCCACTGCTTCCTCCCAGGGAACCTCTCATCTCCGATAATGGAAGTGCAACATTCACAATTCATTCAACAGCATATATATGCATTTATACATAGCCATAATCATGGCTCCGCCGTAACACGGCAATAATCCAGCCATCCGGCTCACGGTTAAATCCATAACCATCCGTTTCATTAACAATTACAGCCTTTCGGCCTATGGCATAACAAGCACTTCCACCACCATCCTCCGCATCTCACATAATCATGCTTGATCCTCATTGATCATCCATTTTCCCCTTGCTTCACTCGCAAGTTACCACATTCACTAGCCTTTCTTCTCATAGCTAGACATATCATAATGATTTAAGATATAAGTGGTCAGATCGGAGGCTTAGAAGTATGAAATTTGGCTTTTAAAACTCAAAAATCAACTTTGGGATGAAAACAGGTCCACGCGTACGCGCACGCGTGGATGGCCTCGAAAACTCATCGACGCCTAAGCGTCATGCACGCTAACGCGTGGATTGAAAACTAGCAAAACGATGCGCACGCGTCAACCCCGCGTACGCGTGAGTACTCTCGTGCCCCAGGCACAAAACTGGCACAATTCTGGCATAACTTTCTGGAAAATGGCTGGGCATTGGGTGCAGCACATCGGCGCGCCCGCGCACATCACGCGCACGCGTGGATGGTGCTTTCGAGAAGAACGGCGCGTACGCGGCAAGTGCGCCTACGCGCGGGGGGTCAAATTTCATTTCTAAACAGATTTGGTACAAAACAGAGATCCGTAGTCCAAGTTATGTCCCGTCAAAGTATGCCCAAAAACCATGTTTTTCATACAAAACCACAACATGCCATTTTCAAAACAAGCCATATTCAACTCTTTTCAAAATCAATCAAAACATGCCATTTTCATCCCTTTTCTTTGAAATCAATCAAAATATATCAATTTCAACATCAAGCCTCCTCAACTCACACATTGACACATTACCACAATTTATCAAATCACTATCTCATCATTTTAACCCACTTTACCCAAGTGGCTCAAACTCAAATATATTGACATATCATATACTCTTCCTCATGCCAATTCTCAACAACATCAATTTCACTAAATCATCATTGTACACAATCAATATCAT
>NC_029774.3:109354841-109359877 GCF_000817695.3 Arachis duranensis | reverse complement strand
TCAAGCTCCAATATTCACATATACACAACCTAAGCCACAATCATCATACCCATACACAACATCTCAATACCCAAACATCATAGAACAACAAAATTACAATAGGGTTGAGAATCTTACCACACCCAATGTCCAAGGAGACAAGATTAACCTTTTCCTTCAAGAGATTTGGGTCCTATAACATCAAAGAGCCTAAAATCTCAATATTTTTACTCATAAAACTCGAAAACAAGGCTGGAATTTTGAAGAGCAAAACGTAGCTTACCTCAAGATTAATTGTATGGGTTTTGTAGAGCTCTCCATGGTGAACGCGTGGCCGCAAACGGAGCGGCAATCGGAGCTCTAGATCAAAAGTTATGGTGGTTTGAAGATCAAGTGAGAGAAAGAACTTGAGAGAGTGTTCTTCCCTCCATGGCCTCCATTTTCAGCATGTGAGTGTGTATAGTGAGGAGAGAGAATGCTGAAAACTAGGGTTTTGGTCTAGTTATGTTGGGTCAAGGGCCCACTTTGGGTCCGGTTGGCCCGATTTGGCCCGTTCGGTCCAATCTTGGTCCGATTTCTATAAAATTGGTACCGAAATTCTCGTCTCAATCTCCTCTATTATATTTAGCCACAAAAATCACATTTTGGGCTTTCTAGAATATATTCTCATTTTTGGATTAATTAGCCATTAATTAACCGGGTTTTACAATGGATTATTTTTTAATTCTCTTTTTAATATACCCTTATTGATTTACGAAATTCAATCCATTGGGTAACACTGCCAATCGATTAAATTTTGAAGAAGCATGCGATATTTAATCAATTGTGTAATAATTAAATAATATATAGTTAAATATTTTGAAGAAACATGCGATATTCAATCAATTGTATAATAATTAAATAATATATAATTAAATAATTTATAAAATAAAGGATAAATTTTATAAGTAAATAATATATAAAAGATTAAATTGTAGTTAAAATTAAATAAAAATTATTTAACAATTTTCAAAAAATTTAAAAGAATTTATTTTGTTATTGGACCATTTAATGGTCCAAACGTTCTCAGATCATGAAATTCTATGCCACCGATATCATGGAACGCTTCCAAAGATCATAAAGCCTCCTCAAAAGCTTTATTTAAAAGATCACCACAACCATCTACACAGTTTCTAAAGTTTGATGTTATTCCTGGTAAAACATCTTACTGTTCAAACGATGTCAGAAAAACCTTAAAGCAAATAGTAAAGTCCGGTAAAACTAATTCAAAATCACCTACATCATATATTATTTGTATAATAGTTTGTGTGATAGCAGAAGCTTATTAATAGTATTATACAGATCATTTAGTGTGCTCATGGGTCAGATTTTGAGTAGCAAAAGGCAAAGTATGTCAATGCATTATTCATAATGCTTCAATGCCTCATATAGTAGAACTTGGTGCAATCATAAACCGCTAGATCCTTCTACAATTTATGCTTATTTTCCATTAACAAAGAAATCGTGGAACCTCTACTACGATTTCTGGCCAAATTCAGCATTAACGTAAACTGCGGGACCCATCGGCGGTTTATGTGTATTTGGAAAGCGTAGGATCCTTCCCGCGGTTTACATAATTTTGTAAAAAGTTACATTTTCGTATTCAAACTGCAAAAGTTATATTTCGATAATTTTGGAACCCAAATATTTTATTTTTGTAAATTGCCCTAAATTTATCCGCCCATGTTCATTTACATTTTTTATTATAAATAATAAATAATAGAATTTAATTAAAATGTGTTTCAAATTTTATATATTAAATTTATAGATAATAAATTTTTATTATAATAAATATATCAAAAAATTAAATTATATATGTATTTTATAAAATAATTTCAATAATTTTAATATGTATCTTTATCTTAAATATTGTATAAAGATAATAATTATGTTAAATATATATTAAAAATAAATTAAATAATGGTTTAATTACTCTGCAGGTCCCTATAATTTCATCAAATTTTTAATTAGGTTCTTATATTTTTTTAATTGAGTCCTTATACATTAATTTTTTTTAATTTAGTCCCTACCATCACAATTCTGTTTAAAATAACAGAATATACTATTAAAAAACTAAATATTCTTATAATTAAATTAAAATAATTAATTAAAATCTCCTCCATTTTTTTAAAATACCAATAGTACCTTTTGCATTTTGTTTCCAAATTAAAAAACCCTAACCAACCCTAAGTTAGTTTCTTAAGATCCGAATTGAGTTTCTCCTCCGTCGCACTCTGCTGCCGTCTTCTGTGGCGTCGTCCTTGTCCATCGCTGAGTGGTCGTCATTCGTCTGCGTTGTCCACGGGTCCACGGGTGCTCTGCTCTGCTCGTTTGCCTTGCCCATTGCATCATCTCACCTCGCCTTGTCTCACTGCGCCTTGCCTCGAATCGCCACTGTTCAACTCCGTCTTGTTTCCTGGATTAGCTCTGCAACAACGTGTGGCTATTAAGACAGAAGAAAAAAAGATTGAAATTGCTATTTCTTCAATGGAGTGAGCATCATAAAAGACTAAGTGATTTTATAAATTTATTTTTTATTTTCAGATATTTATGACAAATCTTGAAGTAATACTAACCATTGAAGACGTGAAGCTTCTCATGACAAATTTTTTTGTTACTTCATGCCTTAATATCTTATTTCATATCATATTATGTGATGTTTTGTGCCCCAATTTGAGCTAGGAGTAGTGGATTACTCATTGATCCCTTTATTGGGTCTACTATACAAGCTTCAATTAGCTTTTTTAACCATGTTTGCTGATTTTGTGGAGTAAGAAAGAGGCAAAACCTTTTTAGCAATGAGCAATGTGTGTTACTGCTTGTATTATTCTTTTCTTCGTTTAATGTATTCTTCTTTCATAAAAAGTAAATAAATAAATAAGACAAATAAAAAAGTGGTGCTGATATTTTGAATCAAGAACAAGATACTAAATATGTAAAATTCTTGATTCTTGCATTGAGTTTAGTTCTGGAGCTTCATAAAGCAAAGGAAAGAGCTGTTGAAATGGTAATAAAGCTAGAATTGATGTAGAAAATACCTTTTCTGAAATAGTTGATGGTCTTAGTCTAATAGTTGATGATCTTAGTTTATGTGAAAAATCGGTGACTATTTTGTATTTGTTGTGCTGAGTATTTTCTGTGAGAATTCACATTTCAAAGATATGTTCGCGAAAAGTGAATTAAGGGGAAGAAGAGAAATGATTTATCCTCCTAATAGTTCCTTTTAAGCATCTTAACTAAATGATAGAAGAACCTATTGGCTTTTAAAGTTTTCAGAACATTGCAATTATATATTTCTTATTTCATCTAGCATTTAGAAGGATGTTTAGGAATACTTTCAGAATGCTATATCAATATCATTACTCGAGGAAGAAAGGAATTAAGAGTTGGTAACCTAAGAATGGAAAATGTAGGTACATAGATATTTTTTTTCTCATCCACTTTTATTTTTTATAGTTTACTTTGCAATATCTTTCTCATTTCATGGTCCTCTTATTATTTCAAATTATACATCATGCGACAAAAACTAACTTGTATTGCTCCTTGCTTAGGATTCTTCTTTACAACATCAGGAGGTTTGAGCAGTTTTGAGTATTTACTTAATGAGGTAAAGCCTATCCCAAGAGTTGACAGTTTTGGTCAGGTATGTGGTGCAAATTTTAAGGTGGACGAGGCTAAGAAGGAATCATCTGGCATGTCAATGATTGGGAGTGCTGCCGATTGGTTGAATAATATCTAAATATGATTTTTTTTTGAATTAAGCCTTTTATTATATGCTAAACTCGGTTAAATTTTTATGTTCTAGTACTCAAAAATATATTGATGTCAGAGCCAGATCGTATAATTGTCAAGTCTATACCAAACTTAGTTAGAGATGGTCTTGGAGCTGCATTTCTTTCTTTTATATTAAGCCAAATGTAAAATATTACATGATGATAATGAATAATTGAATAATGAAAACTGAGTTTTATATATACTTATTATTACTATTTCTGTTTTATTTTATCCATTTTTTTATGTTCTCAGGATAAGGTATTTTAAAAATAAAAAAGATATTTTTAGTACAATTTGTATATAAATAAGCAAAAGAACGACAGTGACAAAATAAAAGGGATTATAAGAATATTTTTCATGCTATAGAATCATTGAATAGGAATTATTAGGAATATTTTTCATTACATATTTATAGTTTTACTGAATTTTCAATTAGGTCCTTATATTTTTTTCTTTTTAATTAGGTCCCTATGGGTATACAAGTAATTTTACAATTCACTAACATTTTTTGGACGTTTAACGTTAATAGAAACTAAATTGAAAAAAAAGAATAATGTATAGGAACTCAATTGAAAAGAAAAAAATATAAGAATCTAATTGAAAATTCGGTAAAATTATAGGGACTTACAGAATAATTAAACCTTAAATAATATAGATATAAATATATTAATAGTTGATTATAATAATTAATTTTAATCTATAAATAATATTTTTATTTTTATTTGTTCGAATAAAGGAGTTAATCATGTCTTGTTTTGTTCGATTCGTTAATGTATGATAAGATTATTTAAAATCTATATTGAGTTAAGTAATTATTAGCTTTTTTCATTGTTTCATTTATCTCACTTTACGCAAAGATGTGGATCCTTGCTGACCAGTGACCACACAAATGCAGAAGCGTATAGATGTCAATTTGTCAATGTATGTATGCATGCAGCTCCCAACAAAATTCCTATGACGCAGTAAAACCCAAATTAAACAATTAAAGGCAAATTCTTATATACAGCACAGTTATTTAAAAGAAGAGAGAAATATAATAGAAAAAGAAAATTATAAATGATTGGTTATAAATAATGTTATGTAAGGATTTTTTATTCTATGGAGTAGAATAGAATACCTAAAATTTAAAATGTTTATTAATTAATTTCTATTATTATGAAAAATAAAAGTTTTAATTTAGTTGAATGACAAGTAATTATAATATATGTTGTGTGTGTATATATGTTTATGTGTTTGTTTATGTG
>NC_029774.3:109337674-109354835 GCF_000817695.3 Arachis duranensis | reverse complement strand
AAATCAATATAAAATAAAAGTTTAAAATGTTGAACAAAAAGATAAAATTAGTTTTGTATTTACGAAATATAATCTCAATATGATAAAGTATTGGATGTTACATTTTATTTATACGTAAAATTTGTCAATATTTAAATTTTTATTAGTTGAAATATTTTTTTAATTTTTCATAAGTATATTTTTTATTTATTTATGAATAAATTTATTAATATTTTGAATTTTTAGATACAAATAATTGTATATTCATAAATAAATAAAGAATTTAGCTATTTTTTTTAAAAGTAAATTTTAATAATAAAATAATTTTTTAATTTTTTATATATTTAATACATCAAAATTGTAATAATAATAAAGAAAAATAACTTAATTACATTTGATCTAAACAAAAAAGAGCTTAATTTCATACTATCAAATATGTGGCTGTTACGAATTTGTATCAAAAACTGGAGAGAATTAGAGATAATCAGAGAGAATAAAAGAGAAATCCCTAGAATGAGGGCCAAAGAGAGAAAGTAGAGTTTCCAATTACACCATACATCTCTCACATTGTTACATTATACTCCTATTTATAGTATAATTCTCTAATTGGACTAGCCCAATCTAATTGTATCATTACCCTACCCTTCAAAACAACCTTGTCCTCAAGGTTGGAAAAAATATAAATCTAAATAAAAATTATAAAAGCTAATTACAAATAATAAAAAAATCAACATTTCTAAAATAATATTTGCTATGCTACTGCTAAAAAAAATTTAACCACCAGGATCCCATTGTTTAAAAATAATTGGATCCATTAATTGATCACAATAATAATTTTTGGGAGTAATTAATCCATTCTGCAGTAGCTGAATTTGGGTTGCACACTCATTAGGGAGGCCCAACCCATGAATAGGGAGCAGTACTCTCCCCTCCCTTTCATTCCCGATGCTAGGAAATAGGAGGAAGGATCCAGCCGCCTCAACTCCAACCCACACGTTGCCGGCAGTCACGGGGTTGCATGGGGGAACCGCCGTCCAGCTCTCGTCCTGCCTTCTCCGTCTTCCGTCTCCCTGGTTTGCTGTGGCATTCTCTCTGCCACTTACCAAAACCGCCGCTCGCCACTGCAAATTGTGGTCGTGTCGTTCGCCGCCTCGATCCCACGGGAAGACAGCCGCCGTGAGATGTGGTGGCTTAGCCACTAACGGAGAAGCACGACGGAGCCAGCCTCTGCGAGGATTGCCGTCGAAACTCAGAGCTTCCTCCACACGACTGCTCGTCGCTCGCGGTGCTCCGCGCGTCGCGACAACGCCACAACAAAGCACACCCGCGGAACCACTCGCGCCACCGTCCTTGCCGCTTTGGATCCAGTCGCCTCCTTCATGCACGGTGTCCTCTCCATCCTCCATCGCGATGGTGCCGACCTCGGCGCTACTCCCTCGATGCAGAACTGCAGCTTCGCCAGCGCCGCTTGCCATCGCCCGGCCAACCGCCGCCTTTGTAAACGAGTAAGGTGGCTTTGGCCGTGGGTGATTCAACCCCTCCGCTGCTGCTCTGTCGCCCTGGATGGCAACTTCCTCCTCGGTCCGATCCGTTTTCTCCAAAGGCGCCAAATGTAGATCCAGGTGTTCTTTTCTTGTGTGTTCTGGAATGAGAGGTAATTTTGATTTCAGTTCTGGAATTGAATTCTGGAATCCTGCTTGAACTGAAATTGCTGTTGATTGTACTGGTTGAAATTCAAAATTGAAAGCTAATTCTTCTTCTTCAGCCAAATCTGTTGCTTCTTCTTCATTTTCTGCATCTATGAGAGTTGAATTTAGACAAGAATTTTGTTGTTGTTGCTGAAATTGTGATACTGCGTCGTAGGAATTACAAATAGACAAAGATGAATGCTGAATTATTGCTCGATCTGCCAGCTCTGTTGATGTTTGTTGTGGAGGTTGAAATGTAAAATTGAAATCTGATGAGTCTCCTTCTTCTCCTTTGATGTGAACTTCTTCGATAAATTTTGAATTCCTTGCTGATTCTGAAGCTTTTACTGTTGTAGACTCTAATTCTGCAATTTTATATTCTGAATCTGAATTCCAAAATTGAAGATCTGGGATTATTGAATTTTCTGCTGCTAGCTTTGTTGAATTGGTGCTAAGTAGTGAAAATTCTGAGTTTGATTTGGCCTAAATTGTTGCACAAATTCTGGTGCAAGTTTCTTTAATTTCTTCAAGCATTCTGTGTTGATTTTGATAATTGAAATTCAAGCGTTGTAAGCTATGTTGAATTGGATTCCAAATTGAATTCGGGGGATCACCATGAAAATGTGGCATGGTGTTCGATGAAAGCACCATTTGTTACGAATTTGTATCAAGAACTGGAGAGAATTAGAGATAATCAGAGAGAATAAAAGAGAAATCCCTAGAATGAGGGCCAAAGAGAGAAAGTAGAGTTTTCAATTACACCATACATCTCTCATATTGTTACATTATACTCCTATTTATAGTATAATTCTCTAATTGGGCTAGCCCAATCTAATTGTATCAGTGGCATACTCTTTGTCATGTTCTATAAAGTATTCATATTTTGTGGGAATAGATCCTCTCAATTGTTAAAAAAAAATTGAGAGTGTAAAGTACTAAAGTGTGATTTTTTATCTTTTATTGTTCTCTTTCTCATATTTATTCTTGGTCCCACTTATAAAATTAATGATGAGAGATCACACTTTACTCCTTCAATTGTAAAAAAAAAATTGAGAGGATCATTCCCATACTTTGTTGAGTTGATGCGTCTCTACGTCGAACATATTATTTTTCATTCGATAAGTGTGTCTTTTGTATTTGACTATGTCTTTAGAAAAAGTAAAATTTTTTTTTTACAAACATGCTTAGATATATCTAAATAGATAATGTGTTAACTGTTATATCGAAAAATAATATTTTCGATCAAGATGTTATTGAATTCTTTGACAAGCCAATGTTCGAAGAGTTAAAATTTCGATCATTACCAAGTGCCAAAATAATATTTCGATCAACCTCCATATACATGTTACAATTAACTTTAGATTGGAGCCAATTAGGTACTCTATTATGTACTCTCTATTAGTCGATTGACTTAAGTGTGGAAATTGAAGCGGCAGACTTGAAGGAGGTCAACTATGTTGAAGAAGAGGTCAGCAATGTAATTTGTTAGTCGAAAAAGATAAACAAGTTGTGAACTTTGAAGTCGAGAATAACTGTATAGGATTCCTTGAAGATGGTCAATCAATGAAGAAAATAATTCTTATCGATCAGGGCTCATAGAGAGAGAGTGAAGCAATCAAAGGAAGTTACTAAGTGAAGATAGTTGGCGGAAGTTACAGACTCAAAGAGCGGGAACCGTTATTCAAGGATCAACGCACGTGGAAGTTATATTTGAATTTGATTGGTCAAGGAATTCTATAAATGGGTGAAAGCTCGAAGGAACAAAGGTTGGAATCTTTTTAGAGAAAACGCTCTGAAGGTTTCCTTCCATGTCTTTATTTTTCATTTAAATTTTCTGCAACTTTCTTTTCATGCAATTTATCTTCCTTGCAATGACTTTTTCTTTCCTTTAAATTCAGCAACTTTTACCCTTTCTAGTCTTTACCTTTTAATTTGCCATTTATTTTTTCAAACACTTTTTTTTTCTATAATTTGATTTCCCTTTTATTCAAGCCATTTAAGTTTTATTGTTCATTTCGAATTTCTGCAAAGTTTGGTTCTTTCTTCTTCGTCATTGTCAAAGGCATAGATTTTGATGCAAATAAAACTAGTACCTACAAAAGAGGAGTAGGTTTCGCTCCCAAACCATTAGAATCGAACTACCATTGATTTGCTAAAAATTGACAAAACAAATTGGCACGCCCAGTGGGACAGTATTAAAATTTAATTGTATCAAAATTTGTTGTTTTCAACTATTACATTATGCATGCAGTGTTGATATTTGGTGCATGTGATTAACAAGTGGTAGAATAATTACCATATCTGATAAAGTTTTAAATGGCAATGCAGAAATAAGTAATAATGCCCCAATAACTGCTACACAAATTTCTGCAAATTTGATTCCACATGCAGAGTATAATTCTGAGGAGAATATTACAGTTATTAATGCAAGTGTTGATGGTAGTGGGCAAAATCCACGGCCTAGGATCACCCCAGTGCATAATCAACCGCAAATAACTACAAGTTGGCCTCCATTTGGCCTTCCTCTTGGCTGTACGTCTCCGATGAGCAGTTACACATTTTTAGTCAGATATCGAAATATGCCAGGTACGGTTTCTAACCAACCTTCTTTTTCATATCCTGACGTTAGTCATTATCAAGTGGGATCTTCGTCGAATATTTCAGGATTGATGGTTGAATTTCGACAATATATTGATGAAAATCATCATGATTTAGTCAACTTGTTGACTCAGCGAATGACTACTATTTTGAATCTTATCCTGGCTGACAATGAGTCAAAATATGATCGACTGGTTAAACAAGTCGAGAGAATTACCCGAATTGTCAATTATGATGAGGGATAGCCTATTCTCCAAGATTTGGTAGTAGACCAGGAGAACATAAGATATAACAAGGAGAATGTATTTAACAATCCTGAAAGGGAAGAAAATAACCCTTTTCTTGTTCGATGAGATTAAAATGCTGGTGAAGTTTTGAATAACTTCACACACAGCGTGGATATCATTACTAAGTGACAAGGATTGTCGAGGATGCCTCAATGGAATGGGTATCAACGTGGATCTCATGCATCGACCATATTTTGTTTCTACTTTTTCTTCTGCAGTGCAAATGACAGAAGTGCCAATGGGTGCAAATAATGTCAAAATAATTACAAAATTTGCAGGAGAAGCTGGAGAGTCAACTGTCGAGCATATAGCTTGCTATATGGTTGAATTAGGAGATTTGGCAAATAATGAAAACCTGAGAATGGCTTTTTTCTACTTCATTATCAAAAAATGCTTTCATTTGGTTTTCAAATTTGAGACCCAATTCGATTTTAAAGTGGGCACAATTGGAAAATGATTTTCATGCTCAATTTTATAGGGCAAAATTGAATGTCTCGTTGATAGATTTGCTTGCAATAGAACGAGATAATGGAGAATCGATAGATGACTATATAATTCGATGAAAAAAAGCTCAAAATCGATGTTATGTGTCGGTCCCTGAAAGCGAGAACGTCAAAATAGCCATCAAAGGTCTTGGCTTGTATATGTGTCAAAAATTACTCAATATGCATATTTCTGATTTAGCCTATTTGGCTAAGAGAGTTTGACAAGTTGGAAAGATAAAAGAAGAAAAGAAGAAAGAAAGAGAAATGGTTGAATATGAGTTTGTCGAAAACAATATTCAATGATGATAAGTATTTTTGCTTTTGTTCATCTAGCAAAAAAATTCATCAAAAATAATATTTTCGACAAGTTATTGTTGAATTCTTCGACAAGCTAATGTTCGACAAATTCGAACTTTATCAAGTTACGGGTGCATATTGGAACACTTTGGAAGGAGTTGCGTACTCTATTAAGGTATGTACAAGTATGTCTGTAAAAAGAAGTTCTTGAGAAGCGGTTATTGACAGTTGTTAGATATAACTGTGAAAAAGAGAACAAATCTTTATTCAACTTTGAAACTCTATAAAGTTGATCAAATTTCAGAAAAGAAAAAGCTTCTCTGTTCACTTTGGAAATTGTGAAGTTGAAAATTTGAAAAAATTTTTTTGATTATGATATTTTCGAATCATTAAATATGACAACTCTCTGATCACAATTAACCGAGAAAGAAAAGGAAAATTACCATGATTTGGGTAATATGTTGTCATAAAAAAAAATTCAATGAGGTATTGAAAATAAATATGGCTAAAAATATTCAACAAAATGTCGAAGATCCAATAGCTCGACAAACAGCCACTTTGCCTCAAAAGGTCGAAAACAAATACTTGGGGCATTTCTTATATCAATGATAATGTTTCTTCGATAAATTGAAAAAAAATTCTTTGGCTCTTCAAGAATGGCATGATACTTCACTAATATTTTGTCATGTACTACGTGAAAATATTTGTGAAAATTTGTACAATATATGAAATTGATCAAATAATTATTTGGGGGAAATTTCAAATTAATCAAGCCATCGAAAACCAATTTCGACAAAGAAGAGCAAGCTAGACAAAGAGGCAAGACGCTCAGAGGCTCCATCCTCTCAAAGTCCACATGAAAATTATTCATCTTAGTTTTGTCGATCCTGACTATTGTGGTTGGATGGATAAAGAATTGGCAAGAGTTTGCCGATCCAAAAATGAGATAATAGCAATAACAACAGGCTCGATGTGGTTATTTTGGTCGAGATCGTGCTAGAAATTCCAATTTTCAAGGTCGAATTGGTGATAACCAAAATGGTCGACAGTTGCATCGTATTTCTTTTACTTCGACTGATCAAGGTAAACCAGTTGAAACTCCATTCCTAAAAATAGATTAACTATGTCGAGAAAAATTTTGAGGAAGAAGATGAAGAAATGACTGGTACCGCCATAAAAAATATTGAATAATAGTAAGTATTTATACTTTTTTCTTTCTAGTAAAAAAATTAAATACTTAGGAGGCATTTGTTATATCAAAAAATAATATTTTCGGTCAAGATGTTATTGAATTCTTTGACAAGCCAATGTTCGACAAGTTTAGACTTCAATCATTGCCAAGTGCCAAAATAATATTTTGATCAACCTCCAAATACATGTTACAATTAACTTTGGATTGGAGCCAATTAGGTACTCCGTTATGTACTCTCTATTAGTCGATTGACTTAAGTGTGGAAATCGAAGAGGCAGACTCGACGGAGGTCAACTATGTCAAAGAAGAGGTTAGTAGTGCAATTTGTTAGTCGAAAGATAAACAAGTTGTGAACTTCAAAATGGAGACTAACTGTATTGAATTCCTTGAAGATGGTCAATGAATGAAGAAGAGAATTCTGATCAATTAGGACTCATCGAGAGAGAATGAAGCAATCGAAGAAAGTTACTAAGTGAAGATAGTTGGCAGAAGTTACAGTCTCAAAGAGCGGGAACGGTTAAGAAAATTAATTTAATTAATTAATCGCATTATAAGTATAGATCTAAACCGACAATTAAACCTCAATCAAATTTAATTTGTTTGTCACTTAAGAAAATCTAATAAAAATCAACCGAAGTATTTAAACCTCGGGTCGTCTCTCAAGGAATTGCAGGGAAGTGTACTTATAATTGGTTATGGAAAAGTATAATTTTGGGGTTTTTGTAATAAGAAATGAAAATATGAAATGGCAAGAAAATAAACTAAACTAATAAAACTCTTAGCAAGGGTTGAGAATCGGAATTCCTATCCTCATTGTCATTGCCAATTGTGATGGTAATTGCAAATTGCTCTCACTTAGTTAACCTTTAACAATTGAAGGTAAGTCAAGTGAGCAATTCAACTTGAGTTCACAAGTCCTAATCAAATACTAGAGTTAGTGAAACTCAAGTCAACTAGCAACTTTCAATCACCAATCAACAAAAGACTTTGATAATTCAAGAGTCTCCAAATTACTCAATCTAAGCTAAGAATACCAAAAATCTAATTTAAAATCCTACCAAGCATTTCATCAAACACTTGGAAGGCACAAAGTAAAAACATAGAAAAGTAATAAGAGAATGTAAAATCTAAACAACCAATTGCAAGGAATCAATAACAACAAATGAACAAAGAAACAATAAGAAACATGAACCATGAATTGCATTAATGAAAATTAAGAGTAACACATGAGTTCATAAACTAAATTAGCAAAATAAAGGAACCAATAGGAGAAATAGATAACTAAGGTACTAGAATAAGTAAGAGTAGAAGAAAGCTAAACTAAAGCAAAGTAGAATTCTGAAATTGAGAAGAACTAAACCTAAAAACCTAAAACCTAGAGAGAGGAGAGAGCCTCTCTCTAGAAAACTATATTTAAAACCTAAAATTATGAATGAAAGTGTGAATGATTGATTCCCCATCCAGCTCCACTCTGCAGCCTCTAATATGGATTTTTGGGTCTAAAACTGGCTCAAAAAGGAGCCCAGAAATCGCCCCCAGCATCTTCTGCTATCTGCAGCACGTGACGCTCTGTCACGCGTACGTGTCATACACGCATATGCTTCACTTGTCTCCTGCGCCATTCACGCGTACGCGTCGTCCACGCATACGCGTCGCTGCCAACTTCTCAAAACTTCAATTTCTTGTGTTCTTTCCACTTTTGCATACTTCATCTCCATCCTCTAAGCCATTCCTGCCCTATAAACCCTGAAAACACTCAGCAAACATATCACGGCATCGAATGGTAGTAAGAGAGGATTAAAAATAAAAAATTTAAGGCCAAAGAAGCATGTTTTCAATCATAGCATAAAATTAGGAAGGAAAATGTAAAATATGCAATTTATATGAATAAGTGTGAGAATAGTGGATAAAATCCACTAAATTAAGTACAAGATAAACCCTAAAAATGGGGTTTATCAAGGACTTCTATAAATGGGTGAAAGCTCAAAGGAACAAAGGTGAGAATCTTTTCAGAGAAAATACTCACACTCACTCACATTTGAAGGGTTCCTTCCATGTCTTTATTTTTTATTTAAATTTCCTGCAAATTTCTTTTCATGCAATTTATCTTCCTTGCAATGTTCTTTCCTTTCTTTTAAATGCAACAACTTTTACCCTTTTCCGTCTTTACCTTTTAATTTGCCATTTATTTTTCCAAACACTTTTTCTTTCTGTAATTTGATTTCCCTTTTATTCAAGCCATTTAAATTTTATTGTTCATTTCGAATTTTTGCAAAGCTTGGTTCTTTCTTCTTCGTCATTGTCAAAGGCATAGATTTTGATGCAAATAAAACTGGTACCCATAAAAGAGGAGTAGGTTTTGCTCCCAGACCATTAGAATAGAACCACCATTGATTTACTAAAAATCGACAAAATAAATTGGCATGCCCAGTGGGATAGTTTTAAAATTTAATTGTATCAAAATTTGTTGTTTTCAACTATTGCATTGTGCATGCAGTGTTGATATTTGGTGTATGCGATTAACAAGTGGTAGAATAATTACCATTCTGACCAAATTTCAAATAGCAATGCAGAAATAAGTAATAATGCCCCAATAACTACTACACAAAATTTTTGCAAATTTGATTCCACATGCAGAGTATAATTCTGGGGAGAATATTGCAGTTATTAATGCAAGTATTGATGGTAGCGGGTAAAATCCACGCCCTAGAATCACCCCAGTGCAGAATCAACCGCAAATAACTGCAAGTTGGCCTCCATTTGGCCTTTCTCCTGGCTGTACGCCTCCTATGAGCAGTTACACATTTTCAGTCAGATATGAAAATGTGCCAGGTACGGTTTCTAACTAACCTTCTTTTTAATATCCTGACATTAGTCATGATCAAGTGGGATCTTCGTCGAATACTTTTAGGATTGATGGTTGAATTTCGACAATATATTGATGAAAGTCATCATGATTTAGTCAACCTGTTGACTCAGCGGATGACTACTATTTTGAATCCCATCTTGGCTGACAATGAGTCAAAATATGATCGACTGGTTAAATAAGTTGAGAGAATTGCCCGAATTGTCAATTATGATGAGGGACAACCTATTCCCCAGGATTTGGTAGTAGACCAATAGAACATAGGATATAATGAGCAAAATGTATTTAACAATCCTGAAAGGGAAGAAAATATCCCTTATCTCGTTCGACGAGATCAAAATGATGGTGAAGTTTTGAATAGACTTCACACACAGCGTGGATATCATTACTAAGTGACAAGGATTGTCGAGGATGTTCTCAATGGCATGGGTATCAACATGGATATCGTGCATCGACCATATTTTGTTTCTACTTTTCCTTCTACAGTGCAAATGCAGAAGTACCAATGGGTTTAAAAATCCCAAAATAATTATAAAATTTACAGGAGAGGCTGGAGAGTCAAGTGTCGAGCATATAGCTCGCTATATGGTCGAATTAGGAGATTTGGCAAATAATAAAAATCTAAGAATGGAATTTTTTCCTACTTCATTAACAAAAAATGCTTTCACTTAGTTTTCAAATCTGAGACCCAGTTCGATTTTAAAGTGGACACATCCCCAACAACTTTCTGAGTCAGTCAAGTGACTTTTTCTTTGAAGGGTTCCTTCCATGTCTTTATTTTTCATTTAAATTTCCTGCAACTTTCTTTTCATGCAATTTATCTTCCTTGCAATGTCCTTTCCTTTCCTTTAAATTAAGCAACTTTTACCCTTTCCAGTATTTACCTTTTAATTTTCAATTTATTTTTTCAAACATTTTTTCTTTCTGTAATTTGATTTCCCTTTTATTCAAGCCATTTAAGTTTTATTGTTCATTTCGAATTTCTGTAAAGCTTGGTTCTTTCTTCTTCGTAAGGCATAGATTTTGATGCAAATAAAACTGGTACCCGCAAAAGAGGGGTAGGTTTCGCTCTCAGACTATTAGAATCGAATTTGCTAAAACTATAAATACATAATTTTGTAAGAATATCATCACACAGGAGCGATGATTATGGGACACTAACAATTCTTGGTAGTAGGGATGGCAATACCACCCGAATCCGCGAGTATCCACTCCGTCGCTACTCGCTTGGGACGGGTAATCACCCACCCCGCATCGGGGCGGGTTCTTGGGAGGGACGGGGCGGGGTCGGGTTTAGGTAATACCCGCCCCTACCCGCCCCGCTATATATATAATATATATATGTGTTTAATATATAATATGTATAATATATGCAAAATAATTAGTAAATGATTAATAATATTGTAACATATTTAAATTTTTACTTTAATTTATGTTATGTTATGTATGTGATAATGGTTATATAAATTTTGAAATTTAATTTTATTTATTGGATTTTAATAATTATGGAGGCGGGTAGGGGCAGGGCGTGTACCCGCAGGGGCGGATTAGGGTTATATATTCTTGAAATGAATTTAGAAATAATATATATTATTATTTATTAAAACAAAAAATTATTTAAATATTTTATTTGATTAAAAAAGACATTAAAATATTTAAAAAGATTACTTTGTATTTTAAAATTAATAGAATATTAAAATATTATTATAATTTATTTTAAAATACTTCATATTTTTTTGTCTTTCCAAAAATTAAAATTAATGTATTTACATGACCCATGACTTGCATTGTCTCCTATATCCATGTCAACATTCATATTTCATTTATCTATATGTGAGATAAGTCTTAAAATAGTCCCTAAAATTACATTTGAATCTTGTAATGATCCTTCAAATTAATAATTATTCATATTCATTCTTTGCACTCAGGGACTTAAAGTCGTCTTTCAAGCAATTTCTATCAACAGGCATTATCGAAAAACAGATGTAAACTCATTTCTGACACGTTAGCAAAATAACAGCTAACTGATGTGGAGGACAAAACTTTTCTATGGCAATTTAGTCTCTGTACCAATTTTAAAAACCCTAATCCCCAGATTTGCTTCAAACTTTCCTCTATCAATGGCATCAAGCCTGATGGTATGATGTCTAGGTAACTAACAAACTAACTAGGTTTCAATTTCAGTTTCAATTTCAATTTCACTTTTCGATTCATCAATTCTGCGATCTGATTTCTGTAGCTGCCGGTGACACTTCCTTTGGAGTGGTGCACGATGCACTCAACACTTTCTTTAGTGAGACAAGATCCGACAAGCACATTCCTCATGATGTCTTTGTCAATCTAGAGCCAACCGTCATCGACGAGGTCAGAGCCGGCACCTACTGCTAGCTCTTCCACCTAGAGGAGCTTATCTTTTTTTTTTGAATAGAGAGCTCAACACTCAAGTGGAGCGAACAAGAGTAAAATAAGATAACTCATATGTCATCTTCGGCATAGCCATTAACAACATGAGATATTTACAACACCACTCCTTAGCACATGAAAAAGTTTGAGCCGTACAATCTACAACTCCTGTTGTCTTTCTCTGAAAGATGACATTATTCCATCGTAACCAAATGTTCCATATAGTTGAGTAGAAACCAATTAGCCAACACTTGCGCAACTCTTTTCTCAATGGCATGGACCTCCAACTGTCAAAGTGTTCTTTCAAGGTACCAAGTATAGTCCACGTCTGTCCAAACTTTGAAATCCAAGCACACCACACCTACCAAGAGTACTCACAAGTAACAAATAAGTGTTGAATATTTTCTGCTTCTTTGTTACACAACACGCACAAAGTATCATTTTGTTGTAGCAGTCCTAGTCTAATTAGCCCATCCTTTGTATTTACTCGGCCTACCAACACAAACCAAGTAACAACTCCACTCGAGGCGGAGCTAGGCCTTTCCAAATGTCCTTTGTGAATCTGTACCTCAGGAGCTCCTCATCCAAAGACTCTTCCTGCAATACCTGCACAAATGAGTTAGTAGAATAAACGCCTTCCTTGCCAAATTTCCACACCACTCTATCTTGCACTTCCGCTATCAATTTAACATATTGCAATACTTGCAGCATCTGGTCTAGTGTATCTGTTTCCTATTGGCGTAATTCCCTCCTCCATTGGAAGTGCGAAACCCATTCTATCCCATCCCAGAACCCACAGTCCCCAATCACTGATCCTTTTTGGTTTGAAATCAAGAAGAGTCTCGGATAAGAATCTTTCAGCTTTCCCACTTGGAGCCACGTTTCCTCCCAAAGTCTGGTAGATATATCTTTCCATACTTCTATAGCAAGGCCATCAATCATCTTTTGCCTTACATGTTGCTCCTTTATTTGTACTTGACATATGTCTCTCCATGGGCCACCTCTTTCATGTAATACTTGGGTTGACAATAGGTGATTTGGGTTCAAGTTATTACAGGAGCATACAATCTTTTTTCATAGAGGACATTCCTCCTTTGAGAACCTCCACCACTATTTAAACAGTAGAGCAGCATTACAGACTACCACATCACCCACACCCAAACCTCCTAGCTTCTTTGGTGCCTGAATCATCTCCCACTTTACAAGAGCCATGCCTGGTCGCCCATCATCCTTCCCCCAGAAGAATCTCCTCTGTAGTGAGATGATTTTACGTGCCACCCCTTTCGGCATCTTATACAAGCTCAGGTAATAAATCGGCAAGCTATTAATAACCGACTTTATGAGTACCAGCTTCCTAGCCTTACTAAGGACCTTTGTTTTCCACAAACTAAGCTTCTCTTCCACCTTGTCTAAAATCGGCTTCCACATTTTTTCCAATCTCGGATTTGCTCCTAGGTTAATTCTAAGATACCTCACCGGTAGAGCCGCCTCCTGACAACCCAGTAGCTAACACATCCGTCTAACCCACTCCTGACTGCAGTTTACGAGTATCAAGTTGGAATTCTCAAAGTTAATGCTCAACCCAGACATCATTTTAAAACACCTCAACATCCTCTTATAGTTTCTGACTGTCCCCTCATCCGGCGGGCAGAATAATATATTGTCATCAGCAAAATGTAAGTGCGATAATTCTATATTATCCCGACCAACTAGAAGTGGAGAGATTCGACCATTCCTTACCGCCTTCCCGATCATCCTGTTAAGCACATCTACCACCAAAACAAACAGAAATGGTGATAATGGATCGCCTTGATGAGGCCCCCTCTCCATTTTGAACGATTTTGACGGAGACCCATTAACCAAAATAGAGATAGAGACCGTTCTGACACACTCCCTAATCCATGACTTCCATGTTCTACTGAAGCCCATCTTCTCTAACACTGTATCAATAAAAGACCATTTAACTCTATCATAGGCTTTCTGAAAGTCCAGTTTGATAATTGCTGATGCTTTCTTTTTTAATTTCAACCATTACACAGTTTCACATGCAATTAAGGCTCCGTCATGTATCTTCCTCCCCTTCACAAAGGCACTCTGTGATTCTCCAACTAACCCGGGCATTACACTCCTCATTCTTTGTGTTAACAGTTTAGAAATTACTCTATAGACACAACCAATCATGCTTATAGGTCTGAGATCCTTTATCTCATTTGCGTGCCGGGATCTAGACATTTGCTTTCAGTGGACTTCCTGCCTTTCATACCACTTTTCACAGCACCTCACTAACGCCCTCCTCCTTGCTTCCGTTGTACCATCATAGCTTCCACTACTAACCATATCATCTACCTTCTTTATTTCTTCCTCCAACTTCTTTATCTTCTCAGTCATATCCCCAAAATGCTGCTTATGCCATCTACGTAGTGGTGTTGTCAGTGCTTTCATCTTCTCTAAGAAATGTACATCACCTAATTCCCTCCACTCTTCCTTCACCATTCTCAGAAAACCTTCATGCGTGAATCAAGAGTCTAGGCTGCAGAAAGGTCTTGGGCCATCAAATTTTCTGTTGTCTTCTATAATCAAGGGGCAGTGATCTGATAACCCTCTAGGGCCTCCCCTTAAACACAATTCTGGGTACACATCAAGCCACTCCACAGAAACTAGACACCTGTCGTACGGCTGCACGACTATCCTCTAAACCATTTATACTTTCGATCATTTAGTGCCAAATCAATCAATTCCATATCATTTATCCACGCTCTAAAATCTTCTGCAAACGCTGATAATTTAGTCGCTCCTTTTTTTCTTCCATATGTACAATTTCATTAAAGTCTCCCAAAAAACAGAATGGTACCTGACAAAACCCTACAATATAACTCAACTCTTCCCAGATGGAGGCTTTCTCAGCTTTTTCGTGCGGTCCGTACACCAAAAAAATAGCACAATAAAAATTCTCTTTTACCACAACCCCTTCTACACACAGCCATCTATCCCATTTATAACAATTAGTCAATTTAAAACCCGCCTCATCCCATATTAACAATAACCCTCCAGAAGCCCCAATTGAGCTTACAAACCCAACAAGCTCTATCTTTACCCCAGATACGAGCTGCATCAAAATTAGTCACAAGTTCCTTCTTCGTTTCTACCAAACCCATCATATCCAGCCTAAATTTACTTTTAAAATTCTTCAGCATACCAACCTTTGTAGTACCTCCCAACCCCCTAATATTCCATGAACTGATAATCATTTCAAAAAATTATTACACACCTGTTTTCGAATTTTTGGCCTGCTTCTTCGAACTTTCTTTTTGCTTTGCCTGTCGTCGCTTCAGAGCTATTGCTTCATTCTGCTCCTGCAAAATTGCCATAATATCCTCCTCATCACTGCACTGAACACCTGATTCTACAGCTAGCTTCCAAGCTTTTTTATTTTCAGCCATTTCCTCTTCCGAGCTCGGCCTTTGTTCTTCACTATGAATGTCAGTATCACCCTCTAAGTCAGCCCCCAGCTCCATACCTGATTGTGTACATTGATCATGCTCTTTTTCTTGTGTGCTGCCGTTTACCTGAGCCAAGGCCTCCGTCATGATCTCCCCCTCCTCCAGTCCCACGCCTGTATCGCCACCTAGCTGCTGCTCATCCTCTGATGCGTTTTGGCTTGTAAAACTTCCGTTGATATTACCATGGCTCTCATCTCCAAGAAGCCGCAGTCTCCCTACCGAGTTACTGAGCCCTGGTCGTTCTTGGCTTGGTTCTGTGTTTATGCCCCTTCCTTTCCTGCATATCCGTTCTTTTCCCACGTCGTTCTTGACTTCCCCATCGCTAGGCTTTCTTCCTGTAAGCATCTCTGCTGCCTCCTCCCGTGCGGCCTCTACCGGTGCGAGCTTCTGCCCACAGCCCTCCTCCCTATCGGGTCGCGAAACAGCCCCTATGTCTGTCACCCGTTCAAACTCTGCCGTCATCACATCTCCGATCTGCAGCGCTCCTTGCCGAGTTAACAAGGCAGCAAACTTCCCCGCCAGAGATGTGGTCGGTCCGTGGCTGACTTCCCAACTTTGCCTCATGCCAAGCGCTGCTGGACTCGACTTAGGACGTGCAGTGAGCAGTGAAGCGTGACCTAGCTGCTGTCTCTCATTTTGGGTTATGATGGGTACCGGGTCAGCACCTACCCGGTTTGGGATACCCGTTTTTGCCCAACTCTTCCCTTTCAGTCTGTTTCCTTTACTCTCCATAATGAGCTTGGTAGCTGCCAGCCCATACCCATTCCTTGTGCCATCACAGGCTTGGTTTCCATTACATCCATAACAATTATGAGATATTGTTTCCTCAGAATTCACCTCATCATTAATATGAGATGATCCCTGAGAATCTTCCCCTTCCTTTAATGTCGCGTAAATTCTGTTTCTAGAATAAAGATTTGAATTCTTATGATTCCATTCATTCAAATTTACACATGAATTTACCAATCTATCATTTTCTTGTTCAGCCATTGGTGCACGAAATTGCAATCACACTTTTGCAACTCCGCACAACTAACCAGCAAGTGCACTGGGTCGTCCAAGTAATACCTTACGTGAGTAAGGGTCGATCCCACGAAGATTGTCGGCTTGAAGCAAGCTATGGTTATCTTGTAAATCTTAGTCAGGATATCAGAAATTATCAGGATTGATTGTGAAAAGTAAAAGAACATGAAATAAGTACTTGTTTTGCAGTGATGGAGAATAGGTTGAGGTTTTGGAGATGCTCTGTCTTCTGAACCTCTGCTTTCCTACTATCTTCTTCTTCAAACACGCAAGGCTCCTTCCATGGCAGGCTGTATGTAGGGTTTCACCGTTGTCAATGGCTACCTCCCATCTTCTCAGTGGAAATATTCAACGCACCCTGTCACGGCACGGCTATCCATCTGTCGGTTCTCGATCAGGCCGGAATAGAATCCAGTGATTCTTTTGCGTCTGTCACTAACGCCCCGCCTTCAGGAGTTTGAAGCTCGTCATAGTCATTCGATCCTTGAATCCTACTCAGAATACCACAGACAAGGTTTAGACCTTCCGGATTCTCTTGAATGCCGCCATCAGTTCTAGCTTATACCACGAAGATTCCGGTTAAAGAATCCAAGAGATATCTACTTAATCTAAGGTAGAACGGAGGTGGTTGTCAGGCACGCGTTCATAGTTTAGAATGATGATGATTGTCACAGATCATCACATTCATCTGAATTAAGAACAAGTGATATCTTAGAATGGAAGCAAGCATGATTGAATGAAAAACAGTAGTAATTGCATTAATCCATCAAGACACAGCAGAGCTCCTCACCCCCAACCATGGGGTTTAGAGACTCATGCTGTAGAAGATACAATGAGAAACGT
>NC_029774.3:109336984-109337461 GCF_000817695.3 Arachis duranensis | reverse complement strand
TTTTTTGGAGTTAAACGCCAGCTTTCATGCCAGTTTGGGCGTTTAA
Source organism: Arachis duranensis (assembly GCF_000817695.3). Taxonomy (NCBI): domain Eukaryota; kingdom Viridiplantae; phylum Streptophyta; class Magnoliopsida; order Fabales; family Fabaceae; genus Arachis; species Arachis duranensis. Next base: position 109,337,415 of record NC_029774.3, on the reverse strand, counting down.
CTCCAGTTTTTATGCCAGTTCCGGCGTTAAACGCTGGAAATTCTGAGGCTGATTTGCAACGCCGGTTTGGGCCATCAAATCTTGGGCAAAGTATGGACTATCATATATTGTTGGAAAGCCCAGGATGTCTACTTTTCAACGCCGTTGAGAGCGCGCCAATTGGGCTTTTGTAGCTCCAAAAAATCCACTTAGGACCCTCAATTTCAGTCTCTGAATCAGATTTTTGCTCAGGACCCTCAATTTCAGTCAGAAAATACCTGAAATCACAGAAAAACACACAAACTCATAGTAAAGTCTAGAAAAGTGAATTTTAACTAAAAACTACTAAAAATATACTAAAAACTAATTAGATTATACTAAAAACATACTAAAAACAATGCCAAAAAGCGTATAAATTATCCGCTCATCACAACACCAAACTTAAATTGTTA
>NC_029774.3:109335914-109336867 GCF_000817695.3 Arachis duranensis | reverse complement strand
CACACTCTTTTTGCCTTGGATCACAACTTTATTTCTTTCTTTTTCTTTCTCTTTCTTTCTTTTTTTTTCGAAATTTTTTTTTGTATCCACTGCTTTTTCTTGCTTCAAGAACCAATTAGATGATTTTTCAGATCCTCAATAACAATTCTCTTTTTCCTCATTCTTTCAAGAGCCAACAATTTCTAACATTCTCAAAACAACAAATTCAAGAGACATATGCACTGTTCTAGCATTCATTCAGAAAACAAAAATTATTGTCACCACATCAAACTAATTCAACTAGTTTCAAGGATAAATTTCGAAATCCTGTACTTCTTGTTCTTTTGTGATTAAAGCATTTTTCATTTAAGAGAGGTGATGGATTCATAGGACATTCATAGCTTTAAGACATGAATTTTAAATTTTATTAATTATGAATTAAAAATAAGACTCAAAAATAGATATAAGATGAGACTAAAAAAAATAAAATTAGAAAACAAAAATCTAAACTAGGCTCCTAATGATAGAGGTTTTCACAGAGTTAGGACTCAACAACCTTGATTTTGAGAAGTGGATGCTCCCTCATCTTGAGAGGAGAGCTTTTGGCGTTTCAACTCTTGGAGTTCACGCCCCTGCTTCTCTTGTTCCTTCAGCAATTTGCAGAGCATGCAGTTCTGATTCTGCTGTTCTTCCTTCAGTTGCTCCATAGTCTCTTGCAACTTGTTGATAGATGCTTCTAGGCTGGCCCAGTAGCCAATTTCAGGGAATTCAGGGAATTCAGGGAGGAACTCTTGCGCCCTCCTTTTGATAGAGTTGTCTTGCATTTGTCCTTCCGTTGACTTCTTGGTGATTGGATGTTCAATGGGTATGAATTCATCTACTCCCATCTTTACCCCAGCCTCTTTACAGAGCAAGGAAATCAAGCTTGGGTAAGCCAATTTGGCTTCAGTGGAATTCTTATTTGCAATTGTGTA
>NC_029774.3:109328100-109328903 GCF_000817695.3 Arachis duranensis | reverse complement strand
TTTAATGGAGCCATCAGCAAGTTGGAGGCATATCCGGGTTGGTTTGACTTCTCCAGTCAACCCAAGCTTTTTGATAGTGGATGCAGGTATTAGATTGATGCTTGCTCCAAGATCACATAGGGCTGTCTTGGTGCAGGCACCTTCTATTGTGCATGGTATCATAAAGCTTCCTGGATCTTGAAGCTTTTCTGGTAAGCTTTTCAGAATGACTGCACTGCATTCTTCAGTGAGAAACACTTTTTCAGTTTCTCTCCAATCCTTCTTATGACTTAAGATTTCTTTCATGAACTTAGCATAAGAAGGTATTTGCTCAAGTGCCTCTGCAAACGGAATCTTTATTTCAAGAGTCCTTAGATAGTCTGCAAAGCGGGCAAATTGCTTATCCTGTTCCGCTTGGCGGAGTTTTTGGGGATAAGGCATCTTGGCTTTATAGTCTTCAACCTTAGATGCTGCAGGTCTATTCCTTACAGAAGTGGTTGAAGAAGCCTTGTTAGAGGGATTACTATCAGCACTCTCAGGTGTCTGATCTTCCCTTGGCGTCTGAACGCCAGGATTGGGTGGAAATTGGGCGTTTAACGCCAACTTTCCCCCTTTTCTGGCGTTTGAACGCCAGAACTGGGCAAGGAATGGGCGTTTAATGCCAATTTTCCTTCCCTCTCTGGCGTTTGAACGCCAAAAGTATTCCTCTCTGGGCTCTTACTGTCCTCAGAGGGATTTTGAACAGTGGTTTGGTTATCCCCTGTCAATTGTTCCTTGTTTGGCTTTTTACTACTTTGAGCAGTGTTATTCAGTGTCTTCCCACT
>NC_029774.3:109325088-109326722 GCF_000817695.3 Arachis duranensis | reverse complement strand
ATGGAGAATAGGTTGAGGTTTTGGAGATGCTCTGTCTTCTGAACCTCTGCTTTCCTACTGTCTTCTTCTTCAAACACGCAAGGCTCCTTCCATGGCAGGCTGTATGTAGGGTTTCACCGTTGTCAATGGCTACCTCCCATCCTCTCAGTGGAAATGTTCAACGCACCCTGTCACGGCACGGCTATCCATCTGTCGGTTCTCGATCAGGCCGGAATAGAATCCAGTGATTCTTTTGCGTCTGTCATTAACGCCCTGCCTTCAGGAGTTTGAAGCTCGTCACAGTCATTCGATCCTTGAATCCTACTCAGAATACCACAGACAAGGTTTAGACCTTCCGGATTCTCTTGAATGCCGCCATCAGTTCTAGCTTATACCACGAAGATTCCGGTTAAAGAATCCAAGAGATATCTACTTAATCTAAGGTAGAACGGAGGTGGTTGTCAGGCACGTGTTCATAGTTGAGAATGATGATGATTGTCATAGATCATCACATTCATCCGAATTAAGAACAAGTGATATCTTAGAATGGAAGCAAGCATGATTGAATGAAAAACAGTAGTAATTGCATTAATCCATCAAGACACAGCAGAGCTCCTCACCCCCAACCATGGGGTTTAGAGACTCATGTTGTAGAAGATACACAAAGAAACGTGTAAAGTGTCATGAGGTACAGATACAATGTCAAAAGATCCTATTAATAGTGAACTAGTTACAGATGCTACTCCCATATGCAGCTGTAATGGGGTTAGCATATGACCCCAGAGTCCTTCTGGACTGATCAATTCCACTTAAGTCCATAATGGATAAAGGAAAATGATATGGATTGCAAATAGATAAAATATTTTGTTTTGTTTTTTTTTTTTTGAATTAAACGAAAAAAAATAAAATAAAATAAAAGGAAATTAAGATAAAAAATTCGAAAATCAAAAAGAAAATAAGATCAAAGCAAATTGAGAACTGAATCAATTAGTTAATTAAAAAGATTTTTGAAAAGAGTAATTAAAAAGATATGATTGAAGAATTTTTATGAAAAAGATTTGATTTTTGAAAAGAGGAAAGAGAAAAACAGCAAAATGACACCAAACTTAAAACTTTTAGAAAATCAAACACTAATTTTCGAAAATTTTTAAGGGAAAAACACAAAGAGGACACCAAACTTAGAATTTTTAAAGATCAAAAAGAGACTAAGGACATGCAAATTCGAAAAACTAAAAGAAAACAAAAGCATGCAATTGACACCAAACTTAAAATATGAACTAGACTCAACTAAAAGACTCTAAACCAACAAAAATAAAACAGTCCTAATCTAAGCAACAAGATAAGCCGTCAGTTGTCCAAACTCGAACAATCCCCGGCAACGGCGCCAAAAACTTGGTGCACGAAATTGCAACAACACTTTTGCAACTCCGCACAACTAACCAGCAAGTGCACTGGGGCGTCCAAGTAATACCTTGCGTGAGCAAGGGTCGATCCCACGGAGATTGTCGGCTTGAAGCAAGCTATGGTTATCTTGTAAATCTTAGTCAGGATATCAGAAATTATCAGGATTGATTGTAAAAAGCAAAAGAACATGAAATAAGTACTTGTTTTGCAGTAATGGAGAATAGGTTGAGGTTTTGGAGATGCTCCATCTT
>NC_029774.3:109288154-109324531 GCF_000817695.3 Arachis duranensis | reverse complement strand
TTTTTATGCCAGTTCCAGCGTTAAACGCTGGAAATTCTGAGGCTGATTTGCAACGCCGGTTTGGGCCATCAAATCTTGGGCAAAGTATGGACTATTATACATTGCTGGAAAGCCCAGGATATCTACTTTCCAACGCCGTTGAGAGCGCGCCAATTGGGCTTCTGTAGCTCCAGAAAATCCACTTAGAGTGCAGGGAGGTCAGAATCCAACAGCATCTGCAGTCCTTTTCAGTCTCTGAATCAGATTTTTGCTCAGGATCCTCAATTTCAGTCAGAAAATACCTGAAATCACAGAAAAGCACACAAACTCATAGTAAAGTCCAGAAAAGTGAATTTTAACTAAAAACTACTAAAAATATACTAAAAACTAATTAGATTATACTAAAAACATACTAAAAACAATGCCAAAAAGCGTATAAATTATCCGCTCATCAGCCATTTTATTGTCCACAGTCACCAGAACTGCCGCCTGGTCCCAAGCAGCTTCTGGCCGTTCGTCGCACTTATTCAATATGCCACCATGTTCTTCGCACTGCAACTCTCCTCCATCGACTCTATTCATGTCCCCTGTCTCTTGCTTACTCTCCCGAAAGCATTCTTCCTGATATACTTCTCCCCCCACTTCTCGTACAAGGACGTCAAATCCACTTGCACCTATTATAACGTGTATCCATTCGTTAATCATATCAAAGACACACGTATCAATCAGTACCCGACCCACACACTACAAGAAAAATCACATTTAGCAGCCATTTATTTTGCTTTTAGCGGCAATAAAAATAGTCGCTAATACATTTATCGGCAATTAGACAATAGTCGTCTTATGCTTCGCCGCTAAAAGTTTTTAATGGCAATTATAACATTTACCGGTAAAAACCTTTTTAATGACCGCAAAAAGTACATAACTATTGGCGGCCATTTTCTTGGCAATTTATATGGCCACCAAAAGTAATTCTAAACTTAAAATGTTATTCATTTTTAACGGCCATTACTATTGCCGCCAAAACCCATTTTACCGGCAATTCATATGGCCACTAAAAATAATTCTAAAATTGTAATATTATTTACTTTTAATTGCCATTACTATTGTTGCTAAAATATTAAGACTTTTTTTAGTTATATTATACTCATTTTCTTAGAAACAACGAACTACTATTTTTTTTTCTAAAAGCTCAATTATTTATACCAACAATTATTATTATTGTGCATAATATAAATATATTGAAATTAATTACTACAAAATGGGATATTTCATTAAACTCAAAATATTAATACACAAATTTCTCTTGAAAAGTAATAAATCATGTTACAAATCTAAACAACAAAAAATGCTACAAAGCTATAATTATGTTACATGAAGTTAGGCTATAAACTAATCCCAGTGAGAGATCCTAAGAATCATTTCCATGACATGAAGGCTTGTTACAAGCATTTCCAATGAGTAGTATCATTAATCACAGAAAATTAAGAATACATTATTTTAAATACAATTGTTGCACCCAACTTGTAGAACTCTGCCAATAACAGTGCAAACACTTTTTGCATGACCTATAATACCAATGCAATAAAAAGACATAAGAATAAAGAAAAAAGTAGTAAGAGATTTAAACTTAAATATTCAAGTCACAATGAAAGAACTGACAAAAAACCAACAAGCATAAAACCAAAATAATGAAAAGCCTATATTATGATTTTAAAGATGCGAATAAAATGTAGATAATAATTGTCCCCACTTGAATCCATGAGTATGGTCTATGTACACCAAATTAGGGAGCCCATCGTATTCATCAACTTGAAATTCAAATGGTCCTGCAATGCATCATAATATAGGCTATATCTTAAGGACTAAATGAATGATTAAATTTTTATCCGTATTTTCTAGCATTGAGCAATGAAGCTAAATTGCAACTATTACCCTATAGCATGAGAGGAAGATCCTTCACATCTTCTCAAATATATTTTATTCTCTGTACTAAAGTTTAATTGATGCATGCAAAGTTTAGGTATATGATTCAAATCTCAAAAATAAAAAAACATTAGCCATGCACAAACATAGCACATAATAAGTGTAACTGACCTATCAGTTTCGACCAAAGAAGGAAGTGATCCCTTGAACCTTGGCAAATGAAATGAGGATCCATCAGTTGAACAAGTTGACTTAAAATTTAAACTTTGCAGATGCTCCCCCGATAATATAGCAGATTTAACAAATTAAAATAAATACCATTGGTTATTATATCATAAATAGCAGTTACTTCATCCTCCTCCCATCTCCTCTCACTCCGCAAAAATTAAAAGAAAAAAATGTAGTAATATAGTCAACATTCAAAGTCTCATTCTGGAATGAAAAATAGGTGCCTGAGGTACTTGGAAATAAGTTTCTTCTTGAATAGTAATCATAATGATCCCTGAAGAACACAAGGTTAAATCTTGGAAAAAGTGAAAATGAAAAACATTGAAGCTTTAACAAGTTAAATATCTATGGACCTACCTCATCAATAAAACAAGTCTCTTCATCAAGTGCAGGGAGGGACATCAAACAATACAATCAAGGATGAACCAGTAAGTCATTAAGTTTCAGTTTGCAGATAACATTCATATACATAAACTTAAAATCTGAACCTGTTGACTATCACACAAAGCTCTTGAGAAGAAGGTATCTGCTGTAAATATAAGCCAGTCAAATTCAAAATTTCCAAGAAGTACCTGCAAAAGAAATTCATGTGCATATAAAAATAAAATACAATTGTGAAAGTTGCAAAACAGAACTTCTCAATAAATTACTTCCACTTGAAGAACAATTAACCAATCAATAAGTTAATGATGTGCATTAAGTTTTATTGAGTTTTTACTCGTGACTTAATTAACAAATTTAGATTGTCAAGTATTCCTAAACTGACAATGAGCAGTAAAAATGAATCATCTATTTCTTTTGTAGCTTTTCTAAATATGCCAAGGATTTATAGTGCTTACATGGGCATATCTTGAGAGAGCAATTCTCTCATTTAGCCATTGGCCTGATGCAGCACAATGTTGCATTCCAATTTTTCCAGCAACTTGTTGCCATCCAAGAATCTACAAAGAGCCAAAATTAATTAACATGTTGGAAACTAAATTAAAGGTAGCAAGATATTTTTTTATCTTGATTCTCCTAATAGGACTATATGCTCCATGGTACCCATTTTGAATGTGCTTTAGTGAGCATATCCAAAACCAAGGAGAAAAGATAGAAATTATTGTTAGTGCAGTCCTAAGTACTCTAAAAACAGAAAGCAGAACCAAAGATTACAGGTATATTATATTTTAAGTACAGTTATAGTCATTTAAATAAATAACCACACAAATCATGAATAAAACATGCTTTGTTTTAGAAGTAAAATTTTTTGGAAAATATCCAGGAAGTGCACACCAGATACCATCAGTATCAAGTTCAAGTGGTTTTCCTATTTTTTCTACCAGCAAGCAGGCATTCTGAATTATTTTTTCTCCTATATATGTAAGTACTCTAGCCATTTCCATGGAGTACCATCTAAAACCCTTATAAAATAAATATAGATACACAAGATGAAGTGTAATGTGACAATATTAAATTTATGAACTTATACTAACAAATATGTTTTGTAGATTATACACTATAAGGGCATATTATCCTATCATCAACTAAATACTGCAAATGTTAACTTACTACTCAATCAATATACAATTATCTTAACTTACCTGCGAACAGTGTCAACATAAAATGGATTTTCACGAATGCAAATTCCTGTTTCACGGAGTTCTGTGAATGCCATCTTGATTAAGTATGACTTCTATTTTGAAACAAAGTTGTTAAAAAAATAATACCAACCTTTTGGCAGTATTTCTTTAAATGGTCTTTTAGCTTTGATTGTTGCTCTGCCTTGGACAGGTCAAGAAAAGATTTTGATAACCTCACATTAGCACCATCAACAAAATCAGATTCAATTTGCTTCTTTATATGATAATAGTCACTGAAAGATTTCAAATAGATATTTCAGTCAATTATGCACAAATAAATCTGCAATATGCTTATGATAGCAAGCATTAACCAAAAAGAGAGGCACACCTTATCTTTACCATGAATGTTTCTCCATGCCAAACCACTCAAGTTTGCGTAGACATGTCTTTCCAAGACAGTTGAAATCACATGCAGTGTAAACCTCATCTAAAATAATTGACGGTGGCTACAAATAGGAAAGAAACGTCACATAAGACACCAGCAAGCATCATAACTTCAGAGTTTAGAAAGATAAATGCCAGTAACACAGCATAAGGAGCACAAACATTGTTAAATTTTCTTCCAAATTTTTACTTGGAAGTTGATAGAATCAAGAAGATATCATTTCTAACAGAAGTGATAATCCACATGAATCTGGCCAGAAAAAGCTAAGAAACTATTGTGAAATTGTGGTGAGATTCATGGTCAATTTTGTAGGTTCCTCCTACTATTGAATTTTTTAAAAAATCCAGCCAAGTAAAATTAGAGAAAACGTTGATATTCGAGAGTTACCTAAAACACTTAAACAAAAAATTAGGATCTGAAATACTTAAACACTTCGATTTCAGCTTAATCTGCCAAATTCATTAGGATCAAGCAAGCAAACAGAACAAAAGTAATAACACAGAGAGAGAATCATATGCTTCTGAATATTCAAACTAAAATCGAAAAAATAAACGAAGAAGACCTACCGGCGGCGACGATCTTGTGCGTTTACGTGCAAGAACGACGGCGGTGCAAGCGGCGGAGGTGTGGTGTTGCGACAAGAGCAGCAACGGTGGCTGGAAGACCCTGGCGACGTAGATCTGAGATGAATAAACAATGACAGAGATGCGGATCTGAGGCGGATCGGATGGAAACGAAGTCCAAGGAGTAGGATGATGGATGGCGGCTATCGTTAATGGTTACGGTGGTGGTGGTGGTGGTAGTGGTGGTGATGGTGGTCAGCGATGGCCATGGTTACGCGAGTTAACCCAGGCCAGTAGCGAAATCAATCTTTCATTGACGAAGAAAAGAGAGAGCGAGAAAGTGAAGAGAAACAAGCGATGGAGAGGGTTTGGGGAAGCTCGCAGGTGAAGGAGGAAGGCAGCGCGTGGTGTGTGAGTGAAATTTTCTTTTCTTTCTCTTTTTCTGTTTTCAATTTGATTTACTAATGAGATAAAAAAAGTGAAAATAAGATTTTAGTGGCAATAATGCCAATGGCCACTATAATAATTTTAAAAATTAAAATTAAAAGTAAAAAAGAATAATAATTTTCTGACAATAGTAGTAATGACCACTATAATATATGGTAATAATGGCAAATATATAATTGCCGCAAAAATATAACTTAAATTATAAAATTAGTGGCCATTATGTTATTGCCACTAAAATTTTGTCGCTAAAATATAATTTTTTTGTAGCGACACTAAACGAATTGCATGATTCTGTTAGCTTATCACACACCACTACCTCTTCCCATTGCTCTCCAATTTTAAGAAAAGTGTCTCTAGACCATGCGTGTAATGGGACTCCATAGCAATTCAACCAAACTCTTCTAGACTCACTCCTCTCCGTCTCGTCCCATCTCCATACCATATAAAACATCTTTAATAAGTCGTTCATTCTAAAGGTGTAAGCTTCCTCAGCACTAAGCACAGAGTCGAACGTTATCAAAACTTTATATGCTCCCAGCTCCCTTACTTGCATTACATCTGGCCATTCGTTATGAATCTTTTGCTTCAAGGCAGTAAAATTGATTTCCCGCTTCATCCCCCCAACAATACTTCTCTGTAATCAGGTAACATTCTCATTGACTATCGGTACTTCGACCTTCTTTGTCCATCCATTATTATTTGGATCTTTGGTGGGAGTACTAGACGGCTGTTTCACCCCTTTCTCTTCTGTTCTTTTCACACTCCTTATCTGTGAGTTATTTCCTCTGGCATTCTTTCTGGTGATGACCTTCACTTCTTTGTCCGTTGTATTCCAAATCACCACTCTCCTTCTATACTTCGCTTCTCCAACAAACAGTCTTTTGCCTCTTAGCATCATACTATTCATATTTACAACAGCTTTCAAAGCTCCTCCTTTTGTAGTGTATCGCACAAATGCAAATAGATAGATATGTCCATTTTTGTTCTTTCGGGACAGATATATGTCGATGAGTCTACCTGTCTATTTGAACATATGAAACAATTCTCTTTTCGATATATCTTCTGGCAAATTGTCGACAAAGATGGAGAAAGAATCAAGCTCCAATCGTTGATACTCTTCTTTATTCCAAACCCTAGGATCTTTATCATGTTTATTAGAATTAGTATTTTCCCCCCTGTGTTTCCCCACCTCACTCGCTCTCGGTTTCTCTTTCGATCTCTCATGACATTTTTTATATCAATTCACCTTGAGGAGCTTATCTCTGGCAAGAAGGATGCCACAAACAAGTTCGCTAAGGGACACTACATCGTCAGCAAAGAGATCGGCGACCTCTGCCTTGATCATGTTCGCAAGCTCGCCAACAACTGCACCAACCTCCATGGCTTCCTCATTTTCAACACCATCGGTTGTGATACTGGCTCCGATCTCGGTTCCTTCCTCCTTGAGTGCATTTCCGTCGATTACGGCAAGAAGTCCAAGCTCGACTTCACCATCTGTCCTTCTCGTCAGGCATAAGTTGAAGATTTATTGTTCAAGAATTTACCTCACATGTTCTATTCCCTAATCGCTACTTTAGGGTTTGCTTTACCTGAAATTAACAATTTTATTTTTCTCCTTTCTAATTTCTGATTTCAGGTTTGGATGGCTGTTATAGAGCCATACAATAGTGTTCTTTCCAGTCATGCTCTCCTTAAGCACACTAATATTGCTGTACTCTTAGACAATGAAGCCATCTATGATATTTGCAGGAGTGCCCTTGATATCTCAGAACAAAGTCATTAAAGAGTAACAAGGAAAAGAAAAGGTCTCTGTTTGTGTTTTAGGAGAAAGAGAAAATGTTGAATTAAGGAAGGGTTAATATACTTACGCAAATGAAATAACGTCGTCTGACACAATTTAGGCACCAAACCAAATACTACGCCGTTTAGGCTTGCTAGTGTGTCGAAAACCTGTCTACATCAATTTTTCGATGGCGTTTTATTGACAGAAATTGTTTAAAAGACAACTCTAGGCCTCATAGTACAACTTTAAGGATGAATATGGTAACTATTAATTTGAGGGACCACTATAAAATTTAAATATAACTTGAAAGACCACTTTAAGGTTTAACTCAACTGTATGTCACTTTTGTTGTTTGTATAGAATAAAAGATCACATATATATGAGAAATTGTATTTTTTTTTATTGACCATTTGCAATGAAAAATAAACATTATTACTGATTGAGTTCATTACGAGAAAACCTTAATTATTGTTCCTAACAAATCATTTTTGGGAGATGATAATTCACTCCTAATTAATTGATGATAATGCCATTTTTCTAATTATATATATATTTTTAAAATTATTCATAAATTTTATGGATATATATGACAAAACAAAACAAAAAAGAAAATACCAATATGACAAATAAGGAAGATTAAGAATAGCTTCAGAAGATAAACAAATATAATTAAAAAAGAATGACGTTATTAATTTAAGAGTGACATTATTATTTTTTTTAGTATACTTTTGATTAAATTAATTATTTATTGAATAACAAAAAATCGATTTCCAATGATCGATTCTTTTTAAAATTTTAGCCTTTTTACGTGAGATATGTCTCTGATATGTCTTCAATTCTACCATAAGGACTTGCGAGCGTCATTTAACTGCTACTAAACTTTTATTTTTAAGATTTCTGCCATAATTTTTAAGTGTTTTTATGTTATGTTATCTTATCAATAAATGTTTTAAAATATTTTCCTGATAAGTTTTGAAAATCTGATAATTCCTTTGTACTTTGCTTGAGAGTATGTTTGGATGAATATTCTTAAATTTCAGTGTATTTTAAATATAAGAGAATTCAAATACTGTAATCAAACTATTTTTAAGTTTAAAATTTTTTATATAGTTAAAAAAATTATATTAGTTGTATTATTAAAATGGGTTAACCACAAAAAATTGCCTCCAAATTATTCAAATGCTGACAAAAATACACCCAAATTTTATTATCGACAAAAATGCCTTTAAATAATTTAAAAACGCAACAAAAATGTCTAACAGTAAATATATATTTTCAAAAAATACCTTAGAGATTGAATTTTGATATAATTTTTTTGTAAGCATTATTAAAAAAATAGATATTATTATTCTTAAAATTTGGTAATTTTTTACTAAGTATATATTGTTTTGTGATTTTTTAAAAGTATTATGGGTTGTTAACAAAAAAATTATAAAAAGTTATATACTTAACGAAAAATCACCAAAATTTAAGGATAATAATATCTCATTTTCTAATCATTGCAAAAAATTGTATCAAAATTTAATCTCTAATGTATTTTTTGAGAAATATATATTTAATGTTAGATAACCTTGAAAAAAACAAACATTAAATATGTATTTCTCAAAAAATATATTAGAAATTGAATTTTGATGTAATTTTTTGCAAACATGATTAGAAAAATGAGATATTATTATTCTTAAAATTTGGTGATTTTTTGTTAAGTATATATTTTTTGTGATTTTTTAAAAGTATTATTGGTTGTTAACAAAAAAATTATAAAAAAAATATATACTTAACAAAAAATTACCAAATTTTAAGAATAATAATGTCTCATTTTTATAATCATGCTTGCAAAAAATTACATGAAAATTCAATCTCTAAGGCAATTTTGAAAAAGTATATTTACTGTTGGGTATTTTTGTTGTGTTTTTAAATTATTTAAAGGCATTTTTGTTGATAATAAAATTCAGGGGTATTTTTGTCAGCGTCTGAATAATTTGGGAGCGTTTTTAGTGGTTAACCCTATTAAAATATTTTATTTAAAAAAGAAAGTTAATTACCTTTATTCATGAAATATATAGTTGATTTTATTATTTGTTAATTTCAAGTGTTAATTAATGCATATAAATATAGTTTAAAGTGAGATAAAGAGAGGAGAAAATTGAAATTCTTTTTCTTTTGAGAAAAATAAAATTTCTCATTTTATATAACTAAAATCTTTTATTAAAATCTCTTGAATTTTCAAATTTTTTTCTAAAATAGTATCCAAAACATTATTTTGTTTAAAAATTTTAAATAATCTCTAAAAATTATTTTTTCATTCTTTAATTATCTCATCCAAACACACTATGAGGCATTACTTAAGATGACTTTTTTTTTTTCAAAAGATATATTTATTTTAATAGGAACTAAGAAGAAAATTAGGAGTACATATATATCGGCTCTTAAGAAATGCTAGAAAGTCATGTTTCAAAATTTTTTTTATCAAATAATATTATGTATTTGTAAATCTTCAGAGAGTAATAAATTCCATTCAACCACAGTCTATTTCTTTTCCTTCTGTGGTGCATTCCAGTTATTTCTTTTAATTTGTTGAGTAACATTCCCATTCACAACTAGGACACTATTGACTTCCCCCAATTTGTTTTTTGACTGCTTTTGGTTCCTTATAAGTAAATAGATCCTTAGTTGGAAGAAGATCACGCTAATTATTAAGTGTCCAAATAAATTACTGGAGTCAACTATCCTTTTATTTGTTTTATAAAAAAGCAAAGTATATGTGTAAATATAAGTATAATTTAATTTATTTTTAATCTATATTTTATATTAATAACTAATTTTAGTATATCTTTTATATACTTGTTGCTATATATATATTTGGTTGTTTACGGACGAACGCGTGAACCCAAGTTGATTTGCATTATATATATACATAATTTCATGATCATTTAATGGAATGTAATTTCTTTTTTACCAACAGAAGAAGGAAAAAACACAAAAATTGTGATCCATTTTTGGAAAAAAATGTTGCCTACACGAAATAATATGAAATCCTCCTTGAGAAATTTTCATTTGCCTACTAAGCAAAAAAACATTTTCTAATTTCTATATGAATGGTTTGTATCTTATCTCAATCCACAAAAAACACTCGTGTGCGCGTGATCATAATAAACGCCATGGAATCAAATTCAGAGAAGAATATCAACATCAGCGTAGGTTCTTCCGGTGGTGGTAGTGAACATGTTCCACTAGTAACCGTTGCAAAACAACCAACGACAGCAACAGAAACCGTAGCCAAAGGCGAAACAAGAGCCAAAGCGACAAGACATCCAAGATGGACAAGACAAGAGTCCCTTGTTCTCATAGAGTCCAAGAAACTTGTCGAGAGTGGGGAACAGATTAACAGGTACCAATCGCCACCTGGGTTTGTTGTTCTTCAGACGGATCCAAAGTGGGATATGGTTTCATCGTTGTGCCAGCAACGAGGTGTTAAGAGAGGCGCTGTTCAGTGTCGAAAAAGATGGGGGAACCTTCTCACTGATTTCAGGAAGATCAAGAAGTGGGAAACGAATGTGAAGGATGAGAATGAATCGTTTTGGATGATGAGGAATGATAAGAGAAAGGAGAACAAGTTGCCGGGGTTCTTTGATTCTGTAGTCTACAATGTTCTTGATGGAGGGGTATGCACTGCAGCCGCGTATCCATTGACGCTTATTAAGGGCCCACCAAAACAAGAAAATATTAGTGGTGGTGGTGGTGATCGGGGGGAAGGAGAAGGTGTGGTGACGGCAAGCAAGAAGGATCATCATCGCAGTCGCAATCAACCTCATCGCCAGAATCATGACGAGGTTGATGAGGACGACGAGATGGAGGATGATGAGACCATTGTGGACAGTGAGATGGGTTGGAGCACTGAAGAGGAGAACAACACTAATTCTACGACAGAGACAGGGAAGGTGAATAACAGTAGTCTAATGCTGTTGAAAACACCTACTGTTGCAGGTGCTAAGGAAACGGTGATGAATATGATGATGGTGATGGGGAGTACACAGAAGATACCGTTGCCCAAATTGCCTACTTCAGGTATCCTCTCTGTTCCAATGGACTCTCTATCTCCATTTTAGTTACATCACTTGCATCATTACGACGTTACCTATATATGCATGTTGTACTGTCTCACTGTTTTTAGTGTTTTGTTTATCTTGTATTAGAACTTTAGGGCCTTCTGTCTTAGTATCTTTGATTTCCAAAAATTCTTATTTTTAACCATGCTGCTTATTATGTTATTTAAAACAAAAACAATTTGTGCAAGAGAAAAGTTCAAATGCCAACCTAATGTTTTTAGCCAGCACTTCTAGCCATCAGTTAAAGGAAAATTATAGGTAGACAATGAAAATATTAAACAATGTGAACAATGAATGTATCGGATGTTCATTTTACTAGGTGTGCGGATGGTTATTCTAATATTAAGATTTAGGTGGGTAATTTAGAGGTGTAGTGTGTTTTTATTTGATTAGTGATTGTTCATATTGTTCAAGAAAGTCATTGGTTACCTAGCATTGCCCTCAGTTAAATTCTTTGAATTTAGTAATCTAACAACATACTCTTAGCCTATATTTTTAAACATTGTTGGCTAACTAGCCAAAAATAATAAATTCTATTGACCCTCTACTATTATAATATACTTTTAGCCTACGCTTGTAAGTATTGCTGGCTAACCCTCTAGCATTTTTCTTACCGCAAATTTGAAAGAATGTCTCATACATGATCAAATCCGTTAATACATTATATATTAGGAATATGTATTGTTTTAGTCCCTAACGTTGAGGGTCAGAATTGAAATCGTCCCCAACATAATTTTTTATTTAGAATCATCCTTAACGTTTTTTTTTTCATATTAAAATCGTCCTTTTAACTTTTTTCGGACAAAAATACCCGCCGCCACCTGCACCTTTACCTCCACCAGCACCAGCACCTCCACCACCAACAATAACAATATCAATGAAATCAACACATATTTAACAAATCAAGGAATCGGAAATTCAACAAATCAACAAATTAACATAAATTCAACAAATTCAACAACCAAATCAACACACAACAACAATAAAATCAAAAACAACAAATCAAAATCAGAATTAAAAGTAGAAGCAGAAGCAGTCACAGAAGCACAAGAAGTAGAAGCAGAAACTCAAGCAGAAGCTCAAGCAAAAGCAAAAAGCAGAGGCCAAAGCAAGGAGCAGAAGCCGAAGCAAGAAGAAGAAGTAGATGCAGAAGAAGAAACAGATGCAGAAGCCGAAGTAGAACCACTGGCAGCTCATGGGCGACGGAGTGACGACGACTGGGCAGATCGGCGGTGGTAGGAACCCAGCTCAGCCTCAAATCCCTCTCTCTCCTTCGTGCGCCGCCCTCCTCGCATCGGGCTCCCCTTTGCCGGCGACGTCCCCCTAATACGAAAAAAAAAACATTAAGGATGATTCTAAATAAAAAATAATGTTGGGGACGATTTCGATTCTGACCCTCAATATTAGGAACCAAAACAATACTTATCCCTATATGATTACACTTTCCTCTCTAAGTGAAATTCAAACTTTAGAGGATTTAAATCCATTAATATTAATATTAAGAGTAAAGTGACGAATAAAGACTTGAAAAATTATACTTTGGATAAATTAATCCCTAAAAAAAATACCAATAAAATTCTTTACGATAGCAGACATGGATAAGTTATGTTTAAATTGAGACCTTTTATCCCGATCATAAGAGCTAATTTGAAAATAATGTGTCCATATCTCATATTGAAAATGACTTCATTGGTACCTTTTATTTTTTTAAGGACTAATATGTCCGAAGTGTAAATCCTGAAAAATTTATTTGTCACTTTACTCTAACATTAATGTAGCTGGAAATTTTAACTAAATGTATAAAGAGATGTCTAAAGCTTAAATATAAATAACATTTTTCATGTACATAAACTTATGCATTCAGTCACCAAAAAAAATAAACGTATGCATTTAACTTAAAAAATTATAATTTTCAATTCCAATAAAAAAAAGGACATGCTGGAGTATATATTATTATTGTTAAAAACATCAGTTGGCGGGATTATGTCTGCTTGATGGGCAATTGCCTTTATTCTAGTTGTTTTTGCCCAAAGCTTACGCAGATTACCTATCTCTTATTGACCAAAACTAATTTCTCCACACTCAATAGCAGAGAAACAACCAACACCAACATCTTGCAAAGGGAACTACGACCATCCACCAGGTAAAGCGATTGAACTTACTAGTGCCAATAGTTGTTATATCAATTAAATTCCCAAAGTGGTTCCTGTGATCCACACCATGCATCGATTTAGTTCTTGAGATTCCAATTGCACTGTTATCAACCCCTTTCCTGCAATGACTTAGCAAACAGAGTGAGGCAAAGCCCTCCAATGCCACGCCGGACATTTGTGGAAATGACGTGTTTCCCTTTGGAAAGCAGAAGCGATATCGTTTTGATATAATGAGAAAACCATTTTAGATGCTATAGTGCAATTGGAACCTTAGATACCAAATCGGTACATGATGTGAATCTCAGAAACCACTTGGGGATTCAGTCTGATATATTTGTCCATGGATCGACTCTCACCTACTTTGTTGGTTCAGGCTTTCAAAGAGAAGGTGTGTCACAGGAGGGGCACAAGAAGAGGAGATTATCACCAGGTAATAGTGAACACACCACAAATTTCAACAACAACATTGTCAGAGTACTAAGAAGGAACAATAACATGCTGAAAGCACATCTTGGGGCTCAGAATATGAATTACCAGTTGGCCAGAGAACATCAGAAAGAGCAAACAGATAGCTTGGTTGCAGCCCTTGGCAAGCTCACAGATGCTCTATCAAAAATTGCTGACAAGCTGTGACTATATTCAGATTTAAGAAGGAACATAACTCTTAGCATTTCCTTCTCATGATACCTTTTTTATTTTTGGGTGGAAACAACTTTTCTTATCATTTGTTCACATGAAGATAATGTTTAAACAATTCAAACCTCTCTCTCTCTCTCTTACTCTGACCCAGTCAGCAACAGTTGCACAGAACCAGAAGGATCTAAGAAATTACCATTTTACATTAATCACTTTGTTGTTTACAACGTCCCTTAAGTTCCTTTACAGTCAAGCTATATCCAGCAACCTGTAAAACTTTTCTTTTCTATTTTTTTTTTCCCAACAGTTTTTGTCTATACTCATGTATTCATTACAATAAGCTCACGGTGTGTAAGAACCTGGCATCTAGATTAGGTAGAAAAATGAAACATAGTAGAAGGGCAAGGGAGATGCAGTGATATCAGTGAGATATCATTCAATTTCCCAGTATTTGCTTGTATTATGCAGTAAAAGGACTGAGTGACAAAAGCATCAGGTATTTGCGAGACCTGATTCTCTCATAGTGCCTAACCCTATTATTTCTCTCTATTTTTATGCCCTCTCACTACTTCCCACAGCCCTTTATAGTTCCCACCTCTCTCTCATAACAGAATGCTCCCTCTCTCTCACTCACTTTCCAGCTAGGCAAGTTAGTTACAAAACCCACCTTAGCCCATATTCATTCAATTACAATTAGGTCCCTAATTTCTAATAAACTTGGTACGTAACACGGTGACACAAAAATGAGTAGGGAACTAAGCTAAAACCTAAAAGTGAAGCTAAAGCAAGAGAAAACTTGAACAATAGAGGATACATGATGCACAACTGATTATAAAGGAAGCTAAGTCCTCAACAAAGGTTGGAGCAAGTTAACATTATTACACAAAGGAAGATCCAGTGGATCAACTCAGGCTTAGTTTCAAAATTGAAATTCAATTGATTATTTTTTTTAAATAAAAATAAAATAGAGGAACATTTCAGCATCATCTACACTATTGAGAAAAAAGAAAAAATATATTGTATAATCGAATTATATGCAGAGAACTGTTCAAAGCATACAATGGCACTGAAAAAAGAAAAAAAAAAGTTAAAAAGAAAAAGGCCTTACAATTTACATAAGGAATTCCCTCTAAACAAAAATAGATTATGTCATCGAAAACTCACCTTCCAAGGATCACTACATAGGAACAGCCTCAACAAGCTTAGCAAAGTAAAACTGAGTGGTGATTAAGCCTCTCTTCCTTATCTTCCAGCCAACCTTTTGCAATGCCCTCTCTACATCTGCCTCCGAATGAAGATATGCCCTTGTTGCCTTTGAAGGTCCGGGGAACAACTCTCCAATCCTCTTTAGCAGATCATAATAGAATGTCTTTGGAGCAAAACTCAGAATCAACCGGTTGCTGGCCAATGATGCAAGGTGAGCAATCATGCCGTCTGCCTTATTTTGCGGATAGTGAATCAAAACATCCAGGCACACCACCGTGTCATACTTGCCATCTAAGCTTTCCAAATCTTTCACCAAAAATTTCGGCATCGCAGCTGCAGGGGATACACTATCTTCACTTGATCCAAGTTGTTCTTTTGCCTGCAAATGGAAGTTATCTCTTACTTAATGCCGGTGTTGATAACTGATAATTGATGTCATATTCTATAAAAATCAGTTATGTCTGCATGTCGTAGTACCTGATTCGGTTAGCTACCTAACAGTGTAGATAAAATTAGTTAATAATCTACTGCTAATGGTTTTGCTAAACTACATTATTATGATTAAATCATATAGCAAGAAAAGGAGAAATGTGGTAGTGACCTGTTTCTCAGCTTCAGCAACCATAGCAGCGGAGATATCGCTGGCTGAAACAATGGCACCCTCCTTGGCCAGCGGAATCGCAAGGGAACCGGTGCCGCAACCGGCGTCACACACCGTGACACCTTCCAGCGACCCTTCGTCCTTCAACATCATAAGCGTGCTCTCCACCGTCTTCGAGTGCCCCAACCTTATGTCCAACTGAACCCGGTTCACGTCCTCCGTGTCACCGTAGATCTTCTTCCACCTCTGGAATCCCGTGTTGTTGAAGTATTCCCTCACAACCTCCTTGTCGCCCCCTCCAACCACCTCCGCCTGCTCCTTCCGCCGCCTCTCAGGGTCCGAAAGCGACAGCACAGCCGCCAGCGCAGCCACCGATCCCCCGCCGATCACGGCGATCGTCGTCCCGTCAATTGCACCGGTTACTTCGGCCGCGGTTGCAGTCGAGAGCGGGTCAATGGCAAATGCAGTTGTGAGTGGATGCTGTTTGGTCGTCGGTTTTTGATTGGCGGGAGGTGCTCTAGCAAAACGAAATCCTCTGTTTGGAGGAATTAGCGAAGACCAGAACGACGCTGAGAACGCCATATTCTCTTTATAATTTTTTGGGTTTTAGATATTCTGGTTTCTGTTACCGGCCGGTCAGTGTGAACTGTGAAGTGAAGGAGGAAGTTGGTGGTTTGACTGGTTGTAGTGATATCCTGGATAAGATAGCGTTCGAGCGTCTGTGTCATTTTTTCGGATTCTCGTGGGTCCCACTTTTCAAAAACCCTTTGTTTTGAGCTGGACACTAGTCTCATTCTTTTAGAAAAGTTGTTAGTTTTTTTCAAAAACCTTTGTTGTTGGGTTGGCTTTTCTACTTTTGTGTTAGTTTTATATGGGCCTAACGCGGCCCTGAATAAAAAGAAATAGGGAATACACGTGATTAACTGAATCAGATCTCTATGAATTCATTTGTCTTTTTAAACAATCTATAGCGGATGAAGTAGGGTGTTCGCGATGCGGTTTGGTTCGATTTTTTAGAGAAAATTCATCCGATCTAATCAATTAATTCAACTGTGGTTGAGTTTGGTTCGATTTTTTATTAAGACTATCCAAATAAAACCAAACCCATTAAAATTGGTTTGATTTTATTCGGTTTGTTTGGGTTTTCAATTAATTTCAGAAAAAAAGCTTAAAACCGCAAGAAATGTTAGAGCCAAGATTGAACTATAAAAAAAATAGTAAAATTGCTATGAAGGCTGCAACCTTCATGACAAATTAGTGGAACTTATCTAGTAAAAATCAAGTTCAATTAATCATGAAAATGAGCGAGTTGAGGGCTGAGAGTGTAGCAAAATAGCTAAAAATAGTATGCAATATTACAATAGAATAACTAAGATAGTTCAAAGTTCAACAAATCAAAGAAAACATTGGCATTGTGTAAGTATGGATTTGCACCATTATATTTTTCTTTTGCCCAATCCTCCAAATTATGTATATTATATATTCCCAATTTTCCTTTACTCTAAGGATCACAACCCCTTCATTTTCGTGTCGCCAACAGAAGCTTAAAAATTTAACCCACCAAAAAGATAAAACAACCAAATTAAAAGAATCAGATTAAAATCAACAAGAACAAAAATAATGAAATTAAACAATAAGAGCTATCAACAAATAATCCTAACAAATAATCAGATTATAATTAACAAAAACAAAAACAATGAAATTAAACAATCAGAGCCATCAGCAAATAATCTTAACAAAAATCAGCAAGTAACAAATGATAGATTAAAAATAGAATTATGACAATAAATTGTGAGAAATAAACAGAATTAAAAAAAATCCTAAGACTTGAAAATTTTTAAAACAGAATTTAAAAATCAGAATCATAAAAACAAATTATGACAATTAAAAAGGATTTAAAAATAGAATTAAGAAGGAAAGATGCAGCGACAGAGGTGGAGTTTCTCTAGCAAGATAGCAAAACATTGTTCAGCAAGCAAAGAACCTGAAATCAGAAACTGAGTTATAACTAAAAAATGAATACCAAACAATGAAACTAAGTTATATTTATTTAAGTTAAAATCCAACATAGGCTAGAGATATGTGATCACTAGACAATGAACTAAGTTATATTGGATAATCATTACCCTCGTGGCCTAACTAACCTTCAAAATGAAAATAAAAGAAATTTCTAACTTATAACATATGCAGAAACTTGTTTGAAATATCATTCATTAACTTATTTTAATCTCAATTTTTAAAGTAGAATAACAAGGTCTGTCTCAATTTTTGTATTGTTTTAAAAATCAGAACCATAACAACGAATTCTAGCAAATAAAACAGAATTCACAAACAAACCTAAAAAAAATCCTAAGGAATCAGAACAAAGAATTTATAGGTTTCAGCAAGTAAACACAATTTACAAACAGAACTAAATAAATAAAAACCCTAAGGCTTGAAAATTTTAAAAATCATAATAAACAAAAAATCAGAACAAAGAATGAACAAGTGATACCTGAGATTCCATTGCAACTAGGGGTGGGCACGGTTTGGATTTTTATAAATTCAAACTGGATCCACTTCAGAACCAGTTTTATGGTTTATGAAACCAAACCAGAACTGGATTGAAGAGAGAAACCGGTTCTAAACCAGTTTGAAAAAATAAAAACCGGTTTCAAATTCGGTTTTTTTTAATCCAAATCTAAAATTCGATTTTTTTTTATAAAATCCAGTTTTAAAACCAGATTTTTTAACAAAAAATCCATTTTTAAAACCAATTTTTGGAAATTCAGTTTTAAAACCAGTTTCTTCAACCAAAAATCTAATTTTAAAACTAGTTTTTAAAAATCCAATTTTCAAACCAGATATTTTAACAAAAAATCCACTTCTAAAAACCGGTTTTTAAAAAGTAAAATTAATACTAAAGTCATTTTAAAGTGTATAGGTTCATTACAACTAGAATTTGGTCCTTTATAAATCTAATGACAATAGCTAATCTATATAACATTTAATCATTCTCAAAATATCAAAAGAATACCACCAAAAATCTCTCTAAAACAACAACCACAAAGTATCAAAAGATGCCAAGTTGCCAACAAAATCATCAAACAACCACAACCTTTGAAGAAAATATCAAGCACAATATAAAATTTCAGCCCTAAGTGTTTGATTAGCATTCAATCTTCACAATATAAAATCACATATTCAGAAGATCAATTAAACATTCGCCACAACATAATCAAGCACAAATCCAGCAACACAAACTCAACCAATACAGCTTCATAATTTCAGTTTATATATCATATGATTGAGCTTCTAACTACCCTAACCCTTATTCTTAGTAGCTGATTTCTCTTAATATAATTCTCTTGGTCTTAAATCACAAAGAACCTGAAAATTAATAAACTAATTAACCAAAATTAATCAAACTTAATAAAATAAAAAGAAAAATGTATATGTGTTTAATCAGTCTTCAATAAAGTGGTACATGTATATGTGTTTGGACATACATTGGGTTTGCACTTTCTTCTATGGCAATTCATCTAGTGTGGGGATCAAAAGATAGTTGGTGGTTGATAAACCACTATTTTATGGTTTACAATGTGTTTAATTGTATGGTTTTATCATGGTCTTTACCCACTTATTCATATATTTAGCATGTATTTATATTTCCTTCCTAAAATTATTACATGATTGAAAACATGCTTCTTTGGTCTTAATTTAGCTAATCTTAATTCTCTCTTATTACCATTCGATACCTTGATCTGTGTGTTAAGTGTTTCAGGCTTCATAGGGCAGGAATGGCTTAGAGAATGAAGAGGAAGTGTGCAAAAATGGAAGGAACACAAGGAATTGAGGAGATGACCAGCAAAAAGTCACGCGGTCGCATGGCTCACGCGACCGCGTGAAATGGAAGAAATCAGAGTGACACGATCGCGTGCCTGACGTGACCGCGCAGATTGGAAGCTGCACGAACGACGCGAATGCGTGGACGACGCGCACGCGTGATACGAAAAACGCTGAGTGACGCGATCGCGTGGACGATGCGGACGCGTAACGTGCGCGATCTACAGAATTACAAAAGTCGGTGGCAGAGATTCTGGGCCGCATTTCAACCCAGTTTTCGGCCCAGGAACACTGATTAAAGTCAGGGAACATGCAGAGACTCAACATGCTTTCATAACTCATAATTTATAGTTTTAGATGTAGTTTTTAGAGAGAGAGAGAGGTTCTCTCCTCTCTCTTAGGTTTTAGGATTAGGATTCCTCTTAAAGGATTTAGGATTCAACTCTTTAGCATGTTCAATATTTCCTTTACTTTATATTTATCTCTTATTTTCAGATGTTTTAATGCTTTTATTGGTATTTGATTTATGTTGCCCAATTGGCTTATGGACTTTTCATGTTAGGATTATACATTATTGAGATGTTTTCAGATATTTATGATTTCAATTTAGCTTTTTATATTACTGGCTTTTATTAATTAACTGGAAGCTCTTGAGTTACCAACTATTCATGATTGATTGTTATGTCGGCTAATTAACTAGAATTCCACTAACTCTAGTCTTTCCTTAGGATTTGGCTAGAACTTGGGAAATCCAACCAATTGGTTCACTTGACTTTCCCTTGCTTACGCAAAGGTTAACTAAGTGGGATTAACTTCCATTCTTATAGGAGTAACTAGGATAGGACTTCCGAATTTTCATATCTTGCCAAAAGTTTATTTTATAGCTATTTATTTATTTTAATTGTCATTTAATTTACTTGTTCATCACTTTCAAAACCCCAATTTACAAAACCCATAACCAGTAATAAGAACATACCTCCCTGCAATTCCTTGAGAAGACGACCCGAGGTTTGAATACTCGGTTATCAATTTCAAAAGGGGTTTGTTACTTGTGACAACCAAAACGTTTGTAAGAAAGGATTCTTGTTGGTTTAGAAGCTATACTCATAACGCGATTTTATAAATTTCTTTACTAGCAAAAATCCTCTCTTCAAAATGGCGCCGTTTCCAGGGAATTGCAAACGTGTGCCTTATTATTGGTTATTGTAAATATTTTTTCCAAAAAAAAAAATCACATCTTTTTCAAAATATTTCCTTTTTGTTAGTTTTTGTTTTTATTTTTTTTCCTACTACTATAAATTCTCACCCCTCTGGCTTCAAGTTTGATTCCAATGTTATTGTTAGGAATGGACACTATAATGAGAACAGGAATATACATTAAGGTCAAAGCAATCAAAGATGGACGGAACCAAGAGGATCTGATCAACCCTTTAGGCAACAACACCCTCCAAGATATCATGGACGAAGACCACTTTACAATGCATACAAAAATGATAGATTTTAAGGATCGTTTCAAGGAAACAGTGGATCGATTTCAGGCAACCATTTGTCAATTGGAGCAAGCGATTAATCAATTAGCTTCCCAATGTTCGGACACTCAAGGAACCTCCATGGCTTCATGGGAACAATCTAATGAAGAACTAGGGCTGGCAATGGGTAGGGTAGGGTAGGGTTTGGACCCTACCCTAACCCTACCCGCGGGTAGAAAATCTCAATAAAACTCTACCCTACCATATCCGCGGGTTGAGAATCTCTCAACCCGAACCCTACCCGCACCCTAAATTACAAAACCCTACCCTACTCTACCCTACCCACAGAAATATAATTTTTTAAAAAATAAATATAAAACTCAATCATTCTAAATTTCATATATATTAATAAATAAAAAATAAACAACTAAATTCAAATTAAAATAAAAGACAATAAAATCTTAAAAAAATTCAACATAAAATTATAAACATACATATTGTTATATTAATAAAATAAAAAACTAAGTTTAACTTAGAATTAAAAACAATAAAGTCCTAAACAAATTCAACATAAAATTACAAATAGCATAATTATCAAGTTTTTAACAAAATTAAAATAACATAAACAAAGATAAATGTCTTCAATCATTTCTTTTAATTCCAAGTTCTTGCAACACTATTCTTCTGTCAGTTCAGAAAATGCATCATTATCTTCATTAGCAGTTTGATAATCAGGTTTTCCACCTAAAAATCAAATACAACAATTTTATTATATATAATTTTAACACAATTATAAAATCTAAACAAATTAAAAAACTTGAAAATATAAATAACCTCTTTTATAATATTCTGCCCACAACCAATTTTGATTGCACATAAGAGCTTCTACCGTATCTTCATGAAAACTACCACGATGAGTAGCAATTATACGACCACTTGTGCTAAAAGAAGACTCAGAAGCAACAGTAGACACAGGAATGACAAATATGTCTCTTGCAATTTTCTGAAGAGTTGGAAACCTAACTCCATTTACCTTCCACCAAGCTAATATATCAAAATCAGGAGTTAAAGGATGAACATCTTCCTCTACATAGTGATCAAATTCCGTCTTCACAAATGAACCTTTTTCCTTCTTCTTTTGTCTAATATACAATTGATAACCAACATCATCATCATCATCTGTATTAACCCTAAGCTCTTGTGTAGATTCCATTGACATATTGCTTGAATTAGAAGTATTCTTTTGATATTCATGAAGTAACTCATAACATGCCTGTTTGATTCTCTCAACTTTCCTTGTGCATTCATTAGGATCTTCACATATCCTAGCAAACTTATATTCAAGCCCATCAAACTTATACCTAGGATCTAGAATTGCAGCAACACCCATAATGCCATGAATTTCTTCCCAATACTTATCAAACTTTCTCTTTATCATACATGCCATGCTACTAATAACTGGGTTAGGAGAAACATCCCATTTTTCCAATCCAACATGTATCTCACATACTTTATTAAAGTAAATGTTGGCCGTTGGAACTTGAGTTCCAGAAAACAACTGAGTCACATCATAAAAAAGTTTTAATTTACCACAAATTTCTTTCGCAAGTTCCCATTCCTCATTACTTGGCACACTTTTATAATTGGAGTCTTTTTGTTTTAGTCGAGCAAAGACATCTCTGTACAGCCATGCAGTTTCTAACATCACATAAGTGGAATTCCATCTAGTCATATAATCAAGAGATAGTTTTTTGGTAAAGGAAACACCTGACTTACTACACCAACTCACAAAGGTTTCATGTCTTTTACTAGTTAAAGTCTAATACACCACACTATTATGAATTTTTTCCACACGTTCTTTAACTAAATTGAAACCATCCTTCACAATTAGGTTTAAAATATGAGCACAGCAATGCATATGCAATAACTTACCCTCTAACAACAAATAATTTGAGTCTAGACGTCCCAACAACACATCAATCATAGCATCATTTGTAGAACAATTATCCAATGTAATAGTTGATAATTTTCTGTCTAAGTTCCACTCCAACAAAACTTTCATTAATGCATTAGAGAGAACTTCACTTGAATGAGGAGCAGGAACATAAGTAAAGCTGAAAATTATTATAAATATATCAGATAAAAAAATATCACAAATACATCAAGCATTAGAAAGCATATTTTATACTAGAAGCAAAGTTTAAGGTATTACCTTAATACTCGCATTTGCAAATTCCATGAACTATCAATGTAGTGTGCTGTAACAACCATATATCCTTTTTCCTGGTTGGAAGTCCACATGTCAGTTGTAATAGCCACTCGACTATCATTTGCATCTATCATCTTGTTTATGTTAAGCTTCTCCACTTTGTACATTTCCAAGATATCCTTCTTGATTGTGTTTCGGCTTGGCATCTTAAACATTGGTTGCATTGAAGCAAACACTTCTCTTGTTGCAACATGATCCATATATGACAAAGGATACTCATGCATACAAATGGACTTGGCAATAAATTTTCTTGTGTGAGATGCATCAAATATAAAAGCATCTAAACTATTCTTTCCATGTCTTTGAAGAGATTCGGCAATTGTTGATTGTCTTGAATTTGCTAATTTTATTCTCTTACAATA
This sequence comes from Arachis duranensis, assembly GCF_000817695.3. Taxonomy (NCBI): domain Eukaryota; kingdom Viridiplantae; phylum Streptophyta; class Magnoliopsida; order Fabales; family Fabaceae; genus Arachis; species Arachis duranensis. Next base: position 109,300,971 of record NC_029774.3, on the reverse strand, counting down.
ATGAAGCACATATTTCTTCAAATTTGTAGTCCCATTCCTTGGATTTGCACCAAGAACAGACTTACAATGGTTGCACTTTGCCTTCCATTCTTCCCCCTCTTTATATCTACTAAAGTATTGCCAATAAACACTTTTCAATAAAGATTTGTTACTATTTTCACCCGAGGCAGACTCATCTGGAACAAAATTAGCAGTTTCTTCAACAGGAGTTTCTTCTTGTTGTTCTTGAGCCACTACATTCATATTGGTACTATCCATTATTGCCTACACAATAGTAAAATAAATAATTAAATATTAAAAATTTAAACATGCTGAAAAATCATTAAGATTCAGAAAAATCATTTATACATAAAAAACTTAGGAATCCAATTTTTATATATAAAATTTATACAAGTTTCTGTCCTTAAAAAAAAACAATATATATTTTGCATAAGCTTAACAAAAATAAATAAAGACACATCATATAAAGGACTATATATGTTTTATATAAGCTTAAACTTACACCGCTGTATCTTATTCCTCACCCTTAAGAATAACATCACATTCAAATTAAATGTTTACTTCTTGTTATTTTCTTTCATGTATTATATATGCTTCGCTTGCACACAATAACAAAAGCATCACTTCCAGTAACTATTGTAAATTGCCACAAGTGCAAGATACTAGGAACAAGCTGATGATGAACATGAAATTCTAATTAATCAAATATCACTTTTTTCATTTTTTCGCTGCTACGTAAACTAAAATTATGTTCATTCATATCTAATAACCGGATCCTTTTATAAAAATTGAAAATTTCTTTTATGACCTAACTTCATATTTTAAACTGATTTTCCATCAATTTTTGCCAAATAAATCTAAAGCAACAAATTTAATAAATTCAAGCATTTACATTTCAAGAAAACAAAACTGAACTGGTTGGGCACAGCAAGCATTGAATAAAACGAAATAATATAGCTACTCCTTTACAGCTACCAATCACACATCTAACCAAACTCTAGCATGAAAGACTTATGATTCACCACCAGTAAAGCCCCAATTTTCACAGATTCAAACAAAAATTACATACCAAGAAGAGCACAGAACAGCAGCGTAGAGAGGAGAGAAAGTCACGAATCAGTGGCGTTGCGAGGAGAGCACATATGAGGAAGAAGAGTGGCGGCAATGGAGGAACAAGGAATGAGGAAGGAGAGTTGGGGCAATGGAGCACTGAGGTCCGAGGCTTATGGTTTGGGAAGAAACTTGGGAAGAAAACGGCACTATCTGAGGCAGAGTACCAGCCTCCCAAGTCCCACTTAGTGTTAGGGTTTCTAATGAGTAATGAGTGATTTCTGAATCTTAAATTATATATGATTTTTTATTTTGTTTAATTTTTATTTTATGTAACTTCATAAATATACAAACGCACTATACTATCAAAGTAAGTAGCTAGCTTAGTGGTTACTTACTTGCTACACATGAAGGAGGTTGAGGGTTCAAGTCTCACCTCTTTTACTATGCATATAAAATTTTAAAAACATGTTATATATGGGGGGTGCGGGTGGGGTAGGGTAGGGTACACCCTAAACCCGTACCCTACCCTACCCGCAGGTCTACCCGGACCGCACTCTACCCTACCTGCAGCGGGTCGGGTAGCCTACCCTACCCGAACAGGTTGGGCCGGGTAGGGTACCCGCGGGTAGGGTATGTCTGGATTGAAGAAGAAGAAGTGGTTGAAGACTTAGGAGATGCAAAACCTCCATGGGAAAGTCCAAACATAGAACCCCTTTCCAAGACGTTTAAAATTGATGCTGAGGAGGGTGTACAACCTCCAAGGCATATCACAGTTGAAGACTTGGAAGAGGTTGATCAAGAGGTTGAAGAAGCTTGCAAAGAGGTGGTAATTATCAGAGAAGAGCACAAGGGATTGGAGCTTGCAATTTCATTAAAAATACCTCCCCCTAAGTTGCCATCATCCTTCACAACATTCAAGTGGGTAAAATTCATACCCCTTAGCTTTCTAATTCCACTTGAATATGGGATACTGGAGACGGATGGTCAACTTAGAGCTCTTTGTGACATTAAGAGTAAGTGGAAGATGGCCAGTGGTAAGAATTGTCCTGCAAGGTTCATTATGGTTGGAAGCTTTAAGTTTAAATGCAAAGGTTGGTGTAAAGCTCAACTGAATGGGTCTAGAAAGCTGTTTAGTCGCTGCAGTGAGAATTCAGATCACCTTTCACCCGGCTGAAAAAATGCAGATCGAGACAAAAACGGGTGTAAAAGTAAGGTTTGGGATCCTGGAATCTGTTCTGACATTTGTCACCCCGGGAGCCTAAGAATCTGTTTGAAGCTTCTTAAGGGCTTTACATGCTTAGTTTGGAACCCCGGAGGCTACTAGAAGTACAAACACTGGTGGGGATTCCTGGATCAGTACAAGCATAAACCACCATAATAGGGAGCTCACCAAAGGTCCAACTTAAGGACTTTAACTAAAAGTGCTAGGTGGGAGACAACCCACCATAGTATGATCGTTCTTTTTCAATTTTATTTTGTGTTGTTTATTTTTTTATTTTATTTTATTTTCATTGAACCTAGAAGTTTTCATAGCATCTACATTAACACTGCATGTTGCATACTGCATAATTGCATAAAAAAAAAGTGGGGAAAACACGCACGCGTCGCGGCAGCGTTGCTGACGCGTCCGCGTCACTAGTGCGTTGGGAAGAAAAGAATTGAACAGAGAGTCACGCTAGAGCGTGGCTGGAGGCACGCCTTTAGCATAATTTGACCCCACGCGACCGCGTCGCTCACGCGACCGCGTCGCTCACGCGACCGCGTCGCTCACGCGACCGCACACGGCTGCGTGCCATGAAAATTGACGTCAAAAAAGTGCATGGCCGAAAGTTGTGCTGGAATTGGACTGGACTCGTGCTAGAAGCCCAAGCCCTCCCACGCGAACGCGTGCCCCACGCGGCCGCGTCATCTTTCAACAATGGCTATCCACGCGATCGCGTCACCCAGATTTTTGGCAAAATGCAATTCAAACAGAGAGTTGTGCGAATGCGAGGCTGCACTCGCGCCACTAGCACAAATCAAGTGACGCGATCGCGTGACCCACGCGTCCGCGTCGCCTGACCTTATTGCGCACCACGCGGCCGCGTCACCCACGCGACCGCGTCGCCAGCGTCGCACGCCTTAACCTAATATGCCAAAATATTTTATCTTTTCTTCTCCAATCCTAATTTTTCCTCCCTCCTTTCTTACTTACTTCTTCTTCCCTTCTTTCCCTTCTCATCCTTTTTATCTTTCATTTTCTTTTACTTAATTGCATACTTTCATTCATTGCATTATTTTCATTGGTGTTGGAATTTTATTTGGGTCATTGTTTTTTTCTATATTTTTGTGGATTATTTGACAATTATATATTACTTTTTTAAAGGGTTGCTTGCATGTTCAATTTAATACTTTCAAATAGCTTATTTACCATGCATGCTTTGTGTTTGTGAAAACGCCCGTATGGCGTTGTGCACTATTTTTAAGATTTCTTTTAATCTACTACTATAAATGCTTGCTTTTCACAAAACCCTTTTTATATTTTATTAATTAAATATAATTGTTATTACAAACGTTATTGTTAGTTTCTCACGACTAATAATACATCTAGACTTTTGATGCTTGATCTATGCTACTCATGCCTTTGCCAGCATGCCAATAAACATCTTGCATTTACTTGCCTCAATTTATCATGCCCTGTTTCTACTGCTGTCCTAATTTCATGGAGTCGCGACCATGTGTTAACGATATTCTTCTTTATTTTGGCATGATTCTTACTAGTACTGTCCTCTCCCTTGCTTTATCCCTTTGACTTCATGTCCCTTTCTCTCCTCCTTTTTTCAGGCTGGCCACCGGGAAGAGTAAAGAGAAAGACTCTACAACGAGCATCGGCTGAGGAACCACAACACCCGCCCACCTGTACATCTCAGCATGCACCGAGGACGGTGCAACCTTTAAGTGTGGGGAGGCCGATACCAATCTCCATGGGTTAGTTACCCTTTTATCTCAACACCAATGGTTTATTTTTCTTGTTAGTTGTTGCATTTGCATGTTTGTTTGATTTTGTGCATATTTTACCACTTGGTTGAAGTAATATTCTCTTTTTTAAGAAACTTTTTAGAATATTTCACTAATTTGAATAAAACTTTTTGAAAAACTTGTTTGAAGAAAGTTTATTTTGGAACATGGGTGAGAGCTCAAACACATAAAACCAGTGAGATTTTGAGCCTATTTGATTGGTTACATTTTGTCAACCAAAATTTTTTGTTTTAGTGTGTTGTTCCCTCTAAAATTGTGATCTTTGTCTTGCTTAATTCTATATTTCCATGGTTTAATGTATGCATGCACTTATATGATTGAGGCCTTTGTTTCACTGAGCTTACATACCCATATGGCCTTAACCCTTTATTATCCCTTGCAAACCAATTTGAGCCTATTTTACCCCTTTGTTCTTTATTTTAGCACATCATTAACTCTAAGCAGAAAACAATAATGTCCTTAATTTGAATCCTTGGTTAGCTTAGACTAATGAGAATGTTTATGATTTAAGTGTGGGAAAGTGGGTTTCGAAACATTTGGTTTGAGAATTAGGTGTTGTATATCTTTATGAAAATGTGAAAGAAATGTTTAGGACATGTTTATGCATTCAATAATTTAATCATATGCATTGACTTTGCAAACCAATGTTGAGCCTATTTTATCCCTTGCTCTTTACTTTAGCTCATCACTAACTCTAAGCGGAAAACAATAATGTCCCTAATTTGAATCCTTGATTAGCTTAGACTAGTGAGAATGCTCATGAATTAAGTGTGAGGAAAAGTGGGTTGGGAAACGTTTGGTTTGGGAATTGAGTATGTTAGACTTTGTGTGAAAATAATGAAAAATGTTAAGAACATGTTTATGCATTCAATACCTTAATCATATGTATTGAAAAAGAAAAAAAATAGATTAAGAAAATAAAAATAGAAAAAAATAAATAATTAAAAAGAGAAAAAGAAAAGAAAAATAGCAAATAAATAAAAGGGGACAAAATGCCCCAAAGTAAGTGTTGGTATCAATGCATATGTACTAAACTCAAATTTATGATGCATGAATATGTGGAAAACATAGTTAATGGGAAGTCAGATCTTGTATTGTGATTATATGGATTGTCTTAAGTTAGGTGGGAAAAGTTTATGTTAATTAAGGATTCAGATTTTAGTCTACTTGGCCAAATACAATCCTACCTTGACCTAACCCCATTACAACCCTTAAAAGACCTCTTGATTTGTGTATTGGTGCATTAAATTTTTGTTGATTGTTAGATGAAGAGCAAGCTATAGAAAGCAAGATTAGTAGAGAATTGAGAGAATTGACCCTAGACACTTGAGAGATTAGAGTGATATACACTACCAGTAAGGGTTCAGTGCTTAATTCTATGTTCCCTGCTTTCATGAGCTTTCTTTTTCTTGCAAGTTATTTGTATTGTATTTTGTGATTTGAATTAGTGAAATCCAGTTCATATTTGTTCTTGAAAGATTTATTTACTTTTTAACCAAGTAGGTAGAAACACTTTGCATGCAGTTGCATTCACATTCATAGGTTGCATTGCATGAGTCTTGCCTTTCCCTATCTGTGTGTTAAGTGTTTCAGGCTTCATAGGGCAGGAATGGCTTAGAGAATGAAGAAGAAGTGTGCAAAGATGGAAGGAATACAAGGAATTGAGGAGATGACCAGTGAAAAGTCACGCGGTCGCATGGCTCACGCGACCGCGTGAAATGGAAGAAATCAGAGTTACGCGATCGCGTGCCTGATGCGACCGCGCGGATTGGAAGCTGCACGAATGACGCGAATGCGTGGACGACGCGCACGCGTGACGTGCGCGATCTGCAGAATTACAAAAGTCGCTGGCAGAGATTCTGGGCCGCATTTCAACCCAGTTTTCGGCCCAGGAACACAGATTAAAGTCAGGGAACATGCAGAGACTCAACATGCTTTCATAACTCATAATTTATAGTTTTAGATGTAGTTTTTAGAGAGAGAGGTTCTCTCCTCTCTCTTAGGTTTTAGGATTATGATTCCTCTTAAAGGATTTAGGATTCAACTCTTCATCAGGTTCAATATTTTCTTTACTTTATATTTATCTCTTATTTTCAGATGTTTTAATGCTTTTATTGGTATTTGATTTATGTTGCCCAATTGGCTTATGGACTTTTCATGTTAGGATTATACATTATTGAGATGTTTTCAGATATTTATGATTTCAATTTAGCTTTTTATATTACTGGCTTTTATTGATTAACTGGAAGCTCTTGAGTTACCAACTATTCATGATTGATTGTTATGTCGGCTAATTAACTGGAATTCCACTAACTCTAGTCTTTTCTTAGGATTTGGCTAGAACTTGGGAAATCCCACCAATTGGTTCACTTGACTTTCCCTTGCTTACGCAAAGGTTAACTAAGTGGGATTAACTTCCATTCTTATAGGAGTAACTAGGATAGGACTTCCAAATTTTCATATCTTGCCAAAAGTTTATTTTATAGCTATTTATTTTTTTAATTGTCATTTAATTTACTTGTTCATCACTTTCAAAATCCCAATTTACAAAACCCATAACCAGTAATAAGAACATATCTCCCTACAATTCCTTGAGAAGACGACCCGAGGTTTGGATACTCGGTTATCAATTTCAAAAGGGGTTTGTTACTTGTGACAACCAAAATGTTTGTAAGAAAGGATTCTTGTTGGTTTAGAAGCTATACTCACAACGCGATTTTATAAATTTCTTTACTAGCAAAAATCCTCTCTTCAGTGGTATATGGCAAAAAACTAGAAAATAGATACGATAAATAAATTAAATCAAATTAAACTTAATTTTTTTGGGCTGCTGGTGATTAAATTTGTTTAATAAAATATTCATGAGTCTTGTGAGTGATCTGTTCCTAGAGAAAAGTCAATTATTTTTATAATAGAAGGAAGCTCTCCAAAACATGTCTTGAAAACATGAGGTTTGAACGTCATTTGAGGCTGATCAATATTGCTAAATACCATTTGAGCAATTTTTAATTGGTGAATAAGTGATCAGTACATTGCTAATTAGCTATCTAACGTAAACCAATAGATTAAATCACAAGTCAAATTTGGAAATACATGATAGTTGATCATTCCATCTTTCAGTATCTTAAAGCGTGATCTATTAACATAACAATTAACAAATGAAGATATCTAAGATGACCAAAAGAAATTAGAACATTAACATTAGTTTTGTTAATATTTTTATAGACTACTTACTACAGCATATATGGATTCTTGGAGTCTTAAGTCTTAAACAACTCAACATTAACATTAAAATTAAAATGATGGGCTAATCTCAAAAACTTAGGACTTTCACTCTTAAGCCACCCCACGTTTGTTCTCACAATTAACAGGTGTATTTTTCTTTTTTTCTATCTCCTTCTAAAACTCCTAAACCTCCTTCACAAATACATATTCACTAAACCATATCCAAAATGTAAGATAGCATAACAGCATGACAAATAGCAATAATAAAGTAAAAACTAAAGAATCTAGCAATCAATATCATGGATTAACAGAATTCAGACAATTAGATCAAGTAACCAATTTAGCTCATCGGCAAATTATCCATTAATCCAACAAAAACATCAATCAAACTGGTTCAACAAAATATAACAGCAAACTCAGAAAAACAATAGTAAAACAGTGAATCTCCACTATACATCACCAACTTAGAATAATTCCAAATATATTGAGCCAAGAATCAGAAACTAGTAAACTAACTAAATTAACCTAACCCAGTGGCAAGAAAAATAGAAGAATAACAAGTTTGGAAGGTAGAAATATTATAAGCAAACAAAGACTACGAGGATTAGGTATTGGTACTAACGCTGTGACTACACATATGACGGCAAGTCGGCGAGACGGAGACGGTGAAATCAAAAAATGACAACTGCGAAAGAGAAAGGAGAAGACCGAAGGAGAAGTGGCAAAGGAGAAGACGCCACAGTTGAAGGAGAAGCACCGAAGGAGAAGATGCCACAGTCGAAGGAGAAGCACGACGCCACAGTCGAAGGAGAAGCGTTGTGCAGTGTGAACTGTGTTCACTGAATTAGGTTTTCCAAATTTAGATCCTAATTTAGATTTGGATCCGGATCTGGATTGAAGTTGGTTAAATGGTTTGGATTAAAAAACCAAACCATAAAATTAATGCAATGTGATTTGGAATTTTTTTTTAAAAAACTGTTTTTTTTTAAAATGGTTTGGTTTGGATTGGGTTTAAAATCCAAGATTTGGATTTTTTTGTCCAGCCCTAATTGCAACCATGGATGTGCAGAGACTGAGAACGACGAAGTATCACAGCTGGCAGATGGCCATGAACAAAGGTGGAGAGACTGAAGATGACGGAGCCTAACGCACGCAGCTGCCGAAAGCGACCATACTGAGAACGATGCCGCTGCTAGACAACGCTGATGGATGTCGTGAGGCTTTGACGGATGATGAGATGAAAACGATGGATTCTGCCCTTTGCTGGATGGCGATGGTAGCAAAAAGTGATAATTGTAAGTTTGTGACTAAGAGAGAGGAAAGTAGTAAATGACACTGAGTGAGTGAGAGAGCAGTTTGTGTGCATGAGTGAGAGAGTTAGAGAGGAGTGTGCGGCGCTTCTTCTTCAGAGTGAGTGAGTGTGTGTGAGTGGATTAGGGTTTAGGTAGGTAAGGTGTAGAAGTGGGGATAGTTTTGTAAATTAACTTATGAGTAGTTAAGTTTATTGGTTCGGTTTGGTTTGGTTCAAATTTTTATAATTAAAATCGAAAATCAAAAACCGAACCGAGCCGAACAAAAAACTGCAAAATTTCATTTTTTTCGGTTTATTTGGTTTGATTGATCGGTTTTGATCGATTTGAATCGGTTTTGAACACCCTTAATATCTAAGGTTAATTTATAATATTAAAGAATACGGTTACTAAATGATATATATTATATACAAATAAGGTTACATTGTATTTTACCCTATGTATATATTATTAAGATAATATATTTATACTAATAATTATAACAATATAACAAAAATATATTAGTATTATCCTAATATAGTAAAAATAGTATTACCCTATAAGTTTATTGTATTAGGATTAATAAATAACCTTAATAATAGGACTATATAACTAAGTTATACCCTAATAATATTGGTAATGTTATATATTAACCATAATATATTATATCCTATTTATATAAGATATATATTAGTGTATTATCTAAATTAATTAGTTAAATTATTATAATATATACATATTAGTTAAATATATTAATATAACCTAGTTGCCTANTATTAGGTTAATATATAACCTATTAATAGTTAAGTAATATATACTAATATATAACTAATATAGGTAATATTATATTATTAGGGAATATATTAGGTAATTAATATATTAGAGTATATAACATAATTATATAAGGTAATAATAGATATATTATTAGTTATCATATATTGGTAATTAAGTTATTTATATGTAACCTATAAATATATTAACTATATAGTTAATACCTTAACTAATTACATATAGGAATATATATTAGGATATATAAAATAACCTATATATTAATATATAACAATATAATCTATACTAATATTATACGCTATTAAGTTAATACTATATTTATATATTTATATATAACCTAAATAATATTTTACCCTATTATTATTAACTATATAAATTATTAATATATAAACTATTATTAGGTAATAGGTTATATACCCTAATTTGTATATATACTAAATAACCTATAACAAATTGTCCTATCTGTGTATATATGTATAATACAGAAAAATATGTTTAGATATATATAATTACAACGTGCTCATCACAATTAATATATTAATAATAGGCACATAAGGTTACAAACTGTGGATTGCAAATATCTAGCATTCAAATTTTCTGTGTTAAAAATGGAAGATATAAACTATTCGCTTTTCAAAAAAATAATATGTGGCATTCTCAGCATGAAATTAGATTCAAATTTCACTAAGGATAAAATAATTAAAAAAGCTAAAATATGGTGAAGATGAAAAGCTTTGTGACTTATGAAACACTTCAAAGAAATTGTAAAAAAAATCACTAAGCAAACAAACATGTCACATGCCCTCAAACATCAACACCAATTTGTATTACTATTATTGCATTTATCAATAACAAAGAAAACATATCAAATTGAGGTTATGATCATAGAAACTCCACATTAGCCAAATGTATGATAAGGTACCAAGGATAACTACCCGCAAGCATGCACTGGCACTACTTTGAGCAACATCTTCAGATTGTTAATTAAAGTGATCCTTGCATTATACACATTGTAAGCAATTGGTATAAGGCTCTTTACAAGTAACCCATTCTTTGGGGTCGAGAGTATTTTCCTTGGCTGACCTTTCATCATCCTTAGCCTTTCCCTAGCTGCTCGTCGTAGCTCAACAATGGGCGTCGGAAAAGGTTTCTTTTCTTTTCTTGCATATTGCAGGGAAAAATTAGCATTTTGTGGCACTTCATCCCTGCCTTTCAATTTACATCGAAAATATTTCTTCGCTTGAATTCTAGTCTCCACGGGAAGTCTAATCTTACCGCTACTGTACTGATAAACAAAAACAGAAACAAAAGATCATTTTTGTAGCATAATTGGCAGTAACCATTGTATTTGTCACAGTAGAAAATCCAAATAAAAACTAAGAACAATGTTCAATGAAGTAAATTACTTTAGCCAGAATGGGATATTGCCAGTTTGAAGACGAACCAGTTTAACATTAGATTATAGAAAACTATGCCTAGGAAACAAAAGGAAATTATTCACTTTTTGTTTAGAATCTCAACCAAGAAACATAAATAAGGGTGACAATTTTATTATTTTAAGTATACGAACCTACAATTCAGCAAAAATGCAATTTGTATACCAAAATCAAGCAACAATGTATAAATCCATGTGTTATTTAATTTACTTTCAATGTATATTTGTATTTTATATTTCATACTGGTGACTTATTTCTATGTATACCTATTGTAATTCAGTCCAAATAATAACCAATAATAATCGACAACACAAACACTTGAATCAATAAACTCGAAGGTAATACAAAGAAAAATAACTCTAAGTCATACCTGGTAATAATCAAGGGAACTAAGATGCAATAATAGGTTGGGCTTCAACATAAAAATATCTGTCGGGGTGGGGAAAGCAATTCTATTAGGAAAGGACAAAGTCCTAATAATCATATTCATCCTGGATTTGCTGCTTGGGAGAGCAGAGTATAGTCACCAATGGCGAAGAAGACTACAGTCTCTGCAAAAGGATGAGACAAAAGGCATCGACGAGATAAGTTAAGATTAACCAAGTGAACAAGTATAATTCATGATATCTAATTCTTTTAAACATATACAATAACAGCAGCATCAACACAACAACTGAACAAGTAAAATCTTACACGATTTTGGATTTTATATTTCTAGTTTTATATAGTCTTCTGGTGGTACTGCCACTGATTTAGAAACTGCAAAAATAATTATTAGTTTATATCCAAAACCAATTTACAATTATTCACAATTCACAGTTCAAATTAACTTCGCAAAATTCAAATGATCTTCATAAAAAAATTGTATGAAGTCTTGAACAATGAAACAGAGAACACGCTAATTCGCTGAAAGGAGGCCGACGACGTGGTAGAAACCGAGTACGGCAAGAACCGAGGATCACGGACTGACGGTAGAAACTGAAACGAGGACGGTGATGGGGCCGTTACTAACGGCGAAAACGCCCAAGAACGTGAGGCGGCGAGAACAACTGAACCACGAAGAGGGAGGGATGAACGTGAGGAACAGTGGTGTCAGAAAGAACCCGATGAAGAGGGATAAACGCGAGGAAGAGTGGGCGACCTCCAGCAAGTAGTCTCCAGTGGTGGTCAAGGAAGAAGGAGTGGGCCAGCGGTGTCTCTTATCTCTGGGTGTGGGTGAATGGGAGGTGCTGAGAGGGGCTGGGTTCTCCAGTTCGTGCTACTGGGAAGGGCTGAACGTCGCTTCTGGGTGGCTGGTTCGGCGCTGCTGGGAGTGGAGGCGTTGGGTTCGCTGGTTTGTGCTGCTGGGAGGTGCTGAATGTCGCTGCTGGGTGGCTGGTCCGGCACTGGTGGGGGCACTGATGGAAGGAGCTGTGAGGCGGTAGTTTGGCAGGACTGGGAGGGGCTGCGAGGTGTTGGGAGGCGGGGTTGGGAGGGGCTGTGAGGGGTTGCGGTAATGGGGTTCTTTGAGAGTGTGGTTGCGCTAGGCTAGGAGTTAGGAACGTAGGTGATTAGGTTATCTGATGGGGGTAGGGTGGGGATAATGGTCTAATAGTTATTTGAAATTTTTTATTTGACCGGTTTGGTGCAGTTCGGTTCGGTTCAGGTTTCAGGTGACAAAATCAAAAACCGAACCCAACCACAAAAAAATAACAAAACATAATTTTTTTTTATTTTTTCAGCAAAATCGATTTATTTGGCTCGGTTGATCGGTTTGATCGATTTGAATCGGTTTTGAATACTCCTAATATCTAGGGTTAATTTATAATATTAAAAAATACGGTTACTAAATAATATATATTATATACAAATAAGGTTACAGTGTATTTTACCCTATGTATATATTATTAAGATAATATATTTATACTAATAATTATAACAATATAATAAAAATATATTAATATTACCCTAATATAATAAAAATAGTATTACCCTATAAATTTGATAATATATTTATACTAATAATTA